>NC_083278.1:38888097-39229142 GCF_963506605.1 Zootoca vivipara
TCTGAAATCAGTCAGTGTGGTGATTTGAAGTAGTCTCCAACCAAGTACCTTCGTTGCAAGTAATTTCTGTAATATACAGCACAGCAGCTGTCAGAGAGGGAAGTCACTGTAAATAACTAACATTGAAATAATGGCATTGCATTCTTACCTAGAGGTTACAGCAGTTAATGTTACCTTATCTGAAGTAGAAGGAAAGAAGATGAGTTCGTATTTATTCTCACGAGTCCACTCCATCAGACAACCAGATGACCTCCTGTTGAAAATTCTTCCTATACTCCTTTCTTTGAAGCACATGCAAAGTTTTCAAACTGGTTTTGACAAGACTGTTAAGAAACAAAATGAGGTTGATGCACTTGTGAGCATGTGTATTCCTTTGACCTAGAAGTATGAGTGAAGACACGGGTATCAGATTATTAGATTTCCAAGAAGCCCCACTGCCTTTAATTAAATGTTACCTTATTTAAAGGCCCCTAACTCGGGGGGGGGGGGTATATTGTGCAAGTTTGCAGAAATATGGGTTTTCCAATAATTAAGTTCTCTACACTGTGATTTATACAAAGGTGGCATTCATCATTTTCTAATAGAAAATAAAGGATTTACAACTAAGGCTTTAAGGTTTCATGGACGAGGGGAAATCATGTCCATACTCACTGAATAGTCCATACTCACTGAATAGTATGGAATCTAAGATGGCATATGATTATTATTTTTACCTGTCAGTGGCAAAAGATAAGACCCTAGGTTTTAATTTATTTATATCAGTAGATGAATGAACCAAAGTTTTAACTGATTAAGCAGCGAAGGCTGCCGTGAGAGCTGCAAGTGAACAATATGCTTCTTTATTATCTGAAGCTAACTTGAAGGTAACTGGAGCTAAGGTGCTACTTTAAAAGGGAACAAAAAGAAAGGGGGGGACTCACCAATGGTCTTTTCTTATATCAATGAGCTGGAGCTTGAACATATTAAATCATAACATAAATTCTAAATTGTTAGCTATTTTAGATTTCACTGTTTATTAAAATATTTATGCCCTGCCTTTCTGTCCTGGCTGGAAACCTCCAAGGAAGTTGACAACCAGAAAACATTTTTTTTTAAAGAAATTATTGTGTGCTGACCACTTCCTTGAGTGGTGATAAATTTCAGGGGTGATGCTTACCTGTGCTTGGCTTACCTTTGGAAGGAGCATAGCTGCCAAGTTTTCCCTTTTCTCGCGAGGAAGCCTATTCAGCATAAGGGAATTTCCCTTTAAAAAAGGGAGAACTTGGCAGCTATGGGAAGGAGACATGCAGAATTTGTAATATTTGGGCTGAGCAAGGTGGACGTAGGTAATTTAGCAACAAATATGCTGTCCGACATTCAGAGACACACCCCAGCACACCCACACCTGATGTCCCACCCCTCTCTCTACTTTATTCTGAGCAAAAACTCAAGAGTGTGATCACGTTTCTCCATTGTTGTGCCTACCATATGGAATGCTCTCCCTGTTGAGATCCGGAAGGCACCAAGCGTGGTGCCAACAGTTGGAGATGTACCTGTTTGCCCAGGCGATCCCTGGACATTGATATCAGTTCCCTGATGTCAGGAGCAGCTTGTCCAATCTAGTGGAGCCTAAGCAATAGTCTCCTGGTGACAGCGTCAGTGCTGCTTACTGGGATGGTGAGGAGCAAGCTGATGGTGAGGTCAAGGTTGCACAGTGCACCTGCAGAGCCAGTCTGGTGCTCCTAGCAGGGCACTGCACAGCCCTGGCTCTCCCTGTTGTGTATTGAGTCAAAGGATTTTATATCTGTATTATTATTGTCTGTATTTGCATTAGGATAAAGTAACTGCCTTTTGGTTCCAGAGGGTACAGCTACTATTGGTTCATTTAAGCTGCTGTATTTGGATCCTCTGTCTTATTGGTTCCCTCCAAAAGGCAGCACTGTGATTGCCTGATATTGTTCCCTCCAAAATGTATCCCTTCCTAGCCAGTCCCCTGTCCCTATAAATGTAGCCTTCCTGCCCTCACAGTCAGTCTTGTTCACTTTAATAAAGAGCTGTTACTAGAGAACTGTCTCCAGCATGTTTTGTCAAGAGAGCTGAAATCACAAACCCCACGTCACAACAACTGGCGACGAAGGTGGGATCCGGAATGCTGAGGAGCGGTTAAACACAACCCTGCCTCAGAGTCCGGATTGCAGCTGAGAACAAGACTCACTGGCCAGCTGAGAAGACGACCCTGCCTGCTAGGACAATGGAGAGTCCAAGGGTATTGGAGCCCTTCCAGCCATCAGAGCCCCACACCTGGGAAGACTACGTCGAACGCTTCGAGTTCTTTGCAGTGGCTCAAGGGATCACCGATGCCAGCAAAAGAAGGGCCACATTCCTGAGCTACTGTGGGCCCGAGACCTTCAAGCTGGCCAAGGCATTACTTGCTCCAGCGAAGCTGAGTGAGACATCTCTCAAAGATATTCTTGCCTGCCTAACAAGCCACTTGGCGCCTACTGAGACCAAGATGGCCCGGCGGATGGAGTTCCATAA
The DNA here is from genome assembly GCF_963506605.1 of Zootoca vivipara. Lineage (NCBI taxonomy): Eukaryota > Metazoa > Chordata > Lepidosauria > Squamata > Lacertidae > Zootoca > Zootoca vivipara. The sequence continues at coordinate 38,890,615 of NC_083278.1, forward strand.
GAGGCAGCAGCATGCTGGGGAGTCTGTATCCGCATTTCTGGCTGAACTCCGGAAGCTCGCTCAGCACTGCGGCTTCCAAAATCTGGAAGAGACTCTCCTGGATCGGTTTATTGGTGGTCTGAGCAGCAAGAAAGCCAGTAGACGCATCGTGGCTAAAGAAGAGGTTACCCTTGCTTCAGCCTTGAAGGAGGCCACAGCCACGGAGAATTATGAAAGAGAGGAGCTTGATGCCAGTCGCAAGGCCACTAAGCCACAGATAGAAGTTGCGCATGCCATGGACGAGCTAGAGGCTACTCCGAGCCAGAGCCCAGTCCGTGGGGTTGAGTTGGTGCGTCAGGCCTGCACAGTGCACAAAGATCGCCGAGGCAGTTGCCCAGGTTGTGGCGGAAACCATGAGCGGAAGAGTTGTCGTTTCAGGGATGCTATGTGCCGGACGTGCGGAAAGACGGGTCACATCGCCAGGGTCTGTAGATCGGCGGCGTCGGGAGCGACAGGAGCACCTAGACTGGAGCATCGCAGACTGCCCACAGCACCTCATTTTCTAAAGGACTGCCACTACGTAACAGAGATCAACGGGAGGGCCGTGCAGTTTCCAGCGCAAGGCAAGGCACACGTCAAGGTGAAGATTGAGGGTCAGCAGTGCGACATGGAGGTGGACTCCGGATCTGCATTCACCATCGTGTCGGACCAGACTGCGAAGACATTCTTCCCCAGGGGTAAGTTGCCCCCTCTGGAGCCCTTCCCGGCAACCTTGCAGTCGTACTCAGCAGGCCGCATCCATGTTATGGGAATGTGTGCCGTGAGAGTACAATTCCGGGACAAACAGGCTGTACTCAAACTGGTGATTGCGAAGGGCAGTCGCCCCAGTCTCCTGGGCACTGACTGGTTCCCCGCCCTGGGACTGAGTATCTCAGGGCTTAATTCAATCCAAACCTGCCCTGAGATGAGCGAGGCATTATGCAAGGAATTTGCTGGTCTCTTTAATGGAAAACTGGGTTGTTATAAAGGGCCCCCAGTTGACTTTGAGTTGGACCCCGGGGTGGCCCCAATCCGACTCAAACCAAGGCGAGTGCCATTTGCACTGCAACCCAAGATCGAGGCAGAGCTGGATAAATTGGTCAAGCAGGGAGTTCTCTCACCCGTGGACTCTGCTAAGTGGGAGACTCCAATCGTCACGCCCCTTAAAGCAAATGGGGAAGTCAGGATATGTGCAGATTACAAATGTACTATCAATAAGGCACTCAGGGGAAACTCATACCCCATTCCAGTCGTATCACATCTGTTGGCTAAACTGGCTGGGGGCAAGGTGTTCGCCAAAATTGACCTGGCACAAGCTTACCAACAGCTGCCAGTAACCCCACAATCAGCGGAAGCACAGACTATTGTCACACATAAAGGGGCGTTCAGAGTTAACAGATTACAGTTCGGAGTTTGTGTGGCCCCAGGGATTTTTCAAGGGCTCATGGAACGTCTGTTAAGGGGTCTGCCGGGGGTCTTGCCATTTTTTGATGACGTTTTGATTGCTGGAAAAGACCCACAGGAACTGGTTGCGCGTGTCCGTGCAGTGTTGCTCAAGTTCAAGGAGGTGGGGTTGCAACTGAAAAAAGAAAAATGCAGTTTTGGGGTGCCAACTGTGGATTTCTTGGGGTTTAAAATTGATGCATCAGGCATCCACCCCACAGATGCTAAGATTAAGGCCATCATCGAGGCACCACGACCACAGAACAAGACGGAGTTGCAGTCATTCCTGGGACTTATTAACTTTTATCATTCATTCTTACCCCAGAAAGCTTCGGTAGCTGAACCATTACATAGACTTTTGCAGAAAAAGACTGTGTGGCGATGGGGGCGGGAGCAGCAGAAGGCTTTTGACTCCTTGCGAGAAATGCTGAGTAGCAGGAGCGTCCTTGCTCATTATGATGAGTCGAAGCCGCTGGTCCTGGCATGTGATGCCTCTCAATACGGCCTGGGGGCTGTGCTGAGTCATAGGGAACCGGATGGGTCGGAAAAGCCCATCTCTTTCTATTCCCGTACGTTGTCACCCACGGAGCGCAACTATGCTCAAATTGATAAAGAGGCACTAGCAATTGTGTCAGGAATCAAAAAGTTCTATGATTATTTGTACGGTCGCCATTTCTCCATTGAAACGGACCACAAACCACTGTTAGGGTTGTTCAACCCAAACAAACAAACGCCACAAATTCTCTCCCCCAGAATGTTGCGTTGGTCAATATTCCTGAATGGGTTCCAGTACACCTTGACCCATGTGCCGGGGAAACAGTTGTGCCACGCTGATGCGCTGAGTCGATTGCCCCTTCCTGGCGGGAGCAATGAGGATCCTGCTCCGGCGGAGCACATTATGATGCTAGAAACACTTCCGGGGGCTCCTGTAACAGCTACTGATATAGCTGAGAAAACGAGGAAAGATGCTGTTCTCTCCCGTGTGCTCACTTGGGTGGGGAGGGGGTGGCCAGGTGGTCCGCATGAAGAAAAATTCAGGCCTTATGCGACAAGGCAGCACGAATTGTCCATGCATAAGGGTTGTCTCCTATGGGGAGATAGGGTGATCATCCCAGCACCACTGAGAAACAGGGTTCTTGAGACGCTTCACATGGGACACCCAGGAATGGTCAGGATGAAGTCGCTAGCCCGATGTTATGTGTGGTGGCCTGGAATGGACCAGAACATAGAACAATGGGTACGAACATGCAAGGCATGCCAAGAGGTGCGGCCAGAAGTGGCCAGAGCACCAGTCCACTGGTGGGAGCAGTCCAGGACTCCCTGGAGCCGGCTGCACATAGATTTTGCTGGGCCATTCCAAGGGAAGGTCTTTTTGGTTATCGTTGATGCATATTCCAAATGGTTAGAAGTGGCGATGGTCCCTAGCATGGCATCAGCTGCCGTAATCAAGGTGTTGAGGCAGCTGTTTGCAACCCACGGGTTACCTGAGACCATTGTATCAGATAATGGGGCAGCTTTTGTATCCCAAGAATTCAGGGCATTCTTGGCTGATAACTTCATAAGAGGGGTCACATCCGCGCCCTTTCACCCATCCTCCAATGGGCAGGCTGAGCGCATGGTACGAACAGCCAAAGAATCCATTGCGCGCTTAATGGAGGGTAACTGTTCGGCTCGCATTGCACGAATGTTATTTTTGCAGCATGCGACGCCGTGTACTGCGACGGGCAAGTCGCCAGCCGAGCTGCTCTTAGGTAGAAGACTGGTAACGGTGCTGGATTATGTCCACCCAGATAAAATGCCAAACCGTAATTCAAGAGCAACCCCCCAGGCTGAGACTGACACAACAAGGTATCTCGCCCCTGAAGATCTGGTCTGGGTGAGGAACTATTCACGAGGTCCGCGGTGGGTGGCCGGTGTGATCACCCGGGCTAGTGGACCTGTGTCCTATTATGTGACCTTGGAAAATGGGCAAGTTTGGAAGAGACATATAGATCAGCTGAGGCGCCGGGCACTCAGCAGGGAGGAGTCAGATAATTCATCCCTGGCTAATGACGCACAGCTGCAAGACCAGAGTGAAGATGGCCCAGAGGTGCAGTCACCAGGGGCTTCAGCAAATGAACCAGGGTCTGCTAATCCTCAGGATGACGAGGTACAGGTAGGGGACCCTGAGATGTCTGGGACTCCATCTGTTCCTGACGAAACCCCTATAGCAGCCCCTCCACCACAGGTAACACCCAATCCAGAACCTGCAACACCTGTTGTCAGGAGATCAGGTAGAAGTTGTAGGACCCCACAGTACCTGAGGGATTACGTCTGCTGTGCTCACTAGGGGGGAGGGGTGTTGTGTATTGAGTCAAAGGATTTTATATCTGTATTATTATTGTCTGTATTTGCATTAGGATAAAGTAACTGCCTTTTGGTTCCAGAGGGTACAGCTACTATTGGTTCATTTAAGCTGCTGTATTTGGATCCTCTGTCTTATTGGTTCCCTCCAAAAGGCAGCACTGTGATTGCCTGATATTGTTCCCTCCAAAATGTATCCCTTCCTAGCCAGTCCCCTGTCCCTATAAATGTAGCCTTCCTGCCCTCACAGTCAGTCTTGTTCACTTTAATAAAGAGCTGTTACTAGAGAACTGTCTCCAGCATGTTTTGTCAAGAGAGCTGAAATCACAAACCCCACGTCACAACACTCCCCAATCCGGTAAGCAACTGCAGCGACACTGTTGCCAGGAGGCTATTGCTGCAGCTCTATCCCACTGGAGGAGGAGGAGGAGGAGGAGGAGGAGGAGGAGGAGGAGGAGGAGGAGGAGTAGTTTGGATTTGATATCCCGCTTTATCCCTACCCGAAGGAGTCTCAAAGCGGCTAACATTCTCCTTTCCCTTCCTCCCCCACAACAAACACTCTGTGAGGTGAGTGGGGCTGAGAGACTTCAGAGAAGTGTGACAAGCCCAAGGTCACCCAGCAGCTGCATGTGGAGGAGCGGAGACGCAAACCCGGTTCCCCAGATTACGAGTCTACTGTTCTACTACACCACCCTGGCACTCCTGTTTTATGTTCTTGGTTGCCATGATGATATTTTACTGGTGACTATTAACATTTTGGATATTGTTGTGTTTTACTACAATGTGTAGTGCTTTGGTATTTCTCTTTTGTAAACAAAAAGCAACTTTTAAACCCCCCCACAAAGTTTTATATACACAGAAAGTGAGGTGGAGGAGCTGCAAGGCTATGCCATACATTTCCCATCATGCTCTGGTTCCACTGTATGCTGGATCATAATCGCACAGATATTTAAAGGTGGTTCTGCAGACACCATTCCACTTTAGGGATCAGTAATGTAACAGTTCTAGACAGAACCGAAGCAGTTCATTTTTACTGGGAAAGAAAAATATATACTGGCTCTGCTTCAGTCATTTTGTGGCTTGTTTTCCTGCTCCTTTATAAAAAATGACAGGAATATTGTGCAGTTCCATTGCCAGCATATCAATATTCAAAGGGCTAGTGCCAACAAGACAAATGCAGCTTCCAAATATAAGGTCTTTGCCTTTAATCTAAGATCCCATGCAGAATAAATCCCATTTCTGACATATACTCTTGCGGGCTATTGTAACCCAGCATAGGCATAGGTTGGGTGCTTCCAGATGCGGATTTTATATTGTAAATGAGTAGTTGGTAACAGACTTAAAATCAAAATCAGATAGTGTATTTGCAGTCTAGTTATCTAGAGGCTTCTGAGCTACAGTCTCTCTCCCAAGTTTGAGACTTCAATAGCAGGCAACTTTATTTTAATTTTGGTCTGTTTTATTTTAGGACGTTTATACCCATATTTATCTCCACCTCAGAAAATAAAGGTGATTTACACACGACTGCCTAGATGGTATTGTGCCTATTCTGTGTTTTTTTCCTTCCTCCATCTTTTATTCCTGGGCAAGCAGTAGTTGGTACAGGACAGGCAAAACTCTTTGGACTTGGCTATGTGTCAGTATTTTCTACATCGATTTTCTACATCTAGTCTAGTGGTTTCCTTTTGCATTTTTCACTTTTCTTAGGCACACATTCTGATGTTGATGTTTTTACTTTTTGCTTTACCTCACCCCCAAAACCTGAAGGCCCCTTTCCCCTTTTGTAATAGGCAACGCTTGCTCTCAGATTCAGGGAGTAACAGCGAAAATTTATCGAGAGCCATCTGGTTAATTAAACGTCTGTTTCCTCCAGTGTGTGTAAAGAGATCATAATGCAGAGAGCCAACGCAGAGAGAGGAGAGTAATTAAAGTGCACCTAAAGAGAAGAACTAACTTTGTCGTTAGCTGTAATTAGAAGCAAAATGGAAAGAATGTGGTTAGAGAATTGCCTCGTTTATTAGGCTGCCATCCACAGAAACCTGTTTGTGCATTCGTAACCTCATTTTCTAGGTCTCCATGTGACCCTTATCCATCTGTGCCTAGTGACTCTGAAGTGAGAAACAATCAATTCAGTCTTCCAGACATATGTCAGCTCAGAAGGTCCTGGTTTGCCAGGGATTACAAAATATGTTTGCAAAGCCCCCAAACATCAGTCTCAGGACCCTTAGGCCCTGTAGGGTAATTAGAAATTTCACGTTCACCTTCCTGTTGTAGTTGTAGTTGTTGTTGTTGTTAAATGCCCTTCAGAATTTATGTAAAAACACAGCACCTTTCAAATGATGGGATGAGAATAAGTTGCTTTTGCTTGTGAATTGCAGGCAATAGCCTGTGGCCCCTCCAGATGATTTTGGGCTCCCAACTCCCACCAGTCCAAGCCAACACAGCCATTGATCAGGAATGAAGGGCACCATAGTCTCTAGCAACACCTGGAAGTCTATAGGCAAAAGAGCAAAGATAGACCCAGCTTAGAGAATTCAGCTTTATCATGTTCTTTTATGCCCCTACTTCTCCATGGGCCAGTTTCCTCAGTAGGATGATATTTGTCAAATAGATAGATAGATAGATGATAGATAACAACAACAACAACAACAACAACAACAACAACAACAACAACAACAACAACTTTTTATTTATACCCCGCCCTCCCCAGTGAGAGTCGGGCTCAGGGTGGCTGACCCCCCAAAAATTACAATAAAACGTAAAAGAAAGAAAAAACAATTGATTAAAATGCAGATTAAAATACAATTTAGATTTAAAAATTGTTTTAAAATGCAGCCTCATTTTAAAATGGCCCAAATCAAAACCCAAAGGCCAGGCAGAACAGCTCTGTCTTACAGGCCCTGCGGAAAGATGTCAAATCCCACAGGGTCCTGCTCTCCTGTGAGAGACATAGCTGCCAAGTTATCCCTTTTTTAAAGGGATTTTCCATTATGCTGAATAGGCTTCCTCGCGAGAAAAGGAAAAACTTGGCAGCTATGGTGAGAGAGCGTTCCACCAAGTTGGGGCCAATACTGAAAAGGCCCTAGCCCTAGTTGAGGCCAATCTAGCCACCTTATGGATCTCCATAATATTGTTATTTGTGGACCTTAAGGTCCTCTGCGGGGCATACCAGGAGATAGATAGATAGATAGATAGATAGATAGATAGATAGATAGATAGATAGATTATGTATTTATTTACAATAAATTATGTACGAAAGGTAAGCGAATGAAAAAGGTGAGTGAAACCATAGTTATTCCAGTAACATTAAAAGAAAGAGAAATTGAGAGCTTGGTCCTTTTTTTATAGGTAGTTGCCTATTGGTGCATTTGGGTTTCCTGTTTGTAGAATTACTTTTGTAATTAATTTTCCATGATTAATATTGAAAATAAATGTTTTTTTTGGGGGGGGGGATTTTAAAAAAAGAAAAGAAAAAGAGACTGTTTGGCTAGAGAATGCTAAAAGTCTAGAAGCATACTTGCAGTTTAAAACAGAACAGCAATGACTGGGTGCTATTACCTCTGGAAACACGAATTTGTTAGCTACTGCTTAAATCAGGGGCAGCTAAACTTTGACCCTCCAAATGCTGCTGGGTTTTATGTCCCATCATACCTGACTATGCTGGTTGGGGCCGATGGGAGTAGGAATTCAACAGAATCTGGAAGGCTGCGACTTTTGCACCCCTGGGCTAAATGAGGAGCTGGAGAAATCTGCTCTCTGGATAGCCGGTACAATACAGTGGTACCTCTGGTTAAGAACTTAACCTGAATTCTTAACCTGAAGCACCACTTTAGCTAATGGGGCCTCCTGCTGCCGCCGCTGCGCAATTTCTGTTCTCATCCTGAAGGTACTATTTCTGGGTTAGTGGAGTCTGTAACCTGAAGCGTTTGTAACCTGAAGCATTTGTAACCCGAGGTAGCGCTGTATAGCTCATCTCCACTGCTATGAGTTGGGAGAACAATCTGGCTGGGAGGGAACTAATCTCATTTTGCAACTGTATCCCCTGATACCTTTTAACTTCGCCTGCAAGCAAAAGGTACCCTCCTGAAAATGATATCAGCTCGCCTGTCTTCCCAAGTGATGTAAAGCAGTATCATACCACTTTAAACAGTCATGGCTACCCTCCAAGGTATACTGAGAACTGCAGTTTGTTAAGGATTCTGAGAGATTGCTCCTAGAGCTACAATTTCAACAATCAATTCCTCTTCACAAGGAGCTTTGGGAATTGTATCTCTGAAAGGGGTCTCATAGCAGCTCTCAGCACCCTTAACAAACTGCAGTTCCCAGGATTCTTTGAGAGAAGCAATGGCGGTTTAAAGTGGTCTGATACTGCTTTACATCACTTGGGAAGACAGGTGAACTAATATCAGTGAACCGGAAGAAGCAAAGATCACCAGTGTTGTAGCAATGATTCTTCAACATCAACTTTATTGGACTGGTCATGTTGTGCGGATGCCTGATGATCGTCTTCCAAAGCAACTACTCTATTCCGAACTTAAAAATGGAAATGCTTGTGGTCAACAAAAGAGGTTTAAAGACTGTCCCAAGGCAAATCTTTAAAAATGTAGTATAAACACTGACAACTGGGAAACACTGGCCTGCGAGCGCTCCAGTTGGAGGACAGCCTTTACCAAAGGTGTCATGGGCTTTGAAGACACTCGATCTCAGGACGCAAGGGAGAAATGTGCTAAGAGGAAGGCACGCTTGGCAAATCCATACTGTGATCAACTCCCGCCTGGAAACCACTGTGGAAGGATGTGTGGATCCAGAATTGGCCTCCACAGTCACTTACAGGCTCATTGTTAAAACTGTGTTTATGGAAGACAATCTTACTTGGCTACGAGTGATTGACAAAGAAGAAAAAGACATGTATGGTGCAGAAAAAGGCAGAAGTGAACGGCAGGAACACTCTGATATTCTCAAGTTCAGTGTAAGCCTTTTATCTAGAGCAGGGGTCAGCAAACGTTTTCAGGAGGGGGCCGGCCCACTGTCCCTCAGACCTTAGGGGGCGGACCCACCCTCTCCCCAAAAAACCCACCCTCTCCCAAAAGGACCCCGCCGCCCCTGCTTCCTCCTGCTCAGCTCTTGGCCATACATGGCTGCCTCAGTGGGAAGGAAGGGGCGTCACCCAAAGGCGTCCACGGCTTCACATTGGCTGCAGGAGCTTCCTGCAGCCAATCCGAAGCCGTGCCAGTGTCGCGAAAGTCAGTCAGTGTTTAGCACGGGGACTGACCAAGCAGCGGCAGGGTCTGCAAGGTTCGCGGACCGGATTAACGAGCCCGATGGGCTGCATCCAGGCCCCAGGCCTTAGTTTGCCAACCCCTGATCTTGAGGTTCAATTTCAATACAAATCATTGATCTGAGGTGCCTCAAACCTTTCCAGAGCCACTCCCTCCCCAGTGGATATGCACCATTCTTGGAAGGTGAGACACTTTCCATTTTAAATAAAACCAGAACAAAAAGGAAGTAATGCACATCAAAGGGAAGATATGTGGCCGGTGTTTCAGAAAGTGAACAGTACCCAGAACAAGAGATTGAAAATGGAATGCCACAGCTATCTACTGCAAATTTATTTTTAACACATGTAATTAATCACTTTGCTTCATTTTTCACCAAGTGCTTTGTGTGAGGCCGTACTAGCAGATTGACTGTGACTTATGAGAGGGAAGTTTTTACAAGTGGCCCCACAGCATCGGTCTTTAAAAAGAAAACGGCAATAATTAACTTTCCAAGAACTTTATGTCTATTACAGGCACAGCGCTGTGTTTGGCAAGAACTTGAGCAACATATTTTCTCTCATAGTCCTCATTGCAAGAGCCTCCTTTGACAGCTAAATCTGTATGTTACCAATATCCCTAATTTGGAGTGTAAGACATTAACTCATTATTTTAAAATTTGCCCCATGTGATCCAACCTCTTAATCAGAAGTTAGACCAACTGTGTCCATTTAAAATAAGCCAACCTTAATGTGGCCGTATTTATGCACACTTTGCATATCAACAAGATTGCTCCATTGAATTCTTAGGGCCTTCATCTTCATTTCTCTCACAATCTTCATGGCTGCTTTGTGGGTTGTTGCTTTTTTTACTGCATCTGTGACTCCAATGACAACCGGGAGTGGGTCAAAATTCAAGTCAACTTCCTCAGAGCAACAGATGCTACAGTGCCATTGGAACTGCCGAGCATCTTGAAAGACAGTCTTAATGTGGATACTTTTCAATCAGCAGCCAGTTTCAAAATGCTAATGAGAAGTCCCCTGAGATAAATATATTTGCTATGAATGCTGAAGCAAGAAAGACCTAAGAGGAGCCCGAAAAAGTTGGCATAACTTCGCTTTTAGCTATAAGCTGGTTCAACAATGACACATAGAAGAGCCTCATTTCCCAGCATTTCATTACTTCTTTATCCCAATGGGCACAAAGTCACCTCTGCTGTGTGTGCATTTTTGGTTAATCCATACTTATCTAGATGTAAATACTTCTGTTTACTTGTCCATCTATTCAGTCCTGAATTTCATGTATTTTTTTCATCATCATCATTATTGTTGTTATTGTTACTACTGCTACCATTCCAATTTATTACCCAGCTCTCACCCTCAGGTCACAGGGCAAGTTACACAACAATTAAAACAGGCTGTTAAGATTATAACAATGTTATACAATGTGAAAAACAATTTAAAACAATTTAAGATTACAGAAATGAGGTGGGTCCCAAAAAGACACATCTCAAGGGTCAAAAGCCAGGGTCAAAAAGTGTGTTGTCAGCATCCTCCAGAAGCTATATAATGAAGGTGCTAGAGACACACCTATGTGGGAAAGAAGCCCCACAATATTTAGGGGCTGCCCTACAGAGAAGGCTGTCATGAGGCAGGAGTTGGCTTCACCTGCCTTCTGAAGGAGCAGAAGGCAAAGTGACTTCACCAGCTGCTCCTGATGAGAACCAACAAGGTTTCCAGCCTCAGTCAGTTGCTGGAAACAACATTTGTCATTCCTGGCCAGACCTTGCTTCTTCTTGCTTCTTGTGACTTTGGACCCTCAGCTTTCTTGACCCCTGGATCACCTGACTATGCGAACTGAGATACTCCTGACCTTAGGACTGGACAGAACCTTTCATACGGACTCTGCCTCCAGGCAAGTACCCGCCTGAGGCTGGCTGATTGGCTGGCTTCTCCCTCCACTGAGCTCTGCCGTGGCTGGCAGCACGGGACTACAACAAAGGCCCTCTCCCGGGCCAGCACAACCCCCAGCTTCTGAGGGCAGTGGAACAACCAAGAGGGTACCTTCCAATAATTGTAGCCCCCTTACATAGCTGCCAAGTTCTCCCTTTTTTAAAGGGAAATTCCATTATGCTGAATAGGCTTCCTCGCGAGAAAAGGGAAAACTTGGCAGCTATGCCCCCTTAGGATCTAAAGCAGGCATCCCCAAACTGTGGCCCTGCAGATGTTTTGTCCTACAACTCCCATGATCCCTAGCTAAGAGGACCAATGGTCAGGGATTATGGGAATTGTAGTCTAAAACATCTGGAGGGCCGAAGTTTGGGGATACCTGCTCTAAAGGGAAGGAGGAGGTCTTTCAGATATTTAGGGCCTGTGTTGTTTAGGACTTTAAACACTATTACTGCTACCAAGAATCAGCAGCTTGTTTGCCTGTCTCCCTTCACTCGGGCTATAGCCCATATCATCCCATGTACCCAGTTTTCCTATGACTGATATGAATAGGATGGACAGATGAAAAAGGGGACAGGGCTACTGAAGCTTTTAAGAGTTGTGTAGAAGAGGGTATTTCAGCAGATGTAGTGCCCTCTTCTGTGCAACAATTATAGATGCAGCTTCCACCTTTGTTATGTAGACTTAGGGACCCTCTTTTCCATCTTTCCAGTCTAGACATATAGCTCGAGCTCGCGTCTTCCAGATCTAGGTTCAGCACTTTACTCCCTGGGCCACACAGGCTTTCCACACAGGCAGTTTGTATGGCAACAACTGCAAGGGAATTCATTTCAACTGACCCTCTCATGGTGAGCGCTTGATATTTTCCATGCAGCTTCTACTTATGATTGATACAGCTTTCACCCCCATGGAAATGGTCACCTTGTAAAGCAAATGTAGTACAGCCACCTTGCAGTGACTTATGCCATGTCAAATTGTAATGTGAGGGGGGGGGGAATCCCTATCACTGCACATTTCCCAGAAGTACAACATATGTTCTCATCAACTCTGTATGAATTTTAAAAAAGAATCTGCCAGGGCAATTAGCAGGGATAAGAAGACCCTGAATTCCAAAGCTCCAGGTGTGGTTGACAGGCTAAGAACTAAAGGACATGTCATGCCATGATTTATTTCCCTACTATTCAGCAGCAGCAACTGAGGTCTGTTGAGTTATTGTTGTTGTTTCTGGAGTAAGAGTGATGGGAACAAGAGTGCTGTGCCAAACCATTGATCCATCTAGTTCAATATTATCTTCACTGACTGTCAGCAACAACTAGTGAGGTCCAGACACGGGTATCTCCTAGTTCTACCTAGAGGCACTGGGTATTGAATGTAGCATCTTCTGCAAGCAAAGCAGATGCTCTACAACCAAGCTATGCCTCTTCCTCCCACCATGCCAATTTTCTTATCACCCACACTTCTGGTTGCTATTTGCTCTGAAAGAATGCCTGTATCTCCCCATACGCACACACCTGGACAACAACAGTTTTTGATTAGGAAAGCATCACAGGGCAGAATCCACAATCCATAGGCGCCAGCTCCTAGGGGCCAAGGGGCCTTCACTACTGCCACCCCTCAAGTTGATGTGCATTGCCATTCAAATGGTGCACATGCACTGCATCACATGATCAGTTATGCAGGACAGGGCTGCTTCTTCGGCGATCACTCGTAGCCGAGGAAGATTGTCTTCCATAAACACGGTTTTAAGAGTGAGTCCGTAAGTGATTGTGGAGGCCAATTCTGGATCCACACGTCCTTCCACAGTGGGGACATAGGTTTCCAGGTGAGAGTTGATCATGGTGAGGGTTTACCTGGGCCCCCTCCCCAATATTTTATTCAAGTTGGCACCCCTGCCACCCTCATTGCTGCTCAGAAAAAGCCGTTGCGTTTCTTGAGTTGCATTTCTAGAGAGATTGAAATCGCAAGGCTCCCCCGTAGAGTGTCTATTTTTTGCCCTTGTGGTACCAGCCAATCAGCTCCTGAGCAGCTATCCCAAAATCTCACTGGGGAAAACTTTGCTTCTTGAAAGCAGCTGCACCCGCCTGGCAGAATGGAAAGGCAATCAATGTGACAGAAGGGACAATAGCTCCAAAAAAGAAGTTTCATGTCCCCATTATTCAATTCATGAAAAGGCATTTATTTAAATTATCTGAGGAAAACGACCATTCTATTATTTCTATTTTCATTTCTATTAGAAAGAAAGGACGCGCACACACACACAAAATGCCAGTGTGCATTCAGAAGTTGCTTTTTAAAAATAATTAAATAAGTAACACAAAAAGCAGTGGAGATATACTGACAACAAAAGTCTGCCTGACACTAGATTATAAATGAATGATAATTCCACATATATATTTGTTAGGATGTCATTGTTTCTTTGAAACCCACCTCAAAGGAATGTGATTTATTCCACTTTGGTTGTGGAAAAACTTTTTTTTTTCCCCTTTTGTAACCCAATACAATGCAGTGTAGAGGATATGAAATAGACCTGCAACAAAAGAGGATGTGATTCATTCATAACCAGTTGCATAAGGAATAGCCTGCATGTTGAAGGAGGTTCTGGAAAGGCCCAATAAAAGGTCAGGAGGCATTCATTTATTTATTTACACATCTAGATGTCTTAACCACATGCATTTCCAGATTTTATTGAAATTTTTCGTTACATTTCATTTCATATATTAATCATTCATTCAATTTGTATTCCACTTTTTGTCCTTCAGGGTCCCTAGAGTGGCTAATATGAATTTCATTGCAACTATTTGCATACAGCTTTTTTCATTCCTGGGGGAAGTTTTAACTAACAAGTGAGTGCACTCAGCCCCTTTAATAATTATTTTTTAAAAATTGCTGCTGCTACCACTTACTCAAGGTGCTTCTGGGTGGCAACCCAATATTGGGAATGGGTCATTGAGATATTGCAATGTATCCTGAACCTTTGTTGTGTATTTTTCACTTTTGTTTTTAAAATTAGTGAGTGCATATATTTATCTATTCACTACATAATGGGTGGAGAACCTGTGGCCTTCCAGATGTTGTTAGACTTATTATTATTATTATTATTATTATTTATACCCCAGCCACTCTGGGCAGCTTCCAACACATATAAAAACATAAAAAAACATCCTAATACAGGGCTGCCTTCAGATGTCTTCTAAAAATTGTATAGTTCTTTATCTCCTTGGCATCTGATGGGAGGGCATTCCACAGGGAGGGTGCCACCACCAATAAGGCTCTCTGCCTGGTTCCCTGTAGCTTCACTTCTCGCAATGAGAGAACTGACAGAAGGCCCTTGGAGTTCAGTGTCCAGCCTGAACTTTGAAGGTGGAAATGCTCCTTCAGGTATACAGGGCCAAGGCCATTTAAAGCTTTCAAGGTCAGCACCAACACTTTGAATTGTGCTCAGAAACTTACCAGGAGCCAGTGTAGACTACAGCTCCATGCTGGCCAGGACTGATGGGAGTTGGAGTCCAGCAACATCTGGAAGGCTACAGTTTTCCTGTTCCTGCCCTACAAGGTGTTACACAATGCGACTTTGTGAGTTCATTGTCTTTCTTTCACTTTGCCTTCACTAACCTATTTGCCCTGTTTTGTATTCTTTTTACAGAGACTTGATTAAAGGCTTCCCATTCTGCAAAAGATTATGCATATCCCCACAAAATGAGTACTATTTAGCTACGCACATAATTGGTGGGCTTGGGGGGGGGCATTTTAAAAGCTGCTCAATAATCACAAGACTATACAGGACAAACAAAGGTCAATGCCCAAAGATCACAAAGTGTTGCCTCAGGCAGGATTATCACTTAAAAAGCAAAACAAAACAAAAATACCATTTAGGATTTTAATGAAGACATGTCACTGCTCGACTCAAGCATTTTTTTTTTAAGAAGGACAACAGGAAACGACAGTTTCATTATTATAAGTTTCACTTGCATTTAGTACAGAGATTTAGACAACAATTCTGGAACATGTTGTTAAATGAAAGAAAGACCAATATTGTATCGCACCCTACATGCATCTTTGTAATGAATTTGAAAGAGCAATACTCTTTGCTCTATCAAAATTGAGGGCAATATTCTTCTCATCCAGAGTCTAGTGATGTATGTGATAAACATCCATAGGCAGATTGCTGCCACCAAGCTATGAGTAAAAGGATGGCCACCTCCTGTATGAACCAACCTGCCCGCCATAGACCGTCATCATCATCACAGCCTCTGCTCTGGGTTCTGCTGCCAAGGGCAGTGCAGCTAAAGGGGGCGGGAGATAGGGATTCCTCGGTGGCTACACCTCACTTGTAGAACTTCTCTCCCAGGAGAGGTGTTATTGATACTTTTAAAGTGAGTAGTCAATACATTTTTATTTCACCAGACTTTTAATGAGTTTGAACTGTATGTTAACTTTGCTAGCAATAACTATGATTATTTTACACTTCTTTTTATAGTGATTCACCTGTTCTCATTTTTTTAAAAAAAATTTAAAATCAAGATTGTGTTTTGTTACTGCGACCAACCCTGGAGGCACCAATGGGAGCTGAAAGGCAGGTATATTTCAAGTCATTTTCATTGTCAAAAATTACTGTACTGTCCGTATTTTGCTGCACACTGCCCAGATACTTTGAGATGATGGTATATAAATACCTTTATAAATAGATACATGAGTAAAAATAAGAAGGTGCTCATGGGATTTGATAGGGATGGATGGAGGAATCCTCTGAATCTAGCAGCTTCAGTTGTAGGACTGTTTCCAACCCTCAGCAGTAGATGTACACCCATTGCCATTCTAGAACATCCCTTGGGCTCTGTCCCTATGTTTAGGGGAAGGAATTTGGATAAGAGGAGGCTTCATGAGTGCTAGCTACTCTTCTTGTAAATCTCCCAATCAAAGGGTTTGAATTTATCCAAACTAATATTGTTTCATTGTTCATCCATCTCTTTTTTTGGTATATGTCCATGAAAATGTCCTGCTCCGCCCTGTCCTGCAATGCATTTGGGCTCCCTAGGCACCACAAAATTAATAGAGAAGTCAAACCATGAGTCTGTTTGTAATCCAGACTGGCTGAAGCTGACTGTAAATTTTATGATGCCAAGGTACCCTCTGAACATATTTATGGTTTATGGCATGGTAGCAATTAGATCACACAAACCTGCAGGAATCCATATTGAGCAACTCCATCTATAAGTGACAGAGTATATAATCTCCTTTTCCTAATCCACTGTAGATAATTGGGGGGGGGGGTTAAAAAGAAGAAATTGCATTGCTGCTATAAATCTTTGTTTAGCCAATTCTCCCCCCTCTCAATATATAACTTTAAAATCATAATCCAGTGTTCAGAATGCTATTCTTAATATTCTATTGCTGACAAATGAATGTACATATCCATGCCACTCCAGTTGCAAGAATGCATGTTGTATACCTGGCTATGCCACTAGAAATCAGATCAGGCATAGGCAGACTTGGCCCTCCAGATGTTTTGGGACTACAACTCCCATCATCCCTGACCACTGGTCCTGTTAGCTAGGGATGGTGGGAGTTGCAGTCCCAAAACATCTGGAGGGCCAAGTCTGCCTATGCCTGAATCAGATTTATCTGTTTCTTGAATTCCAAGGCAACTCTGGACATAAAAGTATATACCACCCAGTATGGTGAGTTAGTTTCTCATGTGTAGCACATATGAATTGCAATTCTGAATGGGGCCCCACTGGGCAGCATGGATGCACCAAAGGTAGCTCTTGGCTTCCCTGTCCATCTGGAGCCCTGGATCATATGCAGGAAAAAAAGCACTCAATGGAGACAAGTGGTTTGTTGATTTATTGACAAGCTTAAACATCATATCACAGTTTTCACTAACAGCTTCCCTGTCAGTCATACTCATTGTGGACCCACTGAAATCCATGGGCCTTTGTCCCTTAATTTAAGTGGGTCCAGTCTGAGGTTGTGCAGACATACCATACATTTACAGCAAATTCTTCCCCCCAAAGAATTCTGAGAACTGCAGTTCTCCTCACACAAAGTCATGCTTCCCGGCACCCTAAGCAGCCTAAAGTCCTTAGCTGTTTTTTTTGGGGGGGGGTGTACTTTAAATGTATGGTGTGTACACAGCCTGTAATGACTTAGTTGTACACAACCCAGGTTACCCAAATTTGCCTTTTGACCAGCACAGGAAAAGTACCCTACAACACTACTGTAGCACTAGGAAACTATAGCATATTTATGTATTGGTGGTTTATTGGATTTGTAAAAGCAGGTCATGCTTGCTAATATATTACTGTCTCCTAAACAATATTAGATGGGCATATCGTAGTTATTAATGAATGTGCTTTTAAAAAAATATGAGGCATCAACTGGGTTTCATGTGCCATTTTTCCACTCCACAAGATCTAATTTAGATTTTAGAAAGAAAGCCTCTTTCCATTCTGAAGAGAAATGGAAGAAAAGTAAAGTAGAATATGATCCTGTCTTGAATGGATAAACACAGCTATAGAAAAAATGTATCACTTTCGGTTTCACAATCCTTATTCCATGACAATTTCACTGAACGTTACATTTTAAAACTTAATGAATAAATTCATCAGATTAATCTGCTGGTGGAGCAGTCAAAACAACCCTTATGGCTTTTTAAATTTATTTTAATGTGGATTTGTATGTCTGGAGTTTGTACTTCTGAGAGTGTGATATAAATCAGAGTTTTCCTGTTTCTTAAGGTTCCAGGAGAAATAAAAGAAGAAGAGTTTGGATTTTATATCCCGCTTTATAACTACCCGAAAGAGTCTCAAAGCGGCTAACATTCTCCTTTCCCTTCCTCCCCCACAACAAACACTCTGTGAGGTGAGTGGGGCTGAGAGACTTCAGAGAAGTGTGACTAGCCCAAGGTCACCCAGCAGCTGCATGTGGAGGAGCGGGAGACACGAACCCGGTTCCCCAGATTACGAGTCTACCGCTCTTAACCACTACAACACACTGGCTCTCTAAAGTCTGCCTAGCAGCAATTTAGAGCTAGGCACATAACAGTGTCCCATGGGATACATATTATGGTGGACCCTGTCGCCTTTCCTCCATCTACCTGACATCTCGGTAATCATCAGGTGATAATCCCACTTGTTTTCAGATCCATTAAGGATACCAAAGCCATTGTGGAACTTGGGAACCAAAACAGTTTAACAATCCGATCCTTGTCATCGAGGAAGAATATTTCTGTTATTTTAAGTTTCTGCCTAGTTCCTTACTATCTCCATTTTGTTTGTGAAGACATACTCAGCTAAGTCTTAGGCACCCAGGTAGGGTTGCCGGACTCAATAGAGGACAGGACTTCTGTGCCTTTAATTGCCCTGCTCTCTTTGGAGTCTGGAAACCTTAAAGAGAAACCAGCAGCAGACCCTTTGCTTGGAAATTAAACAAAGGGTCTGCTGGTTTCTCTGTAAGGTTTCCAGACTCAAAAGAGAGCAGGGCAATTAAAGGCACAGAGGTCCTGTCCTCTATTGAGTCTGGCAACCCTAGACCCAGGACAAAAAAATCAGCAAACATACCAAGGCTGTTCCAGAACTCCTGAATAGGCAGATACCTTCCCCCCTGCCTGGTTCCTAACACAATCAAGTCAACCAGGCACACCAACTATCCTGCAGTCTAGAACTCTGAAGAAAGTTGCCCCCCCCCCCCGCATCAGGCACTGTGAAACCCACAAGAAATACACCCGTTAAAGGTTAGGAGGCCTACAATAAAAAATGTTCACTCAGAGCCCATTTTGCATCCCACATGCCTTTGCACCTTTGTGCATAGTGGGGAAAGAGAAAATGTTGATATCCCTTCCCACTTGTTTTAGGAAAATCCCTTCCTTGTATAATAAAATCTCAAGAGAATCATCACCTAAGATTCTCGTTCTAATCTTGCTTGACCTTACTTGTTTTATTTAATGGTTTGTTTATTTCTCACCCTTCACCCTAAGGTGGATTATATCATTAAGACACAATATTAGTGTAAGGGTGACTCCCTACAGGGAACCAGCCCCCATCATCCTGACGTCCACCTCGTCAAGTACAGAGAGCACCAGTGGTTCTGAAGCAGCCAGAGGGGGAGGGAGAGACTCGGGGGAGGAGAGAAATCAGAGGGAGGAACATCGGGAAATCTCGGGGGCGGAGGGATGCAGGGAGATGCTCAGGGATGTTGCAGAGCTAGGGCACCGACCGCTTAGGGAGGAAGCGGAAAGAGCATCACTCCTTCTGGCGCAAGAAGTATGGAGAGCACCACAACGCAGGTCAAGGGGGCGGTGTTTTGGGGTGCCCAGACTACTTTGCTGGCGTAGGAACAGACACACACCATTGCCGGATTCTGATTCGGGATGAGAGGTCATGTTTTAAGCTGTCTCTACACTGTAAATAAATAGCACAATAAATGTATTTGAAAACAAACTGGACTCAGGCAGAGTTACTCTAGAGTAGCCACGACGACCCTCTGACAATTAGAAACAGATTTTTTTTTAAAAAAAAAAATAACAACCATAAAAATAAGGTGGATCCTAAAACATACACTATGAGACACTATTTGTACCTTTATACAGTGGTACCTTGGGTTACAGACGCTTCAGGTTACAGTCTCCGCTAGTGTGGTGTAGTGGTTAAGAGCGGTAGACTCGTAATCTGGGGAGCCGGGTTCACGTCTCCGCTCCTCCACATGCAGCTGCTGGGTGACCTTGGGCTAGTCACACTTCTCTGAAGTCTCTCAGCCCCACTCACCTCACAGGGTGTCTGTTGTGGGGGAGGAAGGGAAAGGAGATTGTTAGCCGCTTTGAGACTCCTTCGGGTAGTGATAAAGCGGGATATCAAATCCAAACTCTTCTTCTTCCGCTATCCCAGAAATAGTACCTCGGGTTAAGAACTTTGCTTCAGGATGAGAACAGAAATCACGCGGCGGCAGCGTGGCAGCAGTGGGAGGCCCCATTAGCTAAAGTGGTACCTCAGGTTAAGAACAGTTTCAGGTTAAGTACGGACCTCCAGAAGGAATTAAGTTCTTAACCTGAGGTACCATTGTACTCTGAAGCACTTGGAAATGGGATTTTCAAAAGGCAGCAGGGCTAGGGTTAGATCCCATTTCAAGCACTGCTGAATTCTCAGTCCAGATGTGGTGGAGGTGCTTAACAAACACACTAATTCAATTGCAAGTCGTCAGTCTTAACTGAATTGTGGATAATGTGTTGTCCTAATCCTATTCAAACAAGAGTCCCATTTAAGAATGCCTATGTTGTTTATAAGTTTAAGGATATGTTATACTAAAGGTGACCAGAATTTGGGTAAATAAATAAAATAAGGGAATCTACAAGGGCTTAGCCCACCCCCAGCCTCCATCATTGCCCCACCCCCGGAGATGTTTATTTACAAGTGTTTAACACTCTGGTGTTCCAATGACTTTCTACAACCCTGATGAAAAAGCTCCTACACCTCCCTTTGCCTCAGAATAGGTAATATTTGTGCTCTGGTTTCTTTTCTCTTTCAAATACCCTTTCCATTCCTGTGCAGTTACCTGTACTGCCTCCAATGAAGCATTATTTGCATCCTGATCTTGAGCTTTTCATATGGCTATCCAACTCCTACTGAGTTTTTAGGAAGGATAGACAGTATGGGATGTTATCTCCTGAGGGTTAGGCTTGGTAGACTTGAAGCTGTTGGAGGGGGTGAAGTCCAATGCACTGTTATATCCTATTACAAGACTAAGAAAGAATCACACATGAGGAACTAAAGCTAGCCATAGTCAAGGATTCCAGCACATAGAATGAAAAAGTGAAAAGCTCCCTGACCAAGAGATGAAGGGATGTTGTTGTTGTTGTTGTTGTTGTTGTTGTTCTTGTTCTTGTTCTTGTTCTTGTTGTTGTAAAGTTTAATCAAGTGAGATATAAGTTGCACATCTGAATAATTCACTCTGGCAACATAACCTAGAGAACTTGGGGCAATTAATATCTAAGGATAACTTACCCAGAATGAAATGTGAAGATTAGATCCAGACTGAACATGTACACAAAAGTCTCAGAGAATGGGAAATAATAAAAAAATGGAGCAGAAATATTATTAAAACTTCATATTTGCTGAAATTCATTGTTGAAGATACTGGGACCTTGGCTACGTCACTAAAAACATTTGCTCTACTGTTTCCGCCTGTTTTACTCTAAAAACAGTTTTGATGGCTTGAAGAGTTGCAGATTCTTTAAATCACTACCAGACCTCCCCCCCCTCCCCTGGGGATTTGATATTGCCTCTGCCATTTTCTGTAGAAAGCAACCAGGTTTGTGAGCCTCCCACAAGGTCTAAATCAGGCATCCCCAAACTGCGGCCCTCCAGATGTTTTGGCCTACAACTCCCATCATCCCTAACAGGACCAGTGGTCAGGGATGATGGGAATTGTAGTCCAATCTGGAGGGCCGAAGTTTGGGGATGCCTGGTCTAAATGCACCGCTTGAGTATCAACTGACAAATATCTTTTTTTGCCATTTACCAATTAATTGAGAAGTCTGCTAAATTGTTGAGTAAACTAATTGTAAATGAGCACAGCACTTTTGGCTCTTCACAGAATCTTTATTACTGTGGCTATGATAGATAGGCTGAGGGAAATGAAGCTATGTGCAGATATCAGATCCTGGAGGCCTTATTTACAAACTGATTTTCAATGGCAAACAAATCCTCAAATATGCAGTACTAAGCAAAATGTGGTAAATAGGCCAAATCTCCTACTGGGATTTTTCTGTAAGAGGAGGAGGAGTGAATTGCAAACACAGTGACTCTTGTAGTAAGAAGAGTTACACAAGGGAAATACTGAAAAAAGCCTAGAAATTTCCAAAGAAAGAGATCAAATTCCACATGCTGGGAAGCTTGAGGGAGTATTTGTTTGTGTGAAGGAAACCAGCATCTTGGCTAATGCTTCTAATTAATGGGTGCCTGTTGCTCTGTTTCTGTATGTAAAGGCAAAACACAAAAGCAATGTTGTATTGTCAACAGTGCAGGTGTACAGATCACAAGTTCTGACAGACGGTGCAAGACGGTGCCAGGGCCCGAGATCACCCAGCCAAGGGCGTACCCACCACGGGGCAAGTTAGGGCAGCTGCCCTACTCTAGAAGCAGGGCTGGTGGGCAGAGGCGGAGCACAGCCCGGCGGAGCGCGAGTTCGCCATTCCCGCCACGCCGCGCCGCACCCTCCCTCCAGCTCCCCGGCGCGCCCTCAGGCAAGGCCAAGCGCAGCGGGGAACCAGGGAGCGCGGCGCGGTGGGCGGGAACGCCGAACTCGCGCTCCGCTGGGCTGGGCTCCGCCTCCGCCCACCAGCCCTGCTTCTAGGGAGGGGCACAGCCCGGCGGAGCGCGAGTTCGCCGTTCCCGCCCACCGCGCTGGGCCCTCCCTCCAGCTCCCCGTCGCGCCCTCTGGCAAGGCCACGCGCAGCGGGGAACCAGAGAGCGCGGCGCGGCGGGCGGGAACGCTGAACTCGCGCTCCGCTGGGCTGGGCTCCGCCTCCGCCCACCAGCCCTGCTTCTAGGGAGGGGCACAGCCCGGCGGAGCGCGAGTTCGCCGTTCCCGCCCACTTTGTGGCCCCTCCCCTTCCGTGCCTTGGCCCCTCCCCTTGCCCCCCCAGTTTTGATCCTGGGTACGCCCATGCACCCAGCTACGGCTCTAGTTATGGTACCCATGGGAGCTTCTCCCCCTGGAACTAATGGAAGCATGAGGACAGGGTGGGAAGAAGATTTCATCAGGATTAAGGCTGGAGAGAGAAGGATTAGACCTCCCCTCCCTGTACCCTGTTGTCCTAATGAAGATTGGGGAGGGGGGCACACCTGTAATTAAATTAAGAAAAATCCCCGATGTTGTTGCTAATTACACATTTAGACTAACATGTGGTTTTGCCCTCAGGGCCTGTTGTAATGGTATTGCTGGTCTTGACACAATATGATTTCCATTTTTCAGCATTTGCACCCTCTGTGCTCATTTGACTCCTCTGCCAGTATGTATGTATTATGTTACTGGAAAATGAATAAAATGGAATCCAGATGGCAGCTCTCTGTGCTATTGATTTGACATTTGCAAGCTAAAATAGGAATTTAGGAAGCCAGCATAATTATAATCCCCCCCCATTTCTGATTCCTGTTCCTGAACCTTTAGCAGCAGATATTTTTTGGGTGAAACTCTTCTCCTGGTGTGGGGTAAATTGATGTGGAAACCTACTTAATTTCTCTTTGTTGGTTTGCTGTTGAATACAGAAGGGTACAGATGGGGGAGGAAATTGATTTAGTTTGCCTTTAAAGCTGAAGTTAGCTAATTTGCACTTTCCAAAATGATATACAGTGGACGCTCGGGTTGCAAATGTGATCTGTGCGAGAGGCACGTCCGCAACCCGCAGCGTTCACAACCTGCATGCGCGGGTTGCAATTCGGCGCTTCTGCGCATGCACAAAGCACGATTTAGTGCTTCTGCGCAAGCACGAGCGCCCAAACCCAGAAGTAACCCATTCCGGGACTTCCGGGTTCGGTGCAGTGCGCAACCTGAAAATGCGCAACCTGAAGCGTCTGTAACCCAAGGTATGACTGTACTAGAACCAAAACACCGCCGTCCTTCAAAATTCATACTTTTTAGGATTTTTCAATGCAGTTCTCCAGCCAAGTTATTTGTACAAAAATACATACACTACAGTGAATTGTGCA
This sequence comes from Zootoca vivipara, assembly GCF_963506605.1. Taxonomy (NCBI): domain Eukaryota; kingdom Metazoa; phylum Chordata; class Lepidosauria; order Squamata; family Lacertidae; genus Zootoca; species Zootoca vivipara. The sequence continues at coordinate 38,914,324 of NC_083278.1, forward strand.
TACAAATGCATATATTAGTGAAAATGAGATGCAAAAATGAATTAGATTCAGAAAAGATTTCTTTCATAGATAGATAGATAGATAGATAGATAGATAGATAGATAGATAGATAGATAGATAGATAGATAGATAGATAGATAGATAGAAGGGGAAATGTGTATATTAGAAGAAATTCACATTAAAATGCTGATGAACATGAAAATAATTGCAAACTGATGTGAAAATGTGGTGAAATGAACCTAAGTTTGTAAAAAGAATGAGAAACTGGGAGAAACCAAATTTGACAGATTTGCCCATCCCAGTTGAAGAGCAGGGCCTGTAAAATGTCTAGCAGTCTTGAAGATGAGGATTTTGCACGGCTTTTGCACGGTGCTACAGATGAGACTTGGAATGACATCTATTCACCACAGTGTAGTGGGAGTCCTTTGGTTTGATCACCCATTATTTCACCTCATATCAAATACAGTGGAACCTCGGTTTATGAACACCTCGGTTTATGAATTTTCGGTTGAGCCGCGGACCCATCTGGAACGGATTAATTCATTTTCCATTACTTTCAATGGGAAAGTTTGCTTCAGTTTATGAACGCTTCAGTTTATGAAGAGACTTCCGGAACCAATTACACCCATGCTTCAGTTTATGAACGCTTCAGTTTAAGTACTCCGCGGAACCGTCTGGAACGGATTAATCCACTTTCCATTACTTTCAATGGGAAAGTTTGCTTCAGTTTATGAACGTTTACTCCACGGACCGTCTGGAACGGATTAATTCACTTTCCATTACTTTCAATGGGAAAGTTCGCTTCAGTTTATGAACGCTTCAGTTTATGAACAGACTTCCAGAACCAATTGTGTTCATATACCGAGGTACCACTGTAATGCTTTGGAAGGCGGCAAATGTGTGTTCAAGCCACTTTCACGGCACTATGGAACATCCCACAATGTTGTGAACTGACAGGACGGCGGGGAGGGAGAAGAGGATCCCAGTGAGGGATGTAGCTATGACTGGGACACACCAGGGCAAGCTCATGACAGAAAAGCAATTTTCGGCGTTTGGGCATGTGCAGAAGCGATTTCTGGCACCGCGGATATGCACAGACGTGATTTCCGGTGTCTGGGCATGCACAGAAGTGATTTCCGGAGCCGCAGAAGAGAGTCCCTGTGCTGCGCTGCGCTGGTTGAGCACAGCGTATGGGGACTCACTGAGCCGGTGGCTCGGTTCGGGGGCAGCTCGTGGGCCAGTTAAACGGCCTCTGTGGGCCGCTTCCGGCCCATGAGCCTTAGGTTGCTGACCCAAGTTAGAGAAACCAACTGCCATTCTCGCATCGCCATGTTGTTTTAGTTTCTCTCAGACAGTGTGCTATAGTGTCACAATTTTCTTTATTATTAAAGCTTTGTTTGACACATACATGAGCCGCTTATGTTGCTGAAAGAAAAGAAACTCTGCTGAATAAGGGTGGCATATCCTCAAGTTGGGTGAGTTAGGGGATATTCCCAGTCTGACAGGAGGATTGATTTTTTAAAATCACCCCCACATCACCAGAGCCAGAGGGACCCCTGTCTCTGTAAACACAAAAGGTTCTGAGGCGTTGGGAACAGCAAGAGACTGAAACAAGCAAAGGAACACAGCCCAGCTCACTGGCCAGGTGGGGCTCGTTAGCTCTGGGAGGAGGGCTGTGGTCCCTCAGCTGGATTAGGCTCAGGGCAGGTGAGGGTCAGAGGGTCTCATGCCTCGTCAAGCCCAGATGCTTCATTCAAGATCCAAGGGATGCAGGGCAGAGGCTCTCATTTTGCTCAATTTCCCCTGTTGGCTTGGGTGTTTCAGGAGCTCTAAGAGACTTTACTTTTCAGGACTGGCTTCCAGGTTCCCTGCCCCTGGATTGGCTGCAGCAGTGGCAGCCTGGCCTGACAGTTGGATTTTTAGACTTGGCTCACTGTATTGAACCTGGACCGTTTTTCTCGACCTGTTGGATTGCCGAACTGCTCGCTAACATTCGCCCTTGGGACTGTGTACACCAGCAGGACTTGCTGCCAGGTATGCCGCGGTTCAAGACATACAGTTCCTGTTTTTAATTGGAAGCTATGCTTTTTTCTGTTTTAAACATCCACACATCTCTTTAAGTTCAGGAGAAGATATTCCTCCTGGGCCTACTACTCTATACATGTGTCAGAGTGATCAAAGAGAGAATTCCCTACAAGAAGTCCAATTTTGGGGGGAGGGGGAGGAATTGGGGAATTGTGCCCATATGCATGTAATTTCATGGAAAATATTGTGGAGGGGTAATGGTACATTCACTTCAAAGTTTAAATAAGCTCAGGTAATATTTTAAATTGCTGGCAGCTTCAATAGCAGTTTTAATCCCTCTTCTCGTTAGGTCATTAACTAGTTTTAAATGGTATAGAAGTGCCTTTCTGTCCTTCATTCCCCCCCCCCCCCAATTTTTTTTTGTTTTGTTTTTTCACTTGCTTAGACAAGAAGCACCTTTCTGCCCTTCATAAATACCCACTAAGAGCTGGAAATCATGCGTGAATGATCCGGCCCACGGAGGGATCTCCACTGGAGTGAACCCAGTGAGGTAAACCTTGCCAACACGATTTAGATGGTCACATGCTTATTTGACTCGGCACGTAATTAATTAATTAATGAAACTCATTTGCAGAAGAAGTAGTGAGGGGCACTAGCTTTATATAAGTCTAAATGAGGACTGGACAAAGATTGTCCTTATCAGTGGCTACTACTACCGTAGTCATGATTGCTTTATATAGCCGTGTGACTCAGAGACAGTATGCTGCTGAGCACCAACTGCTGAGGAGCAATAATGAGAAAGGGCCATTGTTCTCTAGTCTGGGCTGTGAGCTTTCCAGACATACCTGGCTTGTCACTTGGGGAAACAGGATGCTGGACAAACTGGACCATTGGTCTGATTCAACACCAGCAGAAGTTTTTTATTTTTGCCAAATTTAATACAAATCCCTTTACACCAATCTGGGTGGTTGCAGAATAAGTGAAGGTGCCCCTCTGCCCAACTCTTCCGGCTAAGTCAGCCTAAAGTTGGCAATATTCAATCTGTGCCAACCTCTTCTCCTTTTGCCCATCAAATGTGGATAGGCAGGAGGGCCTATCCCCACCAGTGGAAGGCCCTGAAACAGGGCATTCTGAGGGTGGGAAGGCGTTAAAACAGCCCAAGATCTGTTGGATTCCAAGCTAGTTTCACTGGCATAAGACAGCACATGGAGCCCCATCCAGGCAGGGCTGTGGATGCAGTAGTTGCTCTGCTGCTCTGTGCAGCCTCAGTAAAGCAGAATAATTAATTAAATTAATAACTTAACTTCTCAGTAATTTCATACGTCCGTTAAACAAAGCACATGTAGCACTTCATGAGACGTTTCCAAGAAGTCAATAGCAAGTAGGGGGGTGGAGCTCTGTTGCTAGACTACAGCTTCCACCATCCATAGCTGCCAAGTTTTCCCTTTTCTCACGAGGAAGCCTATTCAGCATAAGGGAATTTCCCTTAAAAAAAAGGGATAACTTGGCAGCTATGCCACCATCCCTGACCATTGACCTACCGGTAGTTGTTTGGGGCTGATGGGAGCTGTAGTTCAACAACAGATGAGCACCCTCAGGTTTCTCACGGGGAGCAATGTTGTAAAACCAAACCAAATGCAAAAAGCCTGTGCCCAAAAAACCAAGCACATATCTCCACCCTTGCAAAAGTCAAACTATAATTGGCAAGTTCTGACGGTGCGATTTTTAAATGCATGCACACATACCGGTAGAGAGAGAACTGTGGAAAAGTTGGAGAGAATTGTATTGCCAGAGGAAATAAGCTGTGAGAACAAATTGGAGCACTATCTTAGGAACGGTGGATTTAATGGAAGTGTAGGAAACCATAAATAGCAAAGATAGCCATAAAGTTCTCTCTTCGTTTCCAGTGAAAAAAAATTAAATAAGAAGAGTGAGTAACTTGCCTGTCAAACTTTTAAGGTGTTGGCCTTGGGGGTTATTCCAGAAGGAGCCGGAGGCAAGCCTCCAGGAGATGCTGCGAAAGTAGGGCAGCTGCAAAAAACCACGGACAAATGAGGTGTGTGTATGTACATTTACACCATGGCTCTTCTGTTGGCCTTCCCCTAGTATGCCCCCCCCATTTTTAAATCGATCTAAAGCTCACCTTCCCCCATCACAATGGCAAGTAAAAGCATAGAGAACACTTCTGTGAAAACTGTGGCTTTGTCATTATAATGCCACATTTAGCAATTTAAACCCAGGTCCCCTGTTGCGATTTAATTTTTGAATGAAGCTATGTATGCTTCCCAATCATGGTTTTCTGAATGAGCAGAAGGCACCATTTCCTGTAGAAACTGAGCAATGATCGTGAACCTCATTACAGCAGGCATGATCTAGTCAAAAGTTAAGTGCTTGTTGTCTCACTGCTTTTAGCAGAGGAGAAATAGGGTTTCAACAGCCAGTTTCCTGCATACTACATGAGTAGAGCAGGTTGCTTTGTCATAGGAAACTGGGGTAGCCAGCTGCCCAGCTAAGTTTTCTCCATGCTGGGGTGCCATTGAGGCGGAGCTTTTGGAGCATTGCAGCAGGCCTGTACCACTGAATCAGGAGCTGGAATCCTTTCTGGGCCCAAGTAGGGAAGCCCTCTTCTTCTTTGGCGATCACTCGTAGCCAAGTAAGATTGCCTTCCATAGACACGGTTTTAACAATAGGTCCGTAAGTGACTGTAGAGGGCAATTCTGGATCCACACATCCTTCCACAGTGGGGACATTGGTTTCCAGGCGGGAGTTGATCACGGTGTGGATTTGCCAAGCGTGCCTTCCTCTTAGCACGTTTCAACCTTGCGTCAGGGCTGCATATCAGCAGTAGGTTCTGTTCCAGCTATGCAAAGCCAGAGGTTTCTATGGCCTCCCATCTTTCCATCCACTTAAGCAAGAAGTGATATCAACATTTAAGGGAGAATTCTAGCCAGCCAAAAGCACTTGAGGGCATAGAGTACAGCCGGTGAGGGGTATGACCTGGAGAGAGTCTGGTGGGTGGTGGTGCCAACTTGAATAAAATACTGAGGGAGCTGATGAGCCCCAACACACACAATTGATCACAAGACACAGCACACTCACATCATTGGAATGGCAATGCCCATCAACTTGGGGGGGGGGCTCAAACTTTTTTTTTTGGAGGGGGCCTTACCTTGGTCCCTAGGAGTTGGCTGCTATGGTCTGGTGGGTTGCACTTGATACGTGGGCTGGAGGTTCCCAACCCTGTCATAAAACCCAAGGGTTATAAGTAGCTTAAATTGTATTCCGAGTTGACCTATTGACCCATAATCACAATCTTCTTCTAGTCAGATAGCTGCCTGTGGAAATGTTACTCTAGTCCAGGCATCCCCAAACTGCAGCCCTCCAGATGTTTGGGCCTACAACTCCCATGATCCCTAGCTAACAGGACCAGTGGTCGGGGAAGATGGGAGTTGTAGTCCAAAACATCTGGAGGGCCGAAGTTTGGGGATGCCTGCTCTAGTCCATCTTTATTCATTTTAACACGCTCTTTTCATATCTAATGAAGTGAACTGTAAGTCACTTGGCTTTTGTAAATAAAAGATGCAGCCAGGATTGTTATCTATACACAGCACTTCCTACAAAGTGAGGAGGCAAGTTCGTAAGAGTAAACGTTGCTCTCAGATGTAGTTATTATAGTGACGGAGCTTGGTAAACCTTTCTCGTCTCTTCTTATTACTAATGTCTAAAGATAGCATCATTTTGCTCAGCTAAGCAGCTTGAATGCAACTCAGAGGATAGTAAGATATGGTGGTAAAATATCAGATAGGGTGGTTGAAATACACTCTGAGTCCTGTAGTGATTTCATGCTCTATATTGCTGCTTGTAAAAATGGGAATGAAACTTTCCCCAAAACGTCTGCTATATATACATTAGTTACACAATGGGCCCAGTGTGATTGGCTAATTCCGGGCTGCTCCTGTAGGCCAATCAGGTTGCGGATTCACTTCATCCAGGAGCCTGATTCACTTCCACCTGGAACTGGATTGGGCAGCATTCTGGATCCTATTGTTCTAGGATTCAGCTCAGTACATAACAGTGGTGATATGTGTGAGAGAACAGCTGCTTTTTTGTTCTCATTATATTATAACAAGAAACGTACCTAGTTGTACTTAACAAAGATAAGGAGTTTGTTACTGGAGAAAGGATTTCTGCAGTTCCAGAGCAGGGCTGTACTTGCAAAATGCATTGCTGTCCCAGAAGCTTTGAACCAAACATGATACCCTCTGGATGTTGTGGATTATTCCCATTATCCCTGATTATTGGCCATGCTGTGAATTCTATAGGCATTCAAAGTCTGGAATAAGGAGTGGGGAATCTGGATTTTTAAAAGAGTGCAGAAATGTATTTTGCTATTGTAGATTTTCTTAAATTGAACAGCTATGAAGAATTAGCAAAATATGCACCTCCCTCTGTGGTTTATATCAAATGTAAACATAAATGTCTATTACCATTTTATCTTTTTACAGTACATTTATGGCCTGCTTCCATTCTCAGAAAATCATAGGCATTCCCTTTGGTTTGAGAAGCATTACCCTAATTATCACAGCTTTCTAAATACTTAGCATAATGGCTTATATTGATATATACTTTTTTAAAAAAAGTACAGCACAGTGCCTGTTTAACATATAATTCTAAGAAATAATTCTAGTATGATGCTGCTAATTAAAACTCAGCATAGCATACACACTCTGACTATTTTAGTCCTCGCTCCAATATGTGGATTTACTACTTACAATGCAGCTATAATCGACAGAAATGGATGTGTTTACTTACAGGAATCCACATCATTAATAACCCCAACTAATGTCTTTAGTGTACTTTAACCATTGACTACTGCCATCTGTTGAAAAACAAGGATTCTATGATTCTCAGTAATCCATTCTAATTTTCCAACTCTTCCAACTTCATCCAGTCTTCCATAAATTTTAAGCAAGAGGCGTGTAATCCTCATTTTTAAAGTGATGCACTTTATTTTTCCAGTTTATTTGTTATATGAATGCATATATATAGCACCCTCTCCCAAAATCTCAGGGCAGCGGGCAGTGCACATCAGTGTAAAAAGGTTTTTTAAAAACCCAATTAAAAGCAGTACAGAACAGTACAGAATTATGTGAACTATATAACCCAACCACATTACAATTCTCAGATGGCATCTGAATATATATGATATGCCGCCTCCTTGGACTGGTTTTCAGATGAACTCCTCCCCCATATTTTGATCATTTAAAGTCTTTTCATGACCTCGCTGTAAAGGAAAGAAAATGCAGGGGTTGATCCAGCCCAAAGATAAGGACTTTAATGTGCCATGTATGTCAGTGGAAAGTTAAGACTGTTGATCTGCCACTTAGACTTTGCATCCTAATTATGCAGACGTCTAGAGACCTGGGCAGGTACAAGCAAAGCGGACTGGAAGGTGGGCCGAAACTGTCATACTGTCCTTCTACATATTTTAATGATACCTTTGAAGTGGGGTTGGAGACAGGCACAGATGCAAAAGAGAGAGAAAAAGTACAGCTGTGGCAATTTCCTAATTAGCCGCTGGGCAGATGTTGACAGGAAATGTAGATTGGAAGCTTTGTATTTTGTGATTATGAGCAGGAGGTGAGGCTGATGAACAGTAAGTAACTGGACTTGATAGGACCCTTAATGCTTTCTGCTTCAAAAATGTCCAAAGAGATTATCAAATGGCTTTTGTATTTATTAAGGGTTTCCAGATAATCATTAAGGGACATAAAGGTCAGGATGTTCCAGCTGCCTAACAAAATAATGTAAATGAAATAGAGGACCCTGAAATGTAAAATAAAATATTATTGCTAATGCTAATACTGCTGCTAAGAATAATCATTAATGAAATAACATCAGTTGCCTACAAGTAGGGTACAAGTAGACCAGGCTGAGAAAGGTACACCTAGTTACTTTAACTGCAAAATAAAAGCAGAAAAAAATTGTAACGATATTAGGAATTTTATAAGGGGTAGGTAGATACGGCTAATGAGTCCAGCTTAATGTGGCATTTGAAATAATGTGGCATTTGAAATAGAGGTTTCTGGTCCTGCCTCATCAACCATTATTATAAGGATTCTACAAAAAGCAAGTTTTTTCTCTCTCTCTCTCCTCGGGGTGGTATGTATGTATCCACAACATTAAGCTCTTGTTTCAGACTTTGTGGAAGGGCTTTGAAACATGACACAACTGCTACTGAATGCTATTTCAGGAATAATAAAATTTGTATGCATATTACAATGAATATAAAGAGTTTGTTGGATATTGACATTCCCATGTAAAAGCTGATAATCCCAGCGGAAAGTTCTGAATGCCCAAATATAGCTCCGCACTTTTTGAACATCTACCAGTGAGCAAGGTTACAATCATCACTCAGTAGTGTATCTCTGAGCTGTTGAACATTCAATTCATTTGCCTGGTGTTGTCAGCACTCACATGTGATAGTCAACACTCATCAGGTGTTAGATGTAGACATATAGTGTACTTACACTGAATTGAAGGGCATTCCTAGTTCTTGTGTTGGAATTCCACCCTGGATCTGAATAGTGGCAGATAGGTAAGATCTGAGGTCAGCAGTATGCAATTGTGTAACATATTCTTCACCAAAGAGGAATTACTTAGGACTGCAGTCCTATTTCTATTCACCCGAGAGTAAGCCCCATTAAATTCCATAGGACCTACCGTACATCTTAGTAGACATGTAGAGCAGTGTGCCTCCAGATGTTTTGGGACTACAACTCCCATCATTCCTGACCACTGGTCTTGCTAGCTAGGGATGATGGGAGTTGTAGTCCCAAAACATCTGGAGGCACACTGGTTGAGAAACACTGATGTAGAGCAAGGGTAGGTAGCCTTTTGAGTTAAGGGTTGCATTCATTTGAGGGAGTATGATTGGGGTCAAAGGAAAAGTGAGGGGGGCACCCCTTCTTTCTGCTTCCCCATCCATTCTCTTTTTCTTCCCCATCCCAATCTACTGTATTAACACAAGAACACAACACTCTCTCTTCTCTCCATTCATCTAACATCTATTCCTTCTTTCTCAGGAGTTGCACTGAAAGTGGTGGGGGTTGTCTACATGTGATGTACAGTGAGGGGGGAAAGTATTTGATCCCCTGCTAAATTTGCCCTTTTGCCCTCTGATGAAGAAATGACAAGTCCATAATTTTAATGGTAGGTTTATTGTAGCTGTGAGAGACAGAATAACAACAGGAAAACCCCCAGAAACCCAGAAGACAAAAGTCAGAGATTGATGTACATTATAATGAGTGAAATAAGTATTTGATTCCCTATCAACCAGCCAGATGTCAGGCTACCTGTTATCTTCACTGTATGGAACAAGCTGAGATTAGAAGCACCTGCTGTAAGGGAGAGGTCTTACCTGTAATCCCAGATCATTACAGTGCCTGTACAAAAGACACCTGTCGACAGAAGCAATCAATCCAGCTGATTCCAAAGTAGCCACCATGACCAAGACCAAAGAGCTGTCCAAGGATGTCAGGGACAAAATTGTATACCTGCACAAGGCTGGACTGGGCTACAAGACTATTGCCAAGCAGCTTGGTGAGAAGGTGACAACAGTTGGTGCAATAATTTGCAGATGGAAGAAACACAATAGAGCTGTCAACCTCCCACAGTCTGGGGCTCCATGCAAGATCTCATCTCTTGGAGTTGCAATGATCATGGGAACGGTGATGAAGCAGCCCAGAACTATACATGGGGGGAACTTGTCAATGATCTCAGGGCAGCTGGGACCATAGTCACTACGCCGTGAAGGACTGAGATCTTGCAGAGCCCACAAGGTCTCCTTGCTCAAGACAGCACATGTACAGGCCCGTCTGCAGTTTGCCAGTGCACATCTGAATGACCCAGAGGAGAACTGGGTGAAAGTGTTGTGGTCAGATGAGACCAAAATTGAGCTCTTTGGCATCAACTCAATTTGCCATGTTTGGAGGAGGAAGAATGCTGCCTACGACCCCAAGAACACCATCCCCACCGTCAAACATGGAAGGGGACATATTATGCTTTGGGGGTGTTTTTCTGCTAAGGGGACAGGACACCACCGCATCGAAACACAGTGATCAGAATTATTTGAGGGAAAGAATGTGTTTCAAATGTGCTCTAAAGCCACAGTGTGTGCACAGCCTCACTCTGCTTTCCAAGTGCTGTTGATGGGCAATTTCAAAGTCCCTGCTCTACCTTCTAATGGCTCTTTACTTTAAAACTCTTCAAATAAAGGAATGTCTTTGGAAAACTAGGGCAAATGATCACTCTACCTGTACTTGGAATAAATTGCTTCTAATAGAATATATAAAGTAAGGATTGCAGCCTCATTTTCAGAGTGGAATATTTATAACCCCTTTATTAGATAATTCACCATGGCCCTATTTTCATGGACAGATTTCACCCTTATTTAGTTGTTGATTAAACATCCTAGCAAACATTTAATCCTCTCCAGTTCGGTATGACAAAAGTCATTTCTTTGAACTGTGCCTCTGAATATATGTTGCCTTTTTTGGATAGGTTTCTCCTGCCCTAGGGAAAACAATAGATCTATAAAGTGAAGCTAAAATTAAACTTTTCTTCCAAACAGACCAGCAAATCTCCAGAAGGCTGTTCATACGGAATGCCCTCCAACCTCTAGAAAGATTGGATATCTCTGTAACTAGAGCACTGCTTTAGCTTCTTTAAAGTTTCAAACAGATATGTGGATATCATCTGAAATGGAGCCTGGGTACTCTGATGGCTTTTTTGTTTTGTTTTCTGGATGCCTCTTGTTATGTGCAAATAAAGTATCCTGCTCACATTTTTGTTAGGAAGGAATAAACAGCAGCATCAATGGAAGGGGGGCAAGTGCGCACCCAAACACGGAGCTCACTCCCAACTTCCCCCCATTGCTGAATTCCTGTCATTAATGCATACTTGCTCACCTAGAAATATATTTTTCCCTTTCTGTGTCCCCCTTCACCAAAAGTCACAGGATGATTTACAGCATCAAAAAACATAATAGCCATACAACATAAAAGATTAAACACAATTAGTTCCCTACAAGTCATAATAAAAAAGCCACAGCAGTAAAACAATTCCTAAATTACATCAGTCAACCAAAAGCCTGCTGAAAGAGGTGCTCCTTTCCTAAAAGAAAATAACTGGTAATGTACATCTCATTGGGGGATCATTCCATGTGTCCTGGACTCTGAGAGATTTCTTAGACCCTTTAGGTTCCGGTTTCCGCCGGCAGGAATGGCGGACCTGTTTTCCATCCCTCTGACCTTCGTAAGGAATTTGGCGGTTGCTAGGGGAGTAAATGGCAACCCCCTACCCTCTCCGGGGGTTACGGAGAGGGGCCGCTGGCCCGCGATGCCCCCAGACCCACTCCGACTGTTTATGGAGTGGGGGGAGCTTGGGCTGAAAAGCACTTACGAGGGCCAGGACTCCCGGACGCTAATCTGCATGGCGGGGATTTCCATGGTTAAAGAAGATAATTAGGCTTAAATCTATGGACATACTTCAGAAGGAGGGGAAGAAGCGCTGTTTACTGCTGAGAAATTTATGCTGCTGAGGGAGAGGAGTCAAAGGCTGTATATCATCTGGAAGAAGGATTGATGGGGACGGAGCGATAAGGGAATGGAGTTTTTTCTTTATTTTTCTTTATATGAGTTACTTCGTACCTTCCCAGACGCGATGTCCTGGCTTGTTTGGAGTGAAAGAGAAGCAAAAGACTGTGTGAGTTGAACTTTATAAACTGTTGTTACTGAGCATATTTTTTAAAGATGTGGAGTTGCCGATGAGAAAAGCCCCCCCCCCCCTAGTCGGACGGAAGGAGTCCTGGACGCGTTCGGAGGATTTATGAGCTGTGACGCACTTTGAATTGGAGCAGCGACCTGAAGCTAAGTTCAGCTATAGGGCAGGGAGATCCATTAATTTACCAAGAGTTTATGGTTTGATGTTTGGGTCTTCTGCCTGGAAAAGCTGTAAATTTTATTAAGATCGTTAATCTTCATGGCTATGAGAGAAAACGAAAGTGATTTGAGCTTTTTAAGATGGCGCTGCTTCGACGCAACAGGGAGCTCCAGACTAAGAAGATTTATGGGAAGGCTGGACTGATTAACCCACACAGGAGAAAGAACATTTGTGAAACCTTGTTTGATATTTATCTCAGCAGCTGGGAAACAACCGGTTGAAAGTGGAAAACATCTATGTGACTGTAAGGGGAAGATCTGGATTATTATGAACTTGGAGGACGATTTGAACTTTAGAAAAAAGACGGCAGTGGACGGTTGCGAGGAATCCCCAATTTCTTGAAGCATGGGAACCCAAATAAAAAATTCTTTAGACGATTTGGCATAACATTCGGTTTGATTGATATATATATGTGTATAATTTGAAATAATGAATGTGATATAATTGGTTTTAATTGGAAAATTAATAAAAATATATTTAAAAAAAAAAGAGAGAGATTTCTTAGACCCTTTAAAAGTAAAGCTCTGGCAGTCTTCCCTCCAAAAATCAGCCTAAATGTGCATTGTGTATATGCAAAGAAATGTGAATTTGGGTCATGGACCTATGCAAGCAGCCTGTTAATGACCTAACAGCCTTGCTAGCAGCCTTACTGTGCAGGTGAAATATCCCCTGACTATTTTGTAGGACGTTAAATACCTTTCAGTGTTCTCAGTGAACACACGGTGAGCTCACATATTTCTGAACTACTGCCAAATTCCACAGTAAAATTCAAGGCAAAATTAGAGGGGAACCTATGTAAAAAAATATATATGGAAACATTAGTTTTCTACAATTTTTACAATTTGTTAACAGAGTTTCCACACATCTTTAATCTTAATTAATGCTAGGTAAAAATGTTACAATTAAATTAAACTTTTAAATTAAATTTAAAAATTTGGACCAACTCAGTAAGTTTGTTTGTAATATGGGAGGCAGATTTAAATCAGGCATGCCTTTTCAGGCGCACCATATTTTCAGGATTAGTGGCTAGTGTGAAATGTCATTGGAATTATAGTATGAACCAAGATGAGTTTTAAATGCATGCACGTAAGGAATTCTTAGCTTCTTGCAAGCATCTTTTTATTATGTGTGAAGAAAACAAATTGCCAATGCCCAGAGAAGTGCTTTAATAGCCATCTAACAGAGGGAGTTTTGTTCTAAGTTAATATCCCATATTCTTCTAAACCTGAGGTAGGGGGACAGAGATGCCAGAACAAATATAAAAGGTTCGTTTCATTTAATGGGCTTAGACGCCTAATGTTAATGATTTCCATGCCACAAATCTCGGTGGATAGCTTTAAGTAATCCCTGGTTTTACAAGACATAACTTGCAATTACCCCGAACCTTTTGTGAGAATCATAGAAAATTTGAGTGCCTCAATGAAGCAGCTAACATCTGTGGTTTCCTATAGAGTTGTGAGGTTAAAATCAATTAGTGGTAGCCAGGACTCCTTGCAACGGCCTTTCATGCAGAACAAACACGCTGGAATTTGAAATGAAAAATGTAATCACTCTGAAAAGCATCCATAATGTGTCCCCCCCCTTCATTTATCTTGACATGCCCCCACATTGCTAACATGATTTTCAATCTGCCAGAGCATCGGCAGCTCTCAATCAAATATATATTCCGTCTTTTAAACAAATTTCTGTTAACGCACTGTGATCGAGCAATTTTGCTCTTCTGCTTCATGTTTCCCTATGCTGTGCCTCCAATAGAAACACCTGAGCCTTAAGCGATACAAATCAAAGAAAGGTATCAGCTGGTTTTGTGGCAGAGAGGACTGAATCTAGAGGGGGTCCCTCCCCCCATATGTATTCAAATAATAACATATGCCCATAAGCATTTTGTTCTGCTTTTATCTGTTTTTGTTATTTAGTTGTTTAGTTGTGTAACTCTTCGTGACTCCATGGACTAGAGCACGCCAGGCACTCCTGTCTTCCACTGCCTCCTGCAGTTTGGTCAGACTCATGTTCGTAGCTTCGAGAACACTGTCCAACCATCTCATCCTCTGTCGTCCGCTTCTCCTTGTGCCCTCCATCTTTCCCATCATCAGGGTCTTTTCCAGGGAGTCTTCTCTTCTCATGAGGTGGCTAAAGTATTGGAGCCTCAGCTTCAGGATCTGTCCTTCCAGTGAGCACTCAGGGCTGATTTCCTTCAGAATGGATAGGTTTGATCTTCTTGCAGTCCATGGGACTCTCAAGAGTCTCCTCCAGTACCATAATTCAAAAGCATGCTTTTATCTAGGGGCACAGAAACTTCAAGTCATCAGGAATGAAGAACACTATAGGCAAAGCAATGATGGCAACTTCTGTTGCTGTTTTACCTTCTTACCTGGGCAGCTTCTTACCAATTTGTATCCTTTCCATGTGTGACATTCAGTTACATCTGCCCACTCTTGCAGTCTTCCCAAACTCTGCTCTGGAGGGTACCCTAACCCTCTGAAGCAGATTTTGAAGAAATATGGTGACGGCAGGACTTCAGGGAGAAGAAAGGAGAAGTTCTCGTCCCAATAAGGGAGCCAGCCATCCATAATAAATGGGATGGTGGTGACCTCCTTCTCTCATAACAACCAACTTAAAAACAGCTTTATGAGCGATAGCCAGGTGATATGACCCAATTATTACACTATCAAATGAGGCTTTGAAAGATACGTAACAAGGAAGCACAAAGATAAACAGGAATCCTTACTGGGGAGAGATAGCCACCTCTTGTACTTTGGCGGAAGACATATAGAAGTGCATAATTTGAGCTGCTGCCACCCTATTGAGAGCTTTTTGATCTCCTTTGGGTGCCTAGAGTTGTAAAAGATTAAAGAAGTGACAGGAATTAAAACTGAAGTGAGAAAACGGGGCCTCGTCAGCTCAATTTCAATGCTATTTTCATGCCTAAAATAAGACATTTGCATGTTGTTGTTGTTTAGTCGTGTCCAACTCTTCGTGACCCCATGGACCATAGCACGCCAGACACTCCTGTCTTCCACTGCCTCCTGCAGTTTGGTCAAACTCATGTTCATAGCAAAAATTCAATTCACAGAGGGTAAAACAAAACCTTGGACTGGGTCCAAGGAACAACCCCAGTTTTAGGACTCACTAGATCAGTCATCCCCAAACTTCGGCCCTCCAGATGTTTTGGACTACAATTCCCATCTTCCCCGACCACTGGTCCTGTTAGCTAGGGATCATGGGAGTTGTAGGCCAAAACATCTGGAGGGCCGCAGTTTGGGGATGCCTGCACTAGAGTAACCCAAGAGCTATTAAAAAAACACACCAGTATATCCTTATGTCTGCTTATTTTATTTTACATTACATTTTCATTACGAGTTCTCTCAAGAGTCCGTGCAATTTCATGTGCCACCACAGCAGAGTCACTTTGAGACATTTACAACTTGTACTTCTTAAGGTCCTTTTTAATGCTGTGGGTGTCCTTGGAATGCAGAAAACTATGCCAGAAAGATCTAGAAAGACGACAAGGCTGCTATAGGCATCACATGATGACTAAACCAAGGATATGTCACACCTAATAACTATTAAGCAAGTGTCACTCCTGTCAGTATAGCAGTCACAGTTAAGCACTTAGAGGACAGAAGTGGACACACCATATTTAGTGTGTCGATTTAAAAGGGGCATTGTCTTTATCAAAAACATTTATTGCTGCATAGAGGTTACCTACTGTTCACTATTTATCTAAAAACTGCCAAATAGTTACTGTTCACTATTTATTTAAAAACTGCCAAATAACATCAAGCCTGAGATCCAAATATCCAAATATGCAAAAGGAGAGTGGGCTGAGCTTTTCACGCAAAATTTTGCAAAACCTTCTGAAGTGCACTCTCGACAATTTTAGCAGTGATTTGCTTACCTCTATTAATAAGCTGTTTTTCAACTTTACAGTTGCAAAACTGAACGGAGCAGCAGAGCATCACCTGAACAACTAAATTGCATACATAAATGCTGATGATAGTATAGAACTAAACTGCCTTTTGAAGTTAGATGCATTAGATTCCTTCTGAAAAACTGGAAACCAGCACATTTTACACACATGAAATGTGGCAGCAGGAGGTGGGTAGGAACAAGGCTTCCTGAAACAAAGACTGAAAAAGCAATTACATCTTACAAACATTTTCATGAAAAGGGAACTGAAGCAGGCTAGAAACTTTAAACAACAAAACACCACTGTTGTAATAATGACTGACGTGAACAGAGTAAGATTAATAAGGAATTTGTTTTAAAAGAACCTACTGTATATGCAACTTCAAAATCAACTAATATCAAAGAGTTGAGACTTTGGCTAAGACTGATCACCCCCGTTTTCAAAAGCTTATATGTAACACTTGAAATCTAGTCTATTGCTTAAAAACCCAAATTGCACAAGGAGCCCTACAAATATGCTGCAGGAGAGCTGCTTTGTTAGTTCTGAAGAGCAGAAATAGTTTGCCAGCAGTAAAATGAAATATACCGTCAGTCACACTTTAGTATAATGTGGGTGAGGACAATCCGAAGTGGAAAGTGCAGTTCTGATGTGTTTTTTTAAATCAAAACAATGGATGCAGGTGGCAGTCCTATAAGCACTTACTCAGTGGGGTTTCTTTCCAAGTTGACATGGATTGCATTGCATTGAAAGTGTATACTTTATTTAACAAACAAAACATATTTCACAAAAAAAGTTGAAAATACCTATCTTACTTAAGTACAACACCAAAAAAGGCAATGGACTTGCCAGCATTTCTCACCATAGATATAAAATTAAGATTTCTAATTGTAGGTATCCATTAAAAAGTTTCATTATGAGGAGACTTCTACTTTGCATAAAAATTCATGTTCCTTTAAGAAGTTTTGTGCCCTTGGAATGTCCCATTTCTCTTGCTTCCTTCAAAGCTACTAACAGGTTTCTGGTAAAGATGATGTGAGAGTGAGAGCAGAGCTGACAGTTCTATTAGCTGTAGAAACAGGACAGGTCAATAAAGGGATCTCACACCTAAGGATAATGAGCTCAGCTTCTGAGCAGTGTCCCAATTCTTGTAGGAATAGCTCTGACATGACAGACTAGTTGCAGCTGCAGATAGAAGCATACCCTAACCAATAGTCATTAGAATTCTGAAGTTTAGGCTGAAGTTAGAACCACATGCTGCATGGCTGTTAGACTGCATTTGTGTAAAATGTTATTCATAATGAATGTTTGCCTTCTGAATATTTTTACAAAGCCAGCTTCCCTTCCATCTCATATTCTCTCTTATTCACACTCCCTTTATGGTGTGTGTGTTCTCATACAGGTGCCTTTTGCCTTTAAGCAATCAACAACCTCAGTGATAAGCCTTGGACAACTTTGATTTCACCAAAAAATATATTGCAAGCATGGGCTATGAGGGAGACATAGATGTCCTGTGAGAGACCCTGAATAAAACAATTCATGTTTGCAGTTCTGACATAAGACTTGTGATTTTCTTGCTGCTCTGTCAGTTCCACTGCAAAAATTTGAGATGCTTCAAAAAGTAGTGTGGGCTTTTGAAGAGAGTCTCATGCACATTGATAGACAGGAGCTGGCACTACTGTCAGTCTGACTGGCCTTCATGCAGAAGAAATAACAGGTATACAGTGACATTCTTCTGACACAACCGAAAATGAAAAGTTTGGTGGTAACAGGATGCTTGCTGAGTAATATTGCGTAGGTGACTGGAAACTGAGTTATTGGTGGAAACGAACATGTGGTCCTCCAGATGTTGTTGGAATCCAGCCGAGGTGGATTTAGTTGAGTGTGAGCGGTTCAGTCACACTGGGATGTGGAGCCTCAGGGGCGCTGCAGGGGACACCAGAAGTATTATTTAGAATGGAATTTGAGAGGTCAAGGGGCACCAAATTTGGGTGTTGCACAGGGTGCCACTGCAGTTTACACATGTTTTACAGAAGCACTAACTCAGGGGATTTAGCAGTACAGCTCTAGAGAGCCAATGTGGTGTAGTGGTTAAGAGCGGTGCACTCGTAATCTGGGGAACCGGGTTTGTGTCTCCACTCCTCCACATGCAGCTGCTGGGTGACCTTGGGCTAGTCACACTTCTCTGAAGTCTCTCAGCCTCACTCACCTCACAGAGTGTTTGTTGTGGGGGAGGAAGGGAAAGGAGATTGTTAGCCGCTTTGAGACTCCTTAGGGGAGTGATAAAGCGGGGTATCAAATCCAAACTCCTCCTCCTCCTCCTCCTCTTCTTCTTCTTCTTCTTCGCAGGAGTCGGTTGTTTGCCACAGATGTTCTTGCAATGGACATGATTACCTAGCTTGAGGTGGGGAATTTAGCAATGACCACACAGGTTACCCCCAGCCTGTTTACTGATTTCCACTTCCAGCCCCTTTCCTCTGTTGTTTTCCCTGTGCAATATTTCATATTGTAAAGTGCTTGGGTTGGGAGCCTGTAAAGCATATACAATGATCAATTTTGGGGTGCAAGGACTTAAGTTGCTTGAATGTTAATCCCCTGCTCCCATGTTTTTCTAAGAAAAATGGGTTGCTTTAAGGAGCACTACAGCACTGTAACAATGGTGTTTCCTGCATTCTTCATGAATGAAAAACATTGCAGTGGAAATACTCCTTGTAAGTGCTTAGTTTATATATTTAAATGCTGCTTTGGATGAAGAAAACACCACATATAATTGATTAGATAACTAGACTTGCTTATTTTATTTCAAATGTTTATATGCCAGCTGTTTATGCCAACAAGCTTGCATGGTAATAAGATGAAAAAATAATTACAATAA
Source organism: Zootoca vivipara (assembly GCF_963506605.1). Lineage (NCBI taxonomy): Eukaryota > Metazoa > Chordata > Lepidosauria > Squamata > Lacertidae > Zootoca > Zootoca vivipara. Next base: position 38,933,133 of record NC_083278.1, read on the forward strand.
AGATAGTAAGATTACAAGGGCTTGGAAGGGGTCACCGTCACTTGTCATCCTGCAATTGTATCGCTGACACTAAAAAAAAAGCCTTTCCCCCAAACCTCACACCGATAGCCCATTTGGCAGCGCTACAGTGGAAATAATCTAAACAGCATACTTCTGGAGAGGTATGGATGAGATACTTCTGTGGCAATGGCAACTGATGACAACATTGCGGCTTGAGTACGTAAAATGCCCTCTTCCCAGTTGTGTTTTGAAGTAAATCTTCAAAATAAATCCAAAATATTTCAGTTTAGATCAGCAAACAATCCAGACTGTAAATATTTTCAGAGTTATCAACAATGCCTTTGTTTTATAAATGTATAACTAAGTCAAAATTATTTCCATACAAAAAACAAAACAAAACAAGGAAAGATTAAAATGATATAGTTTGTTGCATTTATCAGAAATCCTTATAAACCCAAACTCCCAGATGGTAACTGAAATGAGAGATGTATTAATTGGAGGGAAGCACAGTGTGAGCAAATGCTGAGTCATGAATTTCAAAGTCAGAGAAATGCCAGAAAACAGTTAAGATATTAAGGAGATATATGGACTCAATTAGTATGCATAACATCATTTATCATACTGAACCACTGGAGAAAAACTCATGAATACTAGCATTTGAAAGTCGCAACACAAGCACTACACAACATAGTACTAAAAATGCAGTTAGATGCAACTGAATTAGGTCTTTTCAATATAGATTGAGGTGTGTCACCCATATGATTTCCAGCAAGCACTTCTGAGAGCCAGTTCTCAAGAGCTTTTGTATATTATGTTAAAATATTACACATAGGAAGAGGACTGGATCAGTTAACACCCCCAGTCTTTGAACTTCAGGCATCTGCAATGAATATATAAACAGAATAGTTATTTCTCCTGTTTAGGGAAGCTTTTAATGTTTGATGGATTTCTGTATTTTGGTGTTTTGTTGGAAGCCGCCCAGAGTGGCTGGGGGAACCCGGCCAGATGGGCGGGGTATAAATAATAATTATTATTATTATTTGTAATAATATAGTAAGGGATTCTAAACACAATTTTTATTTCTTTATTGAAATAAAACAAAGTTTGTGCAGTCATTTCTGCACAAATATCTATGTGTTTCCATTGTTTATAAAGGAAATTAATATATGGTAAGGATATTTGGTTTTTTTTTTAATTACTTTTTTATTTTGAAGGTTGCTTCTTGTAGAAACCCTGCATTTTGAACTGAGGATATTGCTCGGCTAAGAGCTTGGCATCTTTACCAGCATTACTGAGAAAATTGTGGCAATTGTTCTGTTAAGACACACATAGAATGTGGAAGCTTTACATAACTGCTGAGGTTCCATTACAATTTTGTGGAGACTCTTTCAGTTACTCATCAGCCATCCCTGAGCCTGGTTTTCATTGAGGTCTGTTAACACCCCAAACTATTTGCTGTTGGGAGGAATCAAATCGCCTAGAACAGGGGTGTAAAACTCAAATTCATCGGGGGCCGCATCAGCAGTTTGGTCACCCTCAAAGGGCCGGTTGTATCTGTAGGACTATGTGTCCACTCTTTATTATCATAAATTATTGTCACTGCATTCAATTATTACTGTTTTTTGTAATAATGTAAGTAATAACTAGCTCTGAAAGCAAAAACATAGTCAGAATAATGGCAGCTCCCCGGCAACTCATTCACCTGCGGCTCCTTGCCCCCCAAGGCAGGGGCGTAGCCAGGATCAAAACTAGGGGGGCAAGGGGCAGGGCTAAGGCACGGGAGCGAAGGGAGGAAGCGTGCGGGGCGGGGGAGGAGCCAGAGCGCGATGGCTGCTGGGCGAGGGGGCTGGCGGCAGCAGCAGGAGCTGCTGAGTTCAATGGGACTTGCTCCCAGGGAACAGCGCACAAGAGGGCAAGCTTCTTAGCGCCCGCTCCGCCAAGCGGCACTAATGTGGTGGTCTTTTAAGGTGACCTGCATGCCCAGAAGCACTCTCCTTTTTTCTTTTCCCCTCCTCTGAACGCAGTTCAGCAGCAGGATCGGCGGCAGCTGCTGACTAACACTTTATCATAGATTTGTAGAGTTGGGAGGAACCCTGAGGGTCATCTAATCCAACCCCCTGCAATGCAGGAACCTCAACAAAAGCATCCATGACAGATGGTCATGCAACCTCTGCTTAGAAACCTCCAAGGAAAGTCCACCACCTCCCAAGGGAGACCACTCCACTGACAAACAGCTCTTTCAACCAGAAGGTTATTTCTGATGTTTAGTTTGGAATCTCCTTTCTTTTAACTTGAAGCCATTCATTTGAGTCCTGCCCTCCAGAGCAGGATAAAACAAATTTGCTCCATCTTCCATATCAAGGTGTGTGTGTGTGCGTTTGTAGGGGGGTGTTGAATCAAATAAAGGTGTGGGGGTGTTGAATAAACTCAAGTGGTGTGTGTGTTGAAGCAAGCCAGAGGGTGTGTATTTGTGCGTGGGCAAGTAAAGAGGTGTTGAAGAGAAGCTTAAGGGCTCTGTGTGTGTATGTTGGGGTTGGAGCAGCCCTCTCTGCCCCTCGCCCCGTTCAACAAAGAGCTGAGGGAAGCGACTTTCTTCCTGTCGCTGCGGCTGCTAACGCAGGTGGGCTGCTCCTTCCTCCCCCCTCCCCCCGCAAAAGCGGAGCACGCTGGCAGTGGCTTGGGAGGAAGAAGAGCAGCATCGTTAAGGGCTGCCCCCCTCCTCTTCGTGAAGGCAGCCCCCGTGCCTTCCCTGTTCCCTGTCAAACTTCTCCCCCTCCCCCCGCAGCTTGCGGAGCAGGGGAGGAGGGGCAGGCTCGCTTTTCCCGGAGCTGAGCTGCTTTGGAGGTAAGGAGGTGGAGCCATCCTCCATGCTCACCCCAAAGCAGCAAAGAGGGAGAAAAGTCTTGGGTGGCGCTTGGATCCTGACCCGGGCTCCTGGAAGGGAGGGGGCAGTGGAGAAAAAAAGCAGAGGCGTTGCCAGCAGCCCCCTCGGGAAGAAAGGCAAAAAGAGAAGTATAGCTTTGGGGGCCGATCTGTAAGAAGCGGACAAAATCTCTGTGTGTGTGTGTTTGACAGACAGAGAGGTCTTCAGGCTGCAGCACCCTGCCAGCTTCTCCCCTGCCCAAAAAAGGGAGAAAAAGTACTATAGTTGCAGTGCTTCTGCTATTAGCTTCGCCCCCAAGAATCCCATTACACACATGCACACACGAGATGCACACCCGTGTGTCCAGATTAGTGTTACAAGACCTCCTCGGGGCGTGAGGGCTCCCGCTTGGAGAGCTTCGGGGGAAACCTTTCAATGACGGGGAAGGGGGGGGGAGAGGAAGGCAGACAGGGTTAATTCTCAAAAGAGCCTTTGCCCCCCCCTTCAAAAAAAAAAAGCCGGCCACCTCGTGACCTTCCTTGAGTGGGGCGGAGAGAGCACAGCGGACGGGAGAGACATAAAGGGGAAAGAGAGCAAGGTCGCTCACTACACTGCACTTTGCCCTTAGGCGGCAGCCTGGCGGGAGGAGCTTTTATTCCGCTGCTTCCTCTTCCTCCTCCTCCTCCTCCCCTCTGCTTTCCAGCTCGCGGAAGCGGGAAGGTAGATAGCGGCCCTCTTTTGCGACCCGGCGGGGGCGGGCCAGGCTCCGTCATGTGTGGGGGTGTTGCCGGGCGAGTCTTCCAGCCGCGGCGGGTGTGGTTTGTCTCGGAGAAGGGGCGGCGCCCAGAGGCGCCCGTTGCTTCTGATTGGCTGCAGCTGCTTAGCCCGCCCCTCACCACCTCCCAGCCCCCCCAGCCCGGCAGCCTCGGAAATAATCCAAAAGAAAGCCACCACAGGCGCGCCATGGGAGGGCGGGCAGCGGGCGGTAGCAGGGGTTGGGGGAAGCGGCCGGCCGGTAGGCGGCCGGCCGGCTGGCGGGCCACATCGCAAGGTCTGGCGGCGGGCGGGCGGCGGGCCACATCACGAGGTCTGGCGGGCCGGATTAGGCCCCCGGGCCTTGTCCTTGACACCCGTGGCCTAGAATTTGCTCATATGGATTCTCTCCAGCACCTTAGGCAGGAATGCCAAATTGAAATGTTTTATGCAGCTACATTAGCACAGTATCTGCCAAAGAAATAGGGAGGAATAGGCTGGAGTGTATTGGGACATTCTTGTATCAATAAAATCCCATTTTAATTGCTGTCAAGCAGCTGACAGAGAAACTGTGTCAGGAAAAAAGACGACAACCCTAATTTGGCTAGAAATTATCCACAGTTGCAAATATAACCGCTGCAGTCCTGTTACATGACGAAGTAACAATCATGGTATTTTAGTGAAGCAAGAAGCATGAAAAAGGACATCAGTGAAAATAGTTAGAATAATGATTAAAATCCAACGTAGTCAGTGAAAGAAATTAGTACAGCAATAATAAACAAAAACAAGTCAGCCAGAGGCTATGAGTATTTTATCTAATACAGTGGTACCTCTACTTACGAATAACTCTACTTACGAATGTTTCTACTTACGAATGGAGCTCCGTCCACCATCTTGGATGTGGTTTAGATAGGATTTTTTCTACTTATGAATTTTTAGATAGGGTTGCTTCGACTTATGAATTTTTTCTCCCAATGCATTCCTATGGGATTCGACTTACAAATTTTTTCTACTTACAAATGTGCATTCGGAACGCATTAAATTCGTAAGTAGAGGTACTGATGTTTCACTTGCACAATGGAACTTACATGGAACTGTCTCCTTCTCTCTGGCCGTCCGTCCCCCCCCCAAAAAAAAATCTGTTGCAGCAGTTTCAGAAAGCCTCTGGAGCAAGCTTTGGGGTGGGGAGAGGAAGTCCCATTGTGCAAGCAGATCACCACTCATATACCAGTGGATACAACCGTACACTAGATCCCTTGCAGAGGTCTGGCAAAACTGGAAGGTCTTAAGACTTACCTGATCACCAGACACTAATTTGAGGTGTGCACATATGTATGTGTGTGTTTGTGTATCTACATGTATGGTTATTATTACATTAAACCACACTAGAAGTTGTGACAGGAGGGACCTCTTTTAAATCAAGGCAATACACTTTTCAGTTTAGTTAGGGGCTAATTATTTTTGCAACTGTAATGCTTTACTATCCATATATTTGCAAGGGAGGAGGATGGGGAGAAAACCAGAACAACTTTGCCCCACCCACGTGACCTTCTTGACCCTACTAATATGGAATTTTTGATCCTGCCTACCTAACTGCCCCAGCCACAAACTGCCCCACTAGGTCTAGAGCAGGCTTCTTCAAAATCGGCCCTCCAGGTGTTTTTGGCCTACAACTCCCATGATCCCTAGCTAGCAGGACCAGTGGTCAGGGATGATGGGAATTGTAGTCTCAAAACATCTGGAGGGCCGAGTTTGTGGAAGCCTGGTCTAGAGACTACCTGGAGCTGATGTGTGTGTGGAGGGGGGAGGAGTCTCCTTGGAAGTACATTCTCAGTTGTGGAGCCTGCACCATATATTTACACACAGAGCCCATAGCAGGCTCTCCTGAGCAACTTCTAGTAAATCAGGAAAGATCAGGTGGTGCATCGTGTTTGTTTGGACTTCACGCAACCTTTCTGCTTCGCTCAGGGCACCACCACTGTCATGGTTCTTCTGAGAAAACAGCCTGAATTAATAGACTTCCAATGGTGATTGGCCTTGTGCTTTTCTTTGTCATGACAAATTGGTGGGGGAGGGGGTCTTGTACACAGCAAATTTCAGCAGTTGCCATCAGTGTGGATTTGAAATATCTATAATGCACATCTGATTTGTACCTTATCTCTCTTGCCTGCTCTGAGAAGATATGGAAGTTGGCATGTGTACAATAGAGTTAAGTGGTACTGTGCTGAAAACTGCCAATTTTAAGAGCTTAGCTCCCCACATTACAATACAAATGGGGATAAAAATCTCACAATTCACATTTCATTTGCATTTTGCTGCATTTGGGTACCATAACTCCTTTAAATATATATACAGTATATGTAGCCAGAGGCTTATTGCACAAGGAGACTGATAAACCATAAAATAAGCTGTCTTTCTTCCGTCATGGGTTGACAGGTGTATCAACTGGAGATCCTGTCTTTTTGTTTCAAGAGCAGTGACAGTCCTAGCCAATTCTCCCCATTTGAATCCTGTAAGAGTTGTCATCTGGCATCGTTTTTCTTTGGTTGTGTATTTCTTTAAGATGCTTCTCCATGCAGGATCTGTTTAGAACAACAGTAGCACACTATATCACAAACGTAAGTAGCAAAAACAATAAATTCAGTGTTGTTGCATTCTGAGACTCAAGATTCTCTCTGTATATGGTATTTTAACATTCCTAATGACTTTAGAGTTAAATGCGACTCACCGGTACTCATAGAAGATTATTGCAGGCTGCATTTCTTAATTAAAAAAAAGAAATCCCTACGGCTGTGTGCAGATGCTTGAATAATCAGAATTCACAGTTCAGTGTACTCCCCCTGTAAAAGACAAATTGGTCTGTTTCAGCCTGAACCCAGGAGTTATCCAGTACTGAATTAACTTTAAAGTTTCTTTCTTTCTTTCTTTCTTTCTTTCTTTCTTTCTTTCTTTCTTTCTTTCTTTCTTTCTTTCTTTCTTTCTTTCTTTCTTCTTTCTTTCTTTCTTTCTTTCTTATACTGCCCTTCATCAAAAATTCTCAGGGCAGTTCACAAGATAAAACCACAAGATAAAAGGACAAATAGTCAAACAGAGGCAACAAAACATTACACAAACACACTTAAAAGGCTCAGCCAAAGATCTGGTTGAAGAGGAATGTTTTGCTTTGCAAATCTCTCCTTTTCAAGATCATATAAAAATTTATCACTGTATTAGTCTGTAGGGATAATACAAAATTTGTAAGGCAGTATATTTTATCAGATGAGGATCTAGCTGGTACAGGAATATGGAGTCTCGTGACCTGGCACAGATGTGTGTATCACACAGAATGAAAAAGCAGCAAATTCAAGAACATAGACAGTAACAGTGGATATTGCAAATGTCCATATTTTAGTTAGGTGATCTCAAACAAAGTATTTAGTGCTTAGAAATGTTTTGCTGACATCAAGGTACACAGGGCTTCTGTATTTATTGTTAGGTAAATATAGGAGACACTGTCTTATACAGTTGGTCCACTTAATTCAGCATTGTCTACTATGCTGACTAGCAGAAGCTCTCAAGGATCTATGAAGGGATTTCATCTGCGACCTTCAGTATGAGAAGTGCTCCACCACTGAGCTCCAGCTCCCCCCATATAGCCCCATTTGTGTGTATGACATTTTGCAGACTAAACAAGATGACAGGCCCCTTCCACAAGTAATTTCTAGTCTAAGACATAGGTAGTCAACATGGTGCCTTTCATATGCTGTAATACTACAACTCTAATCCTCCATGAATCTTGGCCATGCTGGCTGGCATTGATGGGAGTTGGGAGTCCAACCACGTGTATTGGCTTTTCCTGGTCTATGATTTGACAAAGAGAAGGAATTAAGGTACAAAGGGGAAGGAATGTATGCTCAGTTCAGTCATATGTACTTAGGTGTGTACCGTAGTTTCAACAGGGGATAAGTACAGTAAGGGAATGTGCCAAGAACTTTATGGTGGGTTTTGAGGAGAAGTGGCATTATGAAAATGTCCCAAGAAGCCATTGCAAGCAAAATGTTTCAGATGAATGGGTGGAGTTATTTGAGAGTGCATTTCAGAAAATACAATATTTAGACAGAGTAAAAAGGAGAAATGAATCTCACAGGTAACCAAAGAAAGAAAGAAGGGATGGATTATTTATTTATACAATGTGCCCTACATGATTCAGCCAAAAATGCATTTGTCAAGGGCGTCTCTAAAAAGATAGTAACTGTTCACACATAGAAAGTATAAAAACTTTTAATTTATTAAAATATGCACTCTAACAGGTCAGATATATAATTGAAAACAACACTTAAAATTAAGTAAAACTAGACTGGTTTACACTCTCCATTTGTTTTAAATACCAGGTAATCCCCTTGCGACTAGTAACGGAAGAAACCATTATTGATCGTCTCAAAGGTCAATGTACGCGCAAAAACTCGGGAGAGCTATCTATTTTGAATTTGGAGTTATCAGAATTAAAATTCAGCATTAAAAAAAAGATAGAGGGATTTAGGTTGCTTTAAAATAAAAAGTAAAGGTAAAGGTAAAGGTAAAGGGACCCCTGACCATTAGGTCCAGTTGTGACCGACTCTGGGGTTGCGCGCTCATCTCACATTATTGGCCAAGGGAGCCGGCGTATAGCTTCCAGGTCATGTGGCCAGCATGACAAAGCTGCTTCTGGCAAACCAGAGCAGCACATGGAAACGCCGTTTACCTTCCTGCTGTAGCGGTTCCTATTTATCTACTTGCATTTTGACATGCTTTCGAACTGCTAGGTTGGCAGGAGCTGGGACCAAGCAACGGGAGCTCACCCCGTCACAGGGATTCGAAACTGCCGACCTTCTGATCAGCAGGCCCTAGGCTCAGTGGTTTAACCACAGCGCCACCTGGGTCCCTTAAAATAAAAAGTGCCAAGATCTTTAGCACAGAATAATTTCCTTTGGAGCAGTTGGTCTGCTGTATATAACCACTGTGGATCCTTAATAAACAAAGCTTCAACCCTATACAGGCATGTTTGGAACTGGGACATAATATCTTCTAGCAGTCATTTGGCAACTTAAAAAACTGCATCACATCAACATTGGTCTGGAGAAAGTAAAAGACTGGAAAATATTCAAAAATTTACTTAAGGCCTCAAGGAGAGATTTTGGCACAAGGAGATGGAGGGCCAAAAATAAAAAGACAAAACTGTCAATGCAACAGAGCAGATTTGTATATAATTTGACAGGAAACAAGTGTTCACAGATGAGAGTCCAGGGATGTTTCTGCCAGGTAACTGCTCTGAAAGTTATGGGCACACCGGCATGTGGCTGACTGACTGCGCAACATGAACCACCTTGCCCATATTTAATGATGCCAAATCAGTTTTCGTTTGACGGGAATCATTTTTCACTGTAACCCTCTCATGTGGAAGCCCTGGCCAAACAGCTTCAAGTTCCTCAATACCTTTGGGGATAGAGTTCCTGAAACAGCTTTTTGACAAATGGAGAGAACAATGAAGGGAGGCAATTCTGAAAAACCTTTCCTTTACAAAAATGAAAATGAAATAAAATGAGGAAATAGTAACCACCCAGTGGAGATGGTGCTAATTTTTTATAATAAGGGACTGGCATGGTTCCAAGAAGTGTGTGGCAGAGGCAGGGCCCCTCAAGGCTGTTCCAGGGGGAGGGGGAAGCAATCTGTGTACCTCCCTCAAGACAGGAACCAGGGTTGGAGGAAGGGGAAGGGTCTGAGCAGTCAGAGACGGGAGACGAGATGCAGGATGTGCCAGGAGTGGAGGAAGAGACAGTGCCTGAGAGGAGAGAGCTGGTAGAATCCCCTCTGTCGCTCAGGACCAGGAGGGGTTTGAAGAGGGAAGCACAGTGGCAATTTCTGTGTAGGAAGTTGCAGGTTGCTTGTGCATGCCCTGTAAGGTTTGTGTAGAGGCATGGTCATGATGCTGCTCCAACAGTCCAGCTCAGACCACAAGCCTGGGGAGAGGATGCCAGCTTCTTAGTTGCTAGAAGAGTGTGTGTGTTTTTAACAAAATTTAAAAATTCCTTCAGTAGCACCTTAAAAGACCAACTAAGTTTTTATTTTGGTATGAGCTTTCGTGTGCATGCACACTTCATCAGTGTGTTTTTAGTGCACCTTAGGAACCACTGTTAAGTGTGTGCTTTGTCAATAAAGAATTAAACTACTGGCCGTTTGTCCTCTTTGGGCTGGGTGTGCTCAGGATAGCACCCCAGTGTACTGCTTAATGTTGGCTTTCTTTATGCATCACAATAAAATGAATTTATTAATGAGCTTTATGCAGTGCTCCCCAACCCAACTAGAAAAATAGGTGCCAGTACTCACCATGAAGTTGTTATAGTAAGTGCCACACTTTTTAACAACAACAACAAGAAGAAGAAGAAGAAGAAGAAGAAGAAGAAGAAGAAGAAGAAGAAGAAGAAGAAGAAGAAGAAGAAGAAGTGCTGCTACTGCATACCCTTGAATACCCCCTGAATAAAAGCACTGGCTTTATGCCATGTATATTTCTTAGTTCCATAGTACTAAAAGCATAGCCTGTTGCTTCATTGGCAACCAATAACTTTTACAACTACAAGGAGAGTTCCTCAGGTCAAAGGCTTCCTTTTGTGTGTGACTTATTCAAGAAATTGCCTCTCTCTCATAACCATGGTTATTAAATAGTGTGTTGCAACAGCAATATGAGTGGGTCCACCAGATTTCTTTTATCTGGAGACTACTTGAGTGGACCTCAACGAAGATTTGACATTTAAGATGTTCTGTCAATTTCAAGGAACATCCTTGGACCAGCTGTCATTTGTGAACACTAGCTCATAATCAAATTAAACACGATTTCTCTCATGTGCACTAACCAACAGCATGGGAACTAAATACATAAAAGGTAAATAGCACAATAAAGGGCTTACTCAAGACCAATATAGGCCATACAAGGCATTTCACTCCGTGTGGACCATCTTCTGCAAAGCTATTCTGTGAAGTTGGGTGCTTCTAGGCAAATGTAGGCACTAGAGTCCACACAGGTACAGATCAGAAACAGGGGAAGGATGGTTGCACACATATATATACACCATATAACACACAATCTTCTCACACTCGCACACACACACACGCTTCCCACATTGTTGGGCCTGCCTTTGCTGATTGATAGGGGCCCAAAAGCCCAACCCAACTGTTCAGTCCCACTGCAGGAGATTCGTCCAATGTTGAATTCTACCCTGAAGACACACATCTCAGGTGTCAAAGGCAGGATGAAGAGCTAGTCAGTAGCTACCGTAGTCTGATTACATGAGAGATTTAATAGGGCATATACAGTCAATGGCTAAAGACTGATCTTAAAGATTCCCCCCTTATGTTTATTTATTTATTAAATTTCCATTCCATCCCTTCTCCCAAAGGAGCCAAGGGCAGCAGACACAAAGCAGTAAAATTGTGCTATTAAAAATAAGGTAAGAATGTTATTGAAATACAATTATTTGAAAACAATTTAAACATTTTAAAACATACCCTCATAGCTAATAATTTCAAGGTTTCCAGGAACAGTATTTTAGCCACTAAATGCCTGAGTAAACAGAAATGTTTTTAAGTTTTTCTTGAAAGTTAATGAAGACATACACATGTCACCAGGGAGGGCATTCCACAAACAGGTAACCATTACCGAGATGCCAAAGCAGAGTTAAGTAATTATGGTTTCTCCCATCGCTGTAATAATGTAATGTAAGGTGCTAATTTTGGATCAAACCCTGATTTTTTCCATTCAGATTTCCTTTCCCCAAAGGTAAAAGTATAAACATAGGTATAATAAACTATAGATATGAAACACCTTGCAAATTATGGCACCTCTCTTATAAGGTTTAAACTGCCTGTTGTTGTATATTGCCCATGCAAAAATGTTTAGCAGGTGAAATTCCATCCTAATTATTATCTTTGGAAATAAGCTTCTCATTACTTTTGAGAGATATGGCGGAAGATCTAAAGAATTTCTGACAATGGTCAATCATTTGTTTCCTTAAAGAAAAATGGCAAATTTATTTTTACATTGGGCATCATTTTGAGACGTCCTCCTGCTTCATGAGTGATGACAAATTAGATTCCCGTTACTTCTTTGGCAGAGTAAGCAGAGGGCTGCAAAAATTCCAGGTCTTCTACATATCCATTTGCAGGATGGGAATTGACATTTTCTCTTCACAAACTGAAGAGAACTCACAACAGTCAAACTATGTAAATCACAGCTTCAAAATAGGATTTTAATAATTAGTAAGGATGAGCTACAACAGCAGCTCAAGTCCCCCCTTTAAAATGCCATTTATTTTTTAAAGCTCTCCAGATTTAGTGGCTTTTCATCAGCCTGAAATATAGTTCCTCAGTCATTTGGCAAAAGACCTTTTTTGCAGCTAAGCGCAAGCTGTAAATTGTCCCATATCTGCTTTCTTTTCAACGCTCAAATAAAGGCCTTTGCCTGCTCCGCTCTTATTAGGACCACATAAATCAAAGTCTATTAAAGGGCAACTCTGGTAATCTGAGAAAACAGCCTGCACAAGCTGTGCAATGGAATTGCTGTGTATGCTCACCTTTGGGCTGGGCTAAAATAAACTTTTTTTAAAAAAAAAAGTTTCCATGGAATTCTCTGCCAAGCGCCAGGACACAATTTTGTACATGAAAAAAATGCCACCTTAATAGTGTGGTGTATGTTGTAATCCTTTGCACATTTACAGAAAATTATTGGGAACGACTACTTGGTAACTTTTTTAAAAAATTATTTTTATTAAGGATTTTCTTGGGTTACAAAGGTAGTGCAGTGTCTCATGCATCATTTTTACACATCAATTTTACTTGTTGAGACATTAGGAGGAAGGGGGGAAAGAGGTGGGTGGGATGGGGAGTTGGGTGTGGTGGATTGCCAATGTTCCTGTCTTTCGTGATATGTGTAGGGGTTCGGCGTCAGCGTTGTTTGTGCAGGTTCTCTGTTGTTTGTTCGTGCTTCTCTGTTGGTGAGAGAGGTCGGGATTTGTCTTAAGATGTGATTGCTCATTTGTGGTTGGCTGTGATTATCTTTATTTTCTCGTGTGAGTGGGGAGGGAGGATGTTTTGATTAGGTTAGCCATATTGATTTGTATGCTGACAGTATTAGCCATATTGATTTGTATGCTGACAGTAAGTTTTTGTCGTTGTCTTGTTGGGCTGTATAAGTGATGAAGGCAACCATACTGGGGTGAAGGTGTCTTCTTTTGTTTGTCCCCGTGTCAGTTTCAGCTTACTGGTTAGTTTTTCTAGTAGGGCCGTTTCCCATACAACTTGGTACCATTGGTCCATGCTTACCCCTGACAGGTCCCTCCAGTGCCTGGCTACGATGTTTCTTGTTGCTGACAATAGGTGGATTATTGGTAACTTTGTTGATGATCAGGATGCACACTGATTTTCATCTCTCTATGTGTACTGGAACTTTTACAAGGGTCAATTACACACTGCTTTCATGAGCAATCAGTCATGCATTCCACACTACAGTTGGACCCATGTACAACTGAGACATAGAAGCCATGCAGCACAACCCCTGATACGGTGCTGCTCCTGGGGGGGGGGGAGTCTGCTTGCCTTCAGGAAGTGCACTGGAGTGCTCTGTAATACATTATACCTTGCGCTTTCAAGGCACAAAACACATTGCAACCCTTCTACAGACATGGCCTTGTGTTCCTATTCAGCTGAAAGGGAGAAAACCATTCAAATTTGCAAACAAACTTAGGTAGTTTGGGCACTCTGACTTATTAATATGGTGGTCTCCAATACATCACACAGCAACCCCGTGGTGTGCTAGCCTCTCTTTGCAGCAAGTATGGTTCTGTGAGTAACTTAAGTCCCGCTGATGCCTTCTGCAACCCAGCACACTGAACATTTGCTGTTGCTCCTGCACATGACACACTGTCTCGGCTCCATCACTTCAGTATCATCTCAAGACTCAATGCTTTTTAAAAATGCAGACAGCTCACACATCTATCTGGGAGAAATCAAGTGGTGTGAATACATGTAAGGATTCCTTAACCAACGTTACCTTGGAATAATCTGCTGTTAAATCTAAAAACTTTTAGGCTTTTCTTTGCAATCAGGGTTCATGGTTTACACAGATTGTTTACATAAAAGCAGGGGTTGAAAACCATTTTTCTACTGAGGGTGAGATTCCCTTGAGGAGAATCTGAGCCACAAATAGTGGGCAGGCAAACCTTCTTCCCCCACCCTCTGTCACTCCCTTTCCCACTCCCATTCCATTAGGTCAAGGGCTCACAAAGCTCTGAAGATTTTGTTTCCCAGAAGGGCAAGTTAGCCACTGTCAGCTCCTTTATTTATTTATTTATTTATTTTTTAAAGCTTCAGTTGCTGCAGAAGATAATTGACTTCTCCTTGGAGAATTAGTACCGTAGTTGTTCACAAGCGATCTCAAAGACTCCAGACATCCCAAATTAAGCTGCTCTCTGAACTCAAGCCTTGCAAAAATTGGCCTCTCTGCTTGACCAACTTTGCCTCCATCACATTCTTTGAACTTCTGAAAACTCCAAAGTCAACAAACAGCAAGTTAAATATACAATTAACTGCTTTTCTTCCTTTGGCTTAGGAACTTCACAGTCGCTTTCAGAAGAAAACGTCCCCACTTGGTAACTAGGATCCACAGTTCTTTGTAGCTGAAGGTTATCTCGACAAGAATTTATTTTCAAAAGGACCAGGTTCGTTCACATATTCAAAAATGCGACCTGCAATGGAAACAAAACATACCCAAGAAGTTAGCTCTTGCATAGTACGGTGTTTTTTTTAAAAAATAGACACCCTCTGCTCCCCCCAACAATGCTGCTATACATATTTTTTTTCTCCAAACAGCTCATTATTTGAGTCAGAACAGAACTGAACTGAAGTGCTGAGCCAGCCTGCTTTTATAGAGGCTGGCTCAAACAATGTAACAAAACATCATTCAAAGTTCCCTCCTAAAACAACTGCCGCGGACCTGAGGGGAAAGTATATACAGTGACTTCAATACATAACACCCCTCCCCACCGAGAGAAGGCATTAGTTAAGAGCATGGTGGTTCCAATAATATTCGTAGTGGTTCCCCTTGGGTACAATGCATAGTGGTTACAGTTACCAGTCTTAATCTTTTAGGGAACGTAGTCCTTTAGATAGGCTGGCCGCTTGGTGACCCGGTTGGATCGCCGAGGGCGAGTATTCGAGTCCAGGGGGGTTGCCTGCTGCCTGCTGAAACCGCAGTGCGGCCAAAGGTGGCGGTGAGCCCAGGTCGCCTGGCTCCGCTACTGTTGTGGGACCCTCCCTGAGTGGACTCTGCAGCCGGTCAGGTTCAGCAAAGGTCCGAACCTCTGGAGAGTCCGGCTGAACCTCTGATGCGGCTTGCCTAAGATCCCAGTCTGTAGATTGTGAGGGGGGTGTTGATGGAGCCTCACCTTCTGTTGGTGTCTGCTTCGGAGCTGAGGCCGCAATTGGGAGCACTGTGGTATTGTCCAAGTTCCCAACCTGGTGCCTCAGCTGATCTATGTGTCGGCGCCACAAGCGTCCGGCCTCGAGTGCCACCTGGTAGGAGCGAGTGGCCCCCACTACTGTGGCTGGTACCCAAGCAATGTCCCCCACAAAGTTCCGGGCAAAAACCCGGCCCCCCGGAATAAAAGACCATGGTGCGTTCGCACAGCCCGGGGGACGATGCTGCTATACATGACGTATTGCCTAGTATAGAATGCAGAGAAGTCCCCTTATCACTTATAAGGGGAAATGGCCCCAAAGTTATCTTATCAAATAAAGGTTATTCCCTGCCCTCCCTTAATTTGTTCCTAACATTCTGCTCAAAGATATGACCCATTAAACACTGGGTTCAACATTTTCTGTGAAAATAGATTAGAAATGGAGTTCTCACTTCACATGCAAATGATGTGAACTGCATGACAAACTGCGCTCTAAAGTACAAAGAACCCTTTGCTTTGAGTTAGCCAAAGTTCCACTTTTGCGACTTAATAAGCCTCAAAGACCTAGCATCACAGGAGATATTGCAGAAGAAGCCTAGCTGAGAATTTACAAATAGATTGGAAGTCTTAATTATCTACTGTTTAGTCTTTAAAGTATGGTAATATAAAAGTATTTTAATGTTTTGAATTTTAGCACCTAGTTGATTTAATCACTCTATCGCCCTACCATTCTTCTCTAAAGCAACTTGGCTTATAAAACAAGCAGCATAATAAACACTCAACTGCAGTGCTTAAAATGAAAATAAAAACCAGCAGTACAATTACAAATGAAAGCAGCCCAAGCCGATGGCTGCTAAGTGCAGTTATACCACAGGCGGACAAGGTAAGACTGCACTGTTGCCAGAGAGCATTAGCTTGCCTCCATTTTGTCTCCTACATCTCTCATTCTGTATTAAAAAGCCTTCGTCTATCACAGTCAACTGGCAAGAACAGGGTGTGTTTGCAGGACTAGTTGCCAACCTCTTTTGACATGAGCAAGAAAGGACCCTGCCCCATATATATATATATATATATATATATATATATAGAGAGAGAGAGAGAGAGAGAGAGAGAGAGAGAGAGCTTCTTAGACTCACAAAAGCCAAGGTCCCCCAGCTCCTAATGAAATCAGGAAAACAATTTGCTTGCCATTGGCAACTGAGAGCTCTGAGTAATCCTTTGACCTTCCAGGTCAAATACACACCCATCCAGATTAGAGCAGCCCTATTCAGAAAAGCCCTTTTGTTCTCCTGAAAATTCCCCCTTCGGCAGCCACCCTAGTTTTTGTTTTCTCTAACTGCTCTAGTCTTTGTTCTTTTTAGTTCAGGAGAATCCTGTTTGGCATCCACATTGCCCACAGCGCTTTCTCTCTCTGCCTGCCTGTAGATCTGAACCCTTGTCTATGCTGTACTTTCCTTTTCTGGACTGTGTCTACTCCTTAAATATGGTCCAACAGGGCGCTAGCCTGCCCAATATTCTCCTGGAAGCCCTGGTCTGGGTGTCTGGTTTTACACACTCAAATGCCACCATCTCTGTTCAACAAAGCCTTAAAAATGAGGATTTATCAACTTTCTCTTCCTCCAACAGGTCATAAAGAAAGTAGTATTAATATTTCTACATCCCTCTCCATCTCACTCTAAGCCAGGCATCCCCAAACTGTGGCCCTCCAGATGTTTCAGCCTACAATTCCCATGATCCCTAGCTAACAGGACCAGTGTTCGGGGAAGATGGAAATTGTAGTCCAAAACATCTGGAGGGCCGAAGTTTGGGGATGCCTGCTAAGCCTCCCTCCTCAACTTTCATCATTCCCTTCCTTCTTCTCCCAAGCAATGAAGCATCAGTGCAAAATTGCCTTTAGCTTGCTGCCACCCTCACTTCTCTATCCTTTCCACTTTCTTTTGTGACAGCTTTAAATAATTAGATCTGCAATTTATTTTCTATCTACCTTCATGCACAAAACCCCCTTTGAAAATTTCTGGAGTCGTCTGTCCCTTCTTCCTGGATAACTTACAAGGGCACTTTGATACCAAGCCAAAGTCTCTAGCATTACCCACATTGTGTTCCTATATAATTAGTAAAACGTGCTAGTTCCCAAGCCAAGTCTGCTGATCTCACAGCAGCCTATCCTCCAGCAAAACAGAGGGATGAGGTTAGCCTAGCACCAGAGCAAAATTCTCCCCAAACATTCAGGGTCCTGAACACATGCGAGCAAGGTTCAGATGAAGTTGTTTGAGGGAAGGGGACGGCAGTTCCAAAGAGCATTTAAAACTTCTAAGCTGAATTCCATTCATTTATAACTCCCAATAGCAGAACTTTGCAAGCTGATAGCCATTATCGCTTCTGCTTAGAAAAGCTGGGAAGCAAAAGCTTCCCCTTGACAAGCAATGTGTTTTAAGAAAACAAGGCTTTCCAAGTTTGCCATACAGAAACTATTCTTTGGAGTTGGCAATAGAGATGCTTCGATACAAGAAATGAATGAGAAGGTGAGGAAGAGCTCAAAGTCAAAGGAAAAGCCCAAGTTTTGAACAGTGGTGGCAAATAGAATGCCTGGTTCGAATGAGATAAAAGAAATGGATTTATTTTTTCAACACTGCCCTCTTGCCTAAGAAAAGGGCAAGCAATTCACGAGGAGACACATGAAGACTTGACATTAGTCACATGGTCCTTACCAAAGCGGCAAGAAAACAATGAAGCTTCCAAGGCAGGCTGTGAACAATTAGCTAAATAAGCTGCTTTTGAACAGCTCCTGAAATATACATTTACTTCAAAGTAAAAGAAAGAATGTAAGAGATGGAAGGAGAAGGGTTCACATTATTGATTTATCTTGCCTTTCAAAACACAAATCCTTCCATAGTAGTTCACAGCAATCATACAGTGAAAAATCAAATATTAAAACACAGGACAAAAATCACATATGCAGAAACCAGAATTTCTTCATAAAAGGCCTTGTGAAAGAGGAAAGTATTCAGTGCCCTTTGAAAAGTAGCCAAGGAGGAGGCATGATGATGGAGCTTCCCAGTAAAGGAGTTCCACCACTAAATACAGTGGTACCTCTGGTTACAGACGCTTCAGGTTACAGACTCCGCTAACGCAGAAATAGTACCTTGGGTTAAGAACTCTGCTTCAGGATGAGAACAGAAATTGCATGGTGGTGGTGCGGTGGCAGCGGGAGGCCCCATTAGCTAAAGTGGTACCTCAGGTTAAGATCAGTTTCAGGTTAAGAACAGACCTCTTCTAGAACGAATTAAGTTCTACAGAGGTACCACTGTAAAGTATTCCACTTGATACACTTCTGTCTGATCCTACAGGGGTCTGATGTCAAGGGCCAGGTAGGATCACTGGGAAATGCATATGATGCACCCCACTTTAAATTTCATACTGTCTGCCATTAGGAAAACAATTTTAACGGAACTGCACCTTAACTAACCAATAAGGTAGACCAGGGAACGGAACCTGTGACCCTTTAGATGTTGTTAGACTACAACCCGCACCTGCTAGGGATCCCCTAGCATGTACTCTAGTTGCAGCAGGAGGGCTGGGACAGACCTCTCCCTCAAAACTTCAGAGAGCTGCTGTTGCTGATCAAAGTCGGCAGAACTAGGCTGGGTGCTATCAGTAATCCAATTCAGCATAATACACCATCATACAACATTTATACTTATTTTTCAAAGTTAAGTCTATGGATTAAGACACCCTCACTTTTATCACCCCAGGCAGTTCATATGAGGTAAAAGGCAAAATGGAGAATGGTATTCCTTTGAAGATCAATAGTTGCACGTGTTTCCTTTAAACTGCCTCTTTTGCTAATGCAACACAAGCATGCCAAGACATGGGCAGAAGGAAAGCAAACACAAAACACACATTGCTGCTGACTTTAATTCTTAAAGAGGGTGACACAAAGCCTTTCAAAAATATGTTACAGAATTATTAAGGTGGACACTATTACTTTAAAGCAGAGGTGTGGGAGGGAGACCTGTGCCTGCCTTTCTGCCCCATGGTCTGACTCTGAGATATATTTTTAATTTTTGTTTCTTTAATAAAACAAAATTTTTCATTTTAATATATTTTGTCAAAATGTGGTATTTTCCCAAAGAGGCATGCAATTTCTGATACAGTCAGTTAGAGACCTAAGAACAATACATTAAGCAAACTAAAAAATAGCAGAAATTCTTCAGGGTGAGGAACTATGGTATTTTGAATAAGCATCCAAATAATATCCAAATGTGGTTATCATCTAACTACGATGTTTTCACTGGGAATGTGCAATTCACTAGTGACAGAATTTCCATATTCACCTACTGTTTTGTCCTGTCTGAATAGATGGTGCAAGAATTTATTTTTCCAGGTGTCCAAAAGGTGTATTATTGATGGAAAGGAATACTGGATAGTCCTGGACATGAGAACAACACTAAGAGAACTGCAATATTTGGCTTGAAACTGAACCTGTGTGCTTAACAAAAGCACCATTTGCTTAAAGTTTTTAAATTGTGTGGGGCAATCGATTTATTAAAAACAGGCATTTAATGGCCATGTAAAAACTCCAGTTTATTCTGAGCATGTGTATATATTCATCCCTTGCAGTCATATTACAAACACTTCAACCTGTGTGCTGTCAGATTATGAGTGACAAAGACCTACAAGGGATTGTACACAAGCCTATCCAGATCTAGCCTTACCACAAAGAGGGGCATCATTTTCCTGCTGCCACTTTTCATTTGCGCTTCATGAAAATAAAGAAAGAAAGAAACAGCGTGAGAGTGTCACTAGGACTTTTCACCAAAAGTACAACCATGTCTAAGTCTGGCCACTGGGGCTGCTTCTAATAACACTGCCATTGATTCTAGAATAATTGAGGGGGAGGGGGGAGAGAGACTTCAACAAAAATTCCGATTTTCTTAGTCAACACAAGCTTCTCTCTGCTTTTGCAGTAAGGCAATTACCACAAATATGTGCATGCCTCAGCTAATGAAGCGGCACATATGTTCCATATGAAGCAATTTAAACCACAGCACACACACACACAGGAAAGATAATGCCAGAGAGAGAGAGAGCTTATCACAGACTGGAAAGACAAAATTAACTAATACTCCACTGGGCAGCTTTTCATTCTGCTGCTGCCTTCTGTTTTGGTTGCCCTAGAAACAGAACAGTTCCGCCTTTCAACAGAGGCAAAAGGTAGTACTTTGGCTTCTGCCATAGTGATCCAACAGAATTGGCTGTCATGGGACAACAGCAGAAAGCATCAAGTCAGGGGTGGGCAAACTCTGGCCCTCCAGGTGTTCATAGCTGCCAAGTTATCCCTTTTTAAAAGGGATTTTCCCTTATGCTGAATAGGCTTCCTTGCGAGAAAAGGGAAAACTTGGCAGCTATGGGTGTTGTTGAACTATAATTCCGTCCAGCCTTGGGGATTGACCACACTCTCCTTCCACATCGCGACTGGTTAGGCACCTGCACTCACTATTCCCCAGAAGGCATCAATCTGTCCCCTGGAGTGCTTGTGACATGGAATCAACAAACTAGCAGCAACCAACTTTCCAGGCCAAATTCAAGGTGCTAGCTTTAACCTATAAAGCTTTATGCGGTTCAGGACCCCATTGACTAATGGAGTTTCTTTGCCCCAACCAACCTACCCAGACCCACAGGTCATCTTCAAATTCCAAATTCAATTATTCTCTCTGTGGGAGGTGCAGAAAGAGGCTGTCCAAGGAAACCTTTATATACTTTTGACTTTTCATACCACAAATAAGTGTGCCAGCCAAAAAATATCATCATGACCTTCCAAATCTAACTAGTCATCACATACAGCTCCCAAGTTAAAACAGTACAACGCATCATCAGAGATCTACAGCCTCTCCTGGACAATGACAGCTCCCTTTCTCAAGCTCTGGGAGGAAGACCTTTCATTGCCTACAGACAGCCACCCAATCTTAAACAACTCCTCACCCACAATAATACAACCACCAGACTTAACATGGACACTGGTACCAGAGCCTGCAATAAACCCAGATGCCAACTTTGCTGCCACATACACCCGGACAACATCATTACTGGCCCCAACAACATCCAACATACCATCTCAGGACTATTTAATTGCTCATCTTCTAACATTGTGTATGCCATCAAATGCCAACAGTGCCCTTCAGCTCTCTATATTGGACAAACAGGCCAAACCCTACGCCAAAGGATAAATGGACATAAATCTGACATCAGGAACCAGAAGACAGAAAAACCAGTAGGAGAACACTTCAATCTCCCAGGACATTCTATACAAGATCTCAAAGTAGCTGTCTTACTACAAAAGAATTTCAGAAATAGACTGGAAAGAGAAGTTGCTGAATTACAACTTATCACCAAGCTCAAAACCATGGAGGGACCTGGTTTGAACAGAGATATCAGATTCTTATCTCATTATACATGATAAGCGATCTTCAGCCATCTCAACCCTTGCTTTTTCATGCAAAACCATTTGCAGTCGTTTTCGGTCATCAACAGCTATCAGTCAGTCAATCACCCACTTCCACCACCCTTCTGAGTGATCCCCCCTCCCCTCCCCCTCCCCACCCCCTCCCCACCCCTTCTCTACATAAGTGCCTGGGGACTTCTATTTCACTGTATCTGAAGAAGTGTGCATGCACACGAAAGCTCATACCAAAATAAAAACTTAGTTGGTCTTTAAGGTGCTACTGAAGGAATTTTTTTATTCCAAATCTAAAACATACATTCTTCAATAAGGACCTTTTCTGTAGTAGCACTCTGCTTTCAGAACACTCTCCCCAGTGAAGCGCACCTGACTTCAAGTCTCACATACAGTATTTTCAGCATCAGGTTAATACTTTTTTATACACCTAGATAATGGAATGTTGGCATTGTTCACACCATGGATGCAATTTAGCTGCTTGCTGTTTTATGGCGATCACTCTTGATACTCTTATTGCAAGAAATGTGCAAGTTTCTGTGCTTCTAATATGTAAAACTGAAAAGACCTCTTGAACTTATCCTGTATTAGCCTTGGGAAATGCTGCCCTTTAAAAACTACCTATAATTAGCAATAGTTGATGCACACTTGGGAAGACAAATATAGATGCTGAAGAGGTGAGGCATTAGCAGTCAAAGATTAATTAATACTCATTCTATTAGAGCTACCTACGCCAAGAGACTTTGGAACTCTTCCTTAAGCTTGCCCTGTCACAAAAGGATAGAAAAACCATTTTTCATGTTGGCTCAAGTAGGTCACACAAAATATTTCCAAAAAGACTAGGGGGGGGGAGCAGCTTTTAGGGATAAATTGTTCCCATTTATTAAATTAAGACATTGTGTGTTGGTTTTTAAATACTTTTCTGATCCCATTTCTGCCACAACCACCATACAAACAACACTGCTCTCGCCACCTGTTAGGATTCACCGACACAATCTATATGCCGGGATGGAGAGACACACACAAACACCAGGCTGCAACTCAGCACACATTTTACCACACTTTACTTCTACACTGCATATAAGATTCCCTTTTCTCACAGCATGGAAGTAACAGCGGATTGGGTTGGAGAAGCAGAGTGCTTTGTTCCTGCTTCATGAACGTGATCTGCCATACTGCCTGTGGTTTCACATTCTCAGTGGCCAGTACAAAGCGGATAGGCTTTGCTCCATCACTGGCCCAACAGCTAGGGAACAGATGGTGAGGAGTGTGGTCTAGAAAGTTTCTGGTGGGCTACATTTGTCCTTTAGTATAAAATAGAATAGTCCATTCCAACGCCAGGTTACCAAATAGGCAGAGTAGGCACCAGCCTATGGGCCCCACACTTTTTAGGGGCCTCATGATAACAGATCAAAATAATATGAGATGATTTGTGAGGAGAGCCCTGAGATTTCAATTGCCTAGAGGCCTCCACAGGGTTTAACCCGGCAATGGTCCATTCTACCATCATGGAAATCTACTATTTCCTTTTTCTTCTCATATAGCCCCAATTTCTCTCGCAGAAGGGGAGGGGAAAGAAAAAATAGGCTGCAGGAACCTCCATGTATAGCTTCTTCCAATCTACTACAGTGGTACCGGTACCTCCGGTTACGAACAGGATCCGTTCCAATGGCCCGGCTGCATCCCAAAAATGTTGTAACCCGAGGACCGCTTCTGCACACGCATGCGTGAGCGGCAGTCCACTTCTGGGTTTGCCGCGGCCATAACCCAAAGATTCCGTAAGCTGGAGGTTATACTACAAGTGGTACCACTGTATTTTCACTCTCACAATATGCACTATGCAGGGAACTGGAAAACACAAAGGATCGTGCAATGCAGACTTGGTGGAAATGATACCAGAACCCTTTTTTACTTCCCCTCTCCATAAAAAACTGAAGCAGGCTGGGTGTCTGTGTAACAACAGCATGTTTACTTGGAAGTATTTCCATACATTTCGAACCTAGCAGTTCGAAAGCACGTCAAAGTGCAAGTAGATAAATAGGTACCACTCCAAGCGGAAGGTAAACAGTGTTTCCATGTGCTGCTCTGGTTCGCCAGAAGCGGCTTTGTCATGTTGTCCACATGACCTGGAAGCTGCACGCTGGCTCCCTTGGCCAATAATGCGAGATGAGCGCCGCAACCCCAGAGTCGGTCACAACTGGACCTAATGGTCAGGGGTCCCTTTGCCTTTTTTTATTTCCATACAATTTATTTTTTACAAATAAATACTAAGTTCAGATAGAGAATAAAAGTTGATTTTCTCCTCCCCTGCTGTAGACTTGACATCAATGGGATATTTCTTCCTATTTAGTTAGAACCTCTAAAGAATTTGGTTAATATAATAAGATAACTAACTATGGGAGAGGAAAAACTCACTAATTACGGTATATCATGGGTCAGCTTTTAGGGCAATTAAAAGTAACCTAAGTAGAAGCTCAAGAACTATTGAGAGGATTGTAAATGTTGGTGGATAAATTATATAACAAATTTATGCATTTACAGTTGATAGAAATGCAATCAGAAGTTTGCTATACACTATTACATCCAAAGGCACCAAGAAGTGCAAAGCATAAAGTATGTACAAGTAGTTAGATATGTATCATTTCGTTTGCATTTATGTTCTAACAGATTTACATTTTCAATAAAAACATTGGGAGGGGATACACAAACACACAGAGAGACCTTTAGCAGCAGGAATGAAATTAAATCAGTTCATTGCTAGAAGCGTGAACCGTTAATGAAATGTAACTGGAGAACTTTCTCCAGTATTTATTCGGTGTAATTAAATTCTTTTCTTCAAAATCTATACTTAGCCAAGCATAAAATATTGCACCATCATAATGACTTCACAGTGCAATCAAAAACTGAACTATAAGCATCTCATTCCTTTTCATAGCAATCTGAAGGCTTTAAATCACTAACACTGTTTGAAGTATAATCAAAAGGAAAAATGAAAAAGAACCTGCTCTAACCAGCTACTATAGTTCCTAATTCATTTTTATTTCTTTTTAAGAAAGCCATCAGAGGCTAGTCTTCACTAGCCAGTCTTGAGAAGTCTGGAGGTTTGATGCCTTTACTCGAAGGCTGTTAACAATAAACTTCATGTGACCACCTACTGCCCCCTGGAGTACCTAAAAGTGAGAAATGGGAACAATCACAGTCTGCTGTGGTGTTCCGGGTAGGAGTTACAGGAAGAAGCTACAGCTCACCTGTCTGGCATTCATAAGGGCCCCAAGTTCAAACTCTGTAATTTCCAATTTAAAAGGCAATCAAATGACAAGACCAGCACAGACCTGAATCCCAAGATAACAGAGTAGACAGTAGAAGACAAAGGGGTTCTAACACAGTACAGAGAAATGGAAGGGTGACTCTATAATTAAAGCATCAGGCATTTTTGGTTAAAACCACAACATGTCCATTCCTAAAATGTGCAAAGCCAGGAAAAGCTGTCTTAATTTTAATGGCATTAAAGCAGTGTTGTTTCTCAACCTTTTACTGACCAGGCCCCTACCGTCCTATTTAAATGTTTTGTCTGTAAACAGAACATGTTTTATTTATAATTTGTACAAAACACAATTACCTAAAAATTTATACTTTGTATTTCTCAATCAATGTGACCCTTGTGCTTGATGACCAGAAACAAGCTTTTTTATATCCGGTTCTATTGCTGTGAGGGATAACTGAAGACCATCTCTGTCCATTAAGTTAAGGCAGGCATCCCCAAACTGCGGCCCTCCAGATGTTTTGGCCTACAACTCCCATGATCCCTAGCTAACAGCACCAGTGGTCGGGGACGATGGGAATTGTAGTCCAAAACATCTGGAGGGCCAATGTTTGGGGATGCCTGAGTTAAGGCAATTCCACGTTAGGCTGAGTAAATAATTCACACGCCTGAAACCTGATTCTACCAAATACAAAGTTGGAAATGCAATTTTTAAAAAACAAATTTGCTTTATCCCAAAGCTGTGGAAACGTTTTAGATACTCTGTTTTCTTGGTCACTTCTCTGTTTTCTTCACCTCTCGCTTCCCTCTGTGGCCCCCTAGTCTCGTGCTGTGGCCCCCCATTTACACAATTGCCACCTTTGCCCCCCTTGGAATATCCTGGGAGCCCCCAGGGGGCCATATGGCCCCCAGGTGAGAATCACTGGTCTAAAGAGCCAGGCATGCCGTGAGAATCAAGCCTAACTCTGAACTTTTTTTTTTTTGAGAGTTACAAAACATGAACTTCACAGATGAATTTTTATGCATACAAAACACTAAGATAAAAACATATTTCTTAAACTGATAATTCTAAAGAGGATGCTAACTATAATTCTTTAGAATAAGAGATACACCTCCTAATGAGCTATATCCCCAGGGCACCCAAGAAGAAGCAGACACCTGCAATTAATTGAAGGTGTCAGTAGCTACCACTTTGCTGGGGGGGAAATACAGCTGAAAGTGCATTTACTAACCATTGCTATAAAAAATGACTTGAAGCAGCAGGGTTTCAGGCTTTTTTTAGTCTGTTCAGCAGGACTCTTTACCAAAACTTTCAAAGTACATTATTTCACAGAAAAGGGGACCATATTATTTCTCCAGGCTTCTCTTTTCCATATTTCTTCTTCCTATAAAAGCTTTAGGGAAGCTTTTAATGTTTGATGGATTTCTGTATTTTAATATTTTGTCGGAAGCTGCCCAGAGTGGCTGGGGGAACCCAGCCAGATGGGCGGGGTATAAATAATTTATTATTATTATTATTATTATTATTATTATTATTATTATTATTATTATTAAGGAAGAAGAAATGCCAACAACCCATGTGAGCATTTCTCTTTTTTAAAAAAACACGAAGTTAAAACAAAAGTTACAGCATTCCTTTATCTGTCTGGCTTATTCCCATGTGTCACATTATGAGAAACCTCCTTGATAAGATAACTCCACAAACCTTCTATCATGCGTTACAAATAGAAGAACTGCAAATGGCAATGTGTCACTCTGGAAAACCAACTCGAGGAAGATGAGAAGAAACAAAAGCGTGTATTTCAATACTAGCTATTCTTAGGACTCAAACAACATGTTACAGAGTTCTGGGTTTTTCCTTATTCTTCTGCATTTTCCCCTAAAACACTGCCCGTACTGCTTTTTCACTTGCACATGTGGGGGCGATGGGGCAGATAGTAAGTTGCCTTATCCCGAGTCATACCACAGCTCTATCTATCAAGGTCAGTACAGTCCACACTAAATGGCAGTGGTTCTCCAGAATAGTATGAAATATACAGTTTGAGCTCCACACTGAAAAGTTTAAAATTTGAAGAAAAACAGCTGCACATAGTAAGCTAAGAATTCTGTTGCAAAACTGATGATCTTCCAAGCTTACTGAACGGGGATGTCCTTTTGGGGACCAAAAGATAGGACAGAATAGTTTCATACTAGATTAACAAAACAAGACACAGCAACAGCAGTGCCTCCTCCAAATGAATTCTGATAGGGCAAGTGGTTACTCAGAGCCAAGAGTCCATGGCAACTTTGGAGCTGCAATTCTCCCCCTTTATTCCATCTGAAATCCTAAGGCAGTTGCGGTGGGGCGTGCTCAGCTACCGCACTCAAGCTGGTCCCACTGAACCCGCCAACGTACCTCTACCGAAGTGGTGAGACCTCTCTGTTCTCTATAGTGAGCACACTTAATCCCATGGATGCTTTATGTCATTATGTCTCTGGGTCTAATCAGCCAATTATCCTGGGATAATTAGTTTTAAAAAGGATAGCTTGATTGGAACATGACACAACCACCACTATCAATATGATGAAATGAAGGGCTTTGATTTCAGAGTGCAGACAACTACTATGGATTTGGCTGAAGGCCTCTTGAAGGGAAGGCCGCAACACACCTCTCACACTTCAATTGGCAAATACAAGACAAGCTTAATAACTTCTCTTCTCCACTCTAGTACACTTCATCACATCCAAATTGCTTTTCTGTTTCACAACCACATCTTGTAATGGGCTGCGAGCCCCGGTAATTTTGTACATTTCCTCTCTGAATAGATGTCAGTGCCACTCGGTTTTCCTGCCACCAGATGATCATCATTTGAATGGGATGCTGAGCAAGCCTGGTGATACAGTAAAGGATTTTCATATGCTGAATGTAACTTTCCAATTAGGTCATGCCCCCTCTTTTGAAATACCAAGCATCTTCAACAGTATTCGCCCTGCTATGAAAACAAAGCCAGAGTTCAATCACAGATACATTTTATTACAGGGTCTACTTTGTTTTATTTAGATCAGGGCTGGTTAGCCTGTGTCTCCCCAGATGTTGCTGATCTAGGAGGACTGCTATCAATCCCAGCAGCATGGCCAACAGCCACGTGGATTAAAGTTGTGGTTCAGCAACTTCTAGAGGGCCATATGTTAGCCAGGCCTGCTTAAAGCAAGTGACGGATAAATACTAATGTGCACATTATTCCTTTAAAACACATTTTACTCTGAGAGCTGCAAACTTCATAAAACAATTTCTCATGTCACAGCACTTTTTTTGGTGGAAATTCTCTCCAGTTCAAGCTAGCCTTGGCATCCCTATTCACTCACCTCAAAGCACCCTCAATGTAAATCCTAGTAATGACAGAATTGCTGTCTGCATATGCTTGGAGGCACTGGCCCCCAATTTGAAGTATTTTGTGCATACAATAAATCTTCTCAAATCTCCACTGAATCAACAATCAGGGCAAGTTATTTCTGTGAATATTGTTCACCTTTTGGGTGGTTATAGGGGAAGATGACCCTTCTTCTCCCCCACCAAACTGGTGATCAGTTCTGTCAGAAATGACAGTGCTGATTACCTACTGAGGGCCCTTCTTTTCCTTCTGAAATGCTGGTTTCCACACTCATGGGATCACTTTCAAATGATGTGACTTGTGACACAGGACCCACGTCCAAACCTAACTTGATGCTACTGGCTGTCTTCCTTACTGTTACTGAATATATTAAGTACATTTGAAAAACAGGATAGTGAGCAAAGTCCTGTTAAAACTAGCCACCCCAAACTCTCTGCAGATAGTGTTGTTGTTGTTTTTTAAAAATAAATTGTGGTACAGTCATACCTCGGTTTAAGTACGCTTCGGTTTGAGTACTTTCAGTTTAAGTGTACTCCATGGAACCACTTACCATTACTTTCAATGGGAAAGTTCGCTTCAGGTTAAGTACGTTTCAGGTTAAGTACGGACTTCCAGAACCAATTACACTCATACCTCAGGTTAAGTACGCTTCAGGTTGAGTACTCTGCGGACCTGTCTGGAACGGATTAATCCACTTTCCATTACTTTCAATGGAAAGTTCACTTCAGGTTAAGTACACTTCAGGTTAAGTACAGACTTCCGGAACCAATTGTGTACTTAAACCAAGGTACCACTGTACAGTGGTACCTCAGATTACAAACGCTTCAGGTTACAAACTCCGCTAACCCAGAAATAGTACCTCAGGTTAAGAACTTTGCTTCAGGATGAGAACAGAAATCGTGCTCCGGTGGCGCAGCGGCAGCAGGAGGCCCCATTAGCTAAAGTGGTGCTTCAGGTTAAGAACAGTTTCAGGTTAAGAAGAGACCTCCAGAACGAATTAAGTTCTTAACCAGAGGTACCACTGTACTTTACAACCAGATAGTTCTTCATCCCAGTTACAGGTAATATCACCACAATTTTTTAAAAGTTATAAATCACTGTTCTGTTCAAAGCAGACAAAATGAGCAGAAACCTACAAGTTCTATTAACCAGCCCCATATACATTTAATAAGCTGTTCAGTGTAAGGTAATGGTTCAAGAGAATTGAGCTTCTGGCACAAAACTGAGCTTATGGTACAAAAGTGATTACAATACAGAGAGACACACTTCCAAGGTACAAGCAATCTCTGCCAGTGATTTGCTAACATTATCTTGACTCTTCTTATCTCAGGAAGTAACAGAAACAAAACCCAAGCCACACAACTTCTTAAGATACAGAATCTTTTTGATGATACATTATGCCATTTTCCACATTTCTCTCAGTGCTGCTGTTGTGGAAAAGCAAGTATTTTGCTTTAATAGCCACCAGACATCAATTCTGAAGGTTGCAAAGTAAAACAAGGATTGGCCTTTTACTTCTTCTCAAGCAGTAGTCTAAACAAGCTTTACTGGGGCTGGAACTTAAGCCTGGATTTCTCAAATAGTGGATCATGGATTTCTTCCCTCATTAGAAATTTATGTAGTACTGAACCTGTGGTACTGAAGGCTCTGACATCAACTGGCTGAGCAGATTCGGTGGCACAGAATGTTTGTGACCATTCTAAGTACTCAGGGGGGGGGGAGCATCATAACATTTCTGCAGTCCTTTACTGTGCAAAAAGGCCAATTTGAGATTGCAACTTCCCTAGGGAAAAGAATGACTTTGAGGGGCAGGCTGAGAAATTGAAAAGGGACACTAAAGAGCACTGCGTCAAGAGATACGCCGAAGGAAAGATACAAAGTAGGTAGCATAGCAGGAATCAGGTCTGAAAACCAGGACCAATGGAAGAAGGAAAAGCAATAAGAAAAAGAAAAAGGGGGTAGTAATCTATGTCAGACAAAATATCAAATCGGAGAAATTATTTCAGGATGAGGAGGGTAGGATGGTGGGAGTGAGACTAACTATCCCAGATAAGAATGTAGTAGTGATAAATATCTACGCGCCAAACGGTTGTAAAAAAGATTTCTTTAAAAAATTGGGAGAAAAGATGGGAGAGTATATTATGGATGAGGAAATAATCTTATTAGGAGATTTTAACGGGGTAACACAACCAGAACTAGATAGATCAAATAGAAGGGAAAGGAAAAAGGATAGAGGGAAGTTACCAGAAAATTTTCTAAATCTGATTAAGAATTATGAATTTGTAGATATCTGGAGAAGGGATAACCCGACTGAGAAGAAATTTACTTATTTTTCCCATGCTAAAAGATCAGCATCTAGAATTGATATGATTTGGCTAACACCTGGCTTAATTCAGAAAGCAAATAAATGCGCAATAATGATTAAATCAATAACTGATCATAACCCAATTATGACAAAAATTAAAGGGAAAAATATGAAATTTAATAGGTGGAGGATGGATGAGAGGATTTTAAACGATGAGGCATTTGTAAAAAAAATGAAAGAACTGTTAAAAGAATTCTATAAAAATAATATTTCAGAAGAAGTAGATATAACAACAGTATGGGATGCGGGGAAGGCCTTTGTTAGGGGACTGTATATCCAACAAAAGAGCAGAATAAAAAGAGAAAGAGAGAAAAACATAGAAGAGATAAAGAAAGAAATTGGTAAGAAAGAGGAAGAATTAGTTGACGATCCAAATAATAAAGAGTTGGGGGTGAGAATTAAAATATTACAGAAGGAGCTCTCTGCATTGATAGGCCAGGAAATAGAAAACAAGATTAAATGGGCTAAACAAAGAAATTTTGAGTGGGGAGATAAGACGGGGAAACTATTAGGATGGAAATTAAGAAAGATCCAAAAGGAAAGGATAGTTAGTGGGATTAAGGATGGTGAGGTAAGGTTAACAAAAATAGAAGATATTCAAAAATGCTTTATTAAATATTATAAAAAATTATATGATAAAGGCAGGATAAATGAAGAAAAATTAAATAATTATTTCAGGGAAAGGAGGAGAGAAATAATCACGGAGGAAGAAAGAGAAGCACTTAATAACCCTGTGACATTACAGGAAATACATGATGCTATTAATAAAGCTAAATCAGGCAAGTCCCCTGGGACAGATGGCATTTCAAGCCAGCATTATAAAATTTTTAAAGAAGAATTAGGAGGGGTATATCAAAAATTGGTGAATGGTATCTTAGAAGGAGGCTCGGTGCCAAGGACGTGGCAGGAGGCATATGTGACTTTGATTCCGAAAGATGAGGAGGAATTTAAGCAGGTAGGAAATTTCAGGCCGATTTCTCTTCTTAATACAGATTACAAAATTTATGCGGATATCTTGGCTAGTAGATTAAAAAAGATTTTGGTCAGAATCATAGGGAAGAATCAGCAAGGATTTTTACCAGGAAGAATGATGTCTAGAAATATAAGAATCCTTTTGGATCTGATAGAATACCTAGACTGGACCCCGGGGAAAAAAGCGGGCTTTGTCTTCCTTGATATCGAAAAAGCCTTTGATTCATTATGTTGGACGTTTATGAAGAAATCGCTAGAGACATATGGCATAAATGGGAGATTTTTTGAAGGAATCAATTCGATATATAGTAA
Organism: Zootoca vivipara; assembly: GCF_963506605.1. Taxonomy (NCBI): domain Eukaryota; kingdom Metazoa; phylum Chordata; class Lepidosauria; order Squamata; family Lacertidae; genus Zootoca; species Zootoca vivipara. The sequence goes on from NC_083278.1 coordinate 38,964,947, forward strand.
ACAATTTGCAAAGTTAATTTTAAACGGGGAGGTGTTGGAGGAATTTGAGATAGGAAGAGGAACGAGGCAGGGGTGCCCCCTCTCCCCGTTGCTGTTTGTCCTGTCAATTGAATTCCTGTTAATTGATATCAAGGAAGACAAAGAAATTAAAGGAATTAAAGTTAAGGGGAAAGAATATAAGATCAGCGCTTTCGCGGATGATATGTTGGTAATGGTAGAAGATCCAGAGGAAACGATTAAAGGCTTGAGGGAAGTTCTAAAAAATTTTGAGGAGATATCGGGGCTTAGAATCAATGGGAAAAAAACTAAGGTGATGGTCAAAAATATAAAGGGAAATGAATTGGATAAATTGGAGAAATCTTTAGGATGGGAGATAGTAAAAAAATTCAAATATTTGGGCATTGTAATTGGCATAAATAATATAAATTTATTTGAAAATAATTATGGAAGAGTTTGGAAGGAGATTAAAAAGGATATTGACCGATGGAAAGATTTGAAACTCTCATTTTCAGGAAGAATTGCGGCAATTAAAATGTCAATACTCCCAAAGATGCTGTTCTTATTTCAGATGCTGCCTATAGTAGGTAAAAAGGAAATTTTCGATAATTGGAGGAGGGATTTAAGTAATTTCATTTGGATGGGGAAAAAACCAAGGATACAGTACAAATTGCTTACGGATATTAAAGAAAGAGGGGGTTGGGGGGTTCCAGATCTTAGGCTTTACCATGCATCCGCCTGCCTTTGCTGGCTCAAGGAATGGTTTGTATTGGAAGATGAGGAAATATTGACGGTGGAGGGATTTAGAAATACATCTGGTTGGCATACTTACCTGGTTCAGGGAGAGGGAAATAAATTTAAACAATTTTCAGATCATGTTTTAAAGAAAACTTTATTTAAAAATTGGTTGGAGTTCAGGAATCTATTGGAACCTCAAATCCCGTGGTGGGCTTCCCCACTAGAAATGACAGCAGTGGGAGGGAAAATCCAAAAGAGAAATTGTCTAACTTATCAAGACGTATTAGAAAAGAAAGGAGACCAATTAATATTGAAATCATATGAGCAGATTAGGTCAAATTGTGCTAGTTGGCTGCAATATATCCAAGTTCAAAGCCTTTTTAAGGAGCATAAAGTCAAAGGGTTCCCTAAAGGGAAATCCAAGACTCAGGAATTAATAATTGACAATAAGACCAAATTATTATCCAAAATTTATAAATATCTTTTGGAATGGGAATTAAAAGATGAGGAAATAAAGTGTGTTATGATTAAATGGGCACAGGATCTGGGCAAACCAATCTATAAAGTACAATGGGAAAATTTGTTTAAGAGAACAATGAAATTCACGGCCTGCGAAGGAATCAAAGAAAATATGCTGAAAATGCTTTATCGTTGGCACCTCACTCCGGATAAGATTGCCAAAATATATAAAAATACCGATAAAAATTGTTGGAAGTGCAGTAACAGGATAGGGGATTATATGCATTGCTGGTGGGGTTGCATAAAAATTAAAAAATTTTGGGGGGAGGTCTATGAGGAATTAAAAAAAATAGTGAAAGTCACTTTTAAAAGAAAACCGGAATATTTTTTATTAAGTTTGCTTCCAGAAAACCTCCCTAAGGATAGAAGAGACATTTTTCTTTATGGATGTGCAGCAGCACGATTATTGATAGGTCAGAATTGGAAAAAGGAAGAGGCACCAGGGGTAGCAGATTGGCAGATAAAGCTAGTTGAATTTATGAATCTTGACAAAATGACTGCCGTAATTAGAAATGTATCGAAACAGAAATTGATTAAAAAGTGGGAATATGTGGAAAAATATTTTAGGAAGAAGAATATCCAAACGGAGTTAAGGGTCTGTTTAGGTTAGAAGAGAATAGGGGTTTTTTGTTAAAAGAATCAAGTGAAAAGGAAAGGGATTTATATTAATATGATATAAATGGAGAAATGACAACGCAAGAATATAGTGAATAGGAGAAATAAGCGACACGTTAAGAGTTGGGAAGTGGTTTTATTTTCATATTTGTTGTTTGGATTTTGTGAACATATAATTTTATTGTACATGCTTTTAAAAATGATTCAATAAAGTTTACTTTTTAAAAAAAAAAAAAAAAAAAAAAAAAAAAAAAAGAAAAAAAAAAAAAAAAAAAAGGAAGAAGGAAAAGTAAGCTTGAGGAAAAAAGGAAACAAGGAATAGACAAATGAAGGTGCTACTAAGTGAAGGGATGGTAGGGGTTGAATTCTGTTTTCGAAACAGCCTAGTTCTCAAACCTTTGGGCTCCTGAACGTCACAAACTCGGAAGTGACTGTTCCGGTTTTAGAACGTTCTTTTGGAAGCCAAACGTCTGACGGGGCTTCCACAGCTTCTGATTGGCCGCCAAAGCTTCCTTCAGCCAATCAGAAGCCGCAGTTTGGAAGTCGAACACTTTGGAAGTCGAACGGATTTCCGGAATGGATTCCGTTCAACTGCCAAGGTACAACTGTACTGGTTTGAACTTAATAATGCACAATTTTATTCAAGAGATTGATTGCTTCCCTAGTATACATAATGGTAGAGGGTGACTTGGAAATGTTTTTAAGAAAGAAAGGAAAGATCCAGCTGTTTTTGAAATTTAAGGATGCCTCAAAAAACAGCATGGCAAGGGGGGGGGTCCTACTGTTTCAGGAATTAACTTTACAGTAGTTGCACTATTTGGATCCCAGCCACTTTCAACAGCACTGCCAAAATATGGCAGCTTTCAGGGCTGTGAACAAAGTAAAAACAAGAAACTAGCTGAAGATTGCAGTTAAGAGCAAGGGCTACAACTCAGGAGTAGAACACATATAAGAATCCAGGATCAATCCTTGGTATCCAGGTAGAGGTGGAAATGTCCTCTCAGAACCCTGAAGAGTCATTGCTGGTCGCTGTAAACAATACTGGGATAGAGGGATCAGTGGTCTGACTCATCATGATGTCGCTTTCTGTGTATTAACTGGAAACAAGCAATATAGCAAGAGATAGCAGCAGGGACATGGCTCACACTCAGTCACAGAAGAAAACATTATATTCAGTCCCAAGTTTCTCACTATATCCAGATAAGGCCAGAAGAGGCCCTGTTTTACAGACATATCAATATAGGTGCCAAAATGATTATAACCACATAGCTTCTTAATCCCCAATAGAATAGGGAGACTTTATCTATGCTTGGAAGAGTAAACACCTTAAAAACACATCTTAAATCAGATAAATGACTCCATAAACTCACTATCAGTATATGGATGTAGTTTTGGGTTTGTTTGTTTGCTTGCTTTTTCATAGATGCCCATGTAACAAACCAGTTTTCCACTTCATCCATCTAGGAGTTGCACAAATAATAATTATTTAACAAACCAAATTACCAAACAAGGATCAAACTGCAGTTTGATATTCAGGTTTGTTAACCTATGGTTTTGGGCAATGGTCTGAATGCTATACTCTTCTTAACGTTAGGTACATTATGAGAAAGGCTATCATTTCTTTACCTGGAAAGCATTCATCCAGCGAAGGGAAGGTGGCAGCGAAGCATTACTCTGAGACAGTATCAGCAGCAATTCCAAGCAGGTTTTTGATGGAAATGTTAGAGAATGTACTCCCATATCACTTCCCCATGAATCAACTAGGCTGGAAAACAATCAGAAGTGTTGTTTAATTATTATGCTGGAAATTCAAAGTTCCAATAAATGGATACTGTACAGTACATTTTGCTTACAAACATGACAATATATGTAGCACTGGTGTGGTTAATTTTAACACGTACCTTTAAAAATCCATTAATTACCTGGCAAAACGACATAACAGCCATGGTAGATCGGACCAAAGCATGCAATGGATTATTGATGGCAAGAAATTGGGAAGAGTGGAGGATGAAAGGCAAATGGACCAAGAGCTAAAGACCACAGAAACATGAGAAAATATTGTGCTACATATATACTCTGCAAAATAGGGCACACACAAGCAAAATCATGGTTGTTTTTTTGCTACAGACCAATGCAGCCACCCTTTGGGAACTGTTTTCCATCCTTATATATCCAAGTTAAGATGCAAATATATTATCTGAAGTTCCATCAACTTTCAAATGGGGATTCTGTAGGGCAGAGCTTTTTAAACTTTTCATGTTGGTAACACACTTTTTAAACATACTGCAACACAGTAATCCAGTTTTACTAGCAAACCCACGGTTAAACTAACCCCTTTCCAGACCCAGGAGGAGCTTGGGGAGCATTCACATAACTAACGTGTCGTGGCACACAGTTTGGAAAGTTCTGTTGTAGGGGAAGGAAATGCATGACTGCAGTTTCTTCTAAAGCATAAAGAGAAGTTGGTTGCAGTTGCTTATTAATACCATCTGAATGCAAAAAGTTACTTATTCAGGTCCAGAGCACAATGCAATCTACAACATTCTCAGCAGTGAGTCAGAGCACGACTCATTAAAAGGAGACCCAAATAGCTCTCACGGTGGCTTTGCAAGTACTTGAAGGGGGTTTTCTTTCATTTTTAATTGTGCCGTTCACTGAACAACGGCCAGTCTATTGCACTTCAACCACAGCTTCATGAAATTCATATTCCAATGGACGACATAAAGATGAGTAATAAACATAGATTACTCAGAATCACAGCCACTGCAAAGAGAAGCAAATGGAAAGTATTCAGATCACTTGCCTGAGATCTGAGCAACTGTGCATTAGCTAGAAGCAACATACAGTTTAACAATGCACCCCACTCTTAGGACTGCCATAGAGTTTGTGGAAGTTGTATGAAACACTTCTGACTTCAAAGGAGGATTTGTTTGCATTTTGTGAGGTACTCCAATAACCATGGATGAAAACATGGAACATAAAACATCAAGCAGTTGGCACACTGGTTGCTACCAAGAACATTAGCTAAGAAAAAACCATCCTTGGTTCAAATTTCCACTAAGTCACTGATTCTGTCAGTAGCCATGAGCAAAATACTATTTCTCTGTCTCAGGTCCTGATCTGCAATGTGGAAGTAAATATACTAGCATATCTTAAGGTAGGGTCACTAAGGAAACGTTATGTGACTGTGAAGTCCTTTTGAGAACATCTCAATATAAATAGCAGTATTTTATTCTTAGTATGCAAGTAAGGTGAAGGTGAAGGGACCCCTGACCATTAGGTCCAGTCGTGACTGACTCTGGGGTTGCAGCGCTCATCTCGTGTTATTGGTCGAGGGAGCCAGCGTATAGCTTCCAGGTCATGTGGCCAGCATGATAAAGCCGCTTCTGGCGAACCAGAGCAGCCCACGGAAACGCCGTTTACCTTCCAGCTGTAGCGGTACTTATTTATCTACTTGCACTTTGACGTGCTTTCGAACTGTTAGGTTGGCAGGAGCTGGGACCGAACAACAGGAGCTCACCCCGTCGCAGGGATTCAAACCGCCGACCTTCTGATCGGCAAGCTCTAGGCTCTGTGGTTTAACCCACAGCACCACCTGCAAGTAGCCTGTGCAAACACTTCAGGGTTATTTGGGGGCAGAGGGCAACTGACCAACCCATTCTTCTCAAACCTTGCCCACAGCTTCTGCATGTGCCATAATCTCAAGCCACTGGACTGTCATAATGGCATGATCCTGGTGATGAATGTTAAAATGACAAGTAGCTGATGGACAGCCTACTGTGATGTGAAGGGTCTGCTATGTGCAGAAAAAGGCAATCATAACTTCCTGTAGCCATGTTGTTGTTGTTTAGTCGTTTAGTCGTGTCCGACTCTTCGTGACCCCATGGACCATAGCACGCCAGGCACTCCTGTCTTGCACTGCCTCCCGCAGTTTGGTCAAACTCATGTTTGTAGCTTCGAGAACACTGTCCAACCATCTTGTCCTCTGTCGTCCCCTTCTCCTAGTGCCCTCAATCTTTCCCAACATCAGGGTCTTTTCCAAGGATTCTTCTCTTCTCATGAGGTGGCCAAAGTATTGGAGCCTCAGCTTCACGATCTGTCCTTCCAGGGAGCACTCAGGGCTGATTTCCTTCAGAATGGATAGGTTTGATCTTCTAGCAGTCCATGGGACTCTCAAGAGTCTCCTCCAGCACCATAATTCAAAAGCATCAATTCTTCGGCGATCAGCCTTCTTTATGGTCCAGCTCTCACTTCCATACATCACTACTGGGAAAACCATAGCTTTAACTATACGGACCTTTGTCGGCAAAGTGATGTCTCTGCTTTTTAAGATGCTGTCTAGGTTTGTCATTGCTTTTCTCCCAAGAAGCAGGCGTCTTTTAATTTCGTGACTGCTGTCACCATCTTCAGTGATCAAGGAGCCCAAGAAAGTAAAATCTCTCACTGCCTCCATTTCGTCCCCTTCTATTTGCCAGGAGGTGATGGGACCAGTGGCCATGATCTTGGTTTTTTTGATGTTGAGCTTCAGACCATATTTTGCGCTCTCCTCTTTCACCCTCATTAAAAGGTTCTTTAATTCCTCCTCGCTTTCTGCTTTCCTGTAGCCATAAGACAACTCTATCCCATAATCTTCTGGGGCCACACAGACTTACAGCAACAACTGCTACTGAAGCAACTTCATTCTTCTGCCAACTGGATTCTCTAGCAGATCCTTAAATAAGTTCCATCTGCATTTGAATTATTTTATGGATGTGTCTTTTAGCACATTTTTCTGCTTCTGTTATTTTACTGCCAATGTTTGGATTTTTTTCCCATTTGCATTTTTATTGTATTTTGCTACTGCATAGGTAGCCTCCCTTGACAGGAAGGATATACGTCTATAAAATAATAGCAATACTTCAAAGTGTGGCGGGTATATGAGTTTATATGTTGGGAGCATTTGACTGAAGTTTAGTCACTAAACCATGTCTGTTCTTTTGTATTTCTTACAGTCTGGAAGCCTGCCCTAAATATACAATTCCCTACAGAGTGATATACCGGTAGGATTATTATTTTAAAAAAGTATATTTCAATAACACCTCACTGCACTGCCTTTCAAAGGATGCAGTATGAAAACATTGATGAATAGGATCCCATTATAGGAGATATGTTGTGGGTTTGTTTTTGGAGGGTGGATTTAAGCACGACACAACAGCCATGGCTGAAAATAAGCTAATACTGACTTTATAAAATCCACCTCTTCTGGAAAAGCTTGTAGCCTAAAGGGATTTCTAACAACTGTGTGGTATTATGGATCTTTTTCCTCTTTGCCTGCTACTTGAACCCTTCAACTTGAAGAATTATTTATTGCTGCATGGGTCTTTCAGATGAAATCTGCCCAAGTTAGTAACCAAAAATTTAAGGTAGCCATACTGGTTTATTAGAAGAAAACCCCAAAGGAACAACTGCCACAATATAGTAGCAGGTTTTAAATTCACCAGAACTGCTTTTTCTGGTGGGAGGTTAAGCAAGCACACAAAACAAACCAACAAAAAGGTGGTCGGGGGTGGGGAGTGTGTAGGATGAAAGTTTCACACAGTCTGCAGCAGGAGCTATGCAGACTTATCAAAGAAATCCTATACAAGTCTACTCAGAAGGAAGTCTGTTTGAGTTCAATAGAGCTTATTCCCAGGTGAGCTACTGTAGCAGCTGCAACAGGCTAGATCTAGGGTCCCCACTGTGGCAGCCATGAACAAAGACACCCCCATGGGCTTCTACCAAGGCCCCCTGCCTGCCCCCCCCACCTTTTAAACTGAGGATTGTTGGTTTAGTGGGACAGTGGGGGTTGCCTGGTTTTTTTTTATCTCTGTTATTATGGCAGGAGGTTTCATATGGTGTATATTTTGTCCATTTCAGGGGCACATCTGAACATCCCTCATCTTTATTTTTTTTATTTTTTTGAAATGGGCATTTTTTGTGGGGCCCACAACAGCTTGCGTTTTTCAAATGTGCCTCCCAAAAATGGTTGGGGAAATTCCTGGATTACATCTTGCCAAGTAAAGAAACAAATGCAAGTTTCATAATGAGTTACTGAGATAAAGGGCTTGCTCCCATCAGGAAGTAGTTAGATACATTGACATTTTTGCTTTCATTTGATTCCAAAATGTATAGGCCATCCTTCATCTGATTAGGGTCACATGTTGCTTCGTAATACAATAATAAAAATAATATCCACGAAACATTAAACCAGGAGTTTACAGCTCTTTATAGGCATTCAGCAGATACCTTTATTAGGATCAGCTAATGTCAGGGAATCCTGAGCAAGTTTGCAGATGACACCAAGTTGGGAGGGGTGGCTAACACCCCAGAGGACAGGATCACACTTCAGAATGACCTTAACAGATTAGACAACTGGGCCAAAGCAAACAAGATGAATTTTAACAAGGAGAAATGTAAAGTACTACCCTTGGGCAAAAAAAATGAAAGGCACAAATACAGGATGGGAGACACCTGGCTTGAGAGCAGTACATGTGAAAAGGATCTAGGAGTTTTGGTTGACCACAAACTTGACATGAGTCAGCAGTGTGATGCAGCAGCTAAAAAGCCAATGCAATTCTGGGCTGCATCAATAGGAGTATAGCATCTAGATCAAGGGAAGTAATAGTACCACTGTATTCTGCTCTGGTCAGACCTCACCTGGAGTATTGTGTCCAGTTCTGGGCACCACAGTTCAAGAAGGATACTGATAAGCTGGAACGTGTCCAGAAGAGGGCAACCAAAATGGTCAAAGGCCTGGAAACAATGCCTTATGAGGAACGGCTTAGGGAGCTGGGTATGTTTAGCCTGGAGAAGAGAAGGTTAAGGGGTGATATGATAACCATGTTCAAATATATAAAAGGATGTCATATAAAGGAGGGAGAAAGGTTGTTTTCTGCTGCTCCAGAGAAGCGGACACGGAGCAACGGATTCAAACTACAAGAAAGAAAATTCCACCTAAACATTAGGAAGAACTTCCTGACAGTAAGAGCTGTTCGGCAGTGGAATTTGCTGCCAAGGAGTGTGGTGGAGTCTCCTTCTTTGGAGGTCTTTAAGCAGAGGCTTGACAGCCATCTGTCAGGAATGCTTTGATGGTGTTTCCTGCTTGGCAGGGGGTTGGACTGGATGGCCCTTGTGGTCTCTTCCAACTCTATGATTCTATGATTCTATGATTCTATGATTCTATTACCCAATTGTCACTTTTCTATGTTAATCAAGGGTGGTGTACTTATTTTCAATAAATTCCAGAATACATTCCTTGCTACCCTGTTTCTCATATTTTAAGGCATCCCCATAAAATAAGCCATAGCAGGATTTTTAAGCATTCAAGGAATATAAGCCATACCCCGAAAATAAGACATAGTGATAGGAGCAGCAGCAATGCCGGCCGCGGCAGGAGGAGGAGGAAAAAAATAAGACATCCCTTGAAAATAAGCCATAGTGTGTTTTTTTGAGGAAAAAATAAATATAAGACGTGTCTTATAATATGAGAAACACGGTATTTCAGTAGCTTCTATATAGCATACAAAAAGCATAAGCAGTCTTACTTTACTGTGGCTGCTAATACATCCCAGTGAGGAATATCTTCATATTAGCTTGGAAACATTCTAAAGGGACATTATCTTCCACAGAAAGAGATGAGAACACAATGCAGTTTAAAACCACAGTGAACATTGTGATTGCTCGATACCAACACGTCTCCAGTAGAGTTTGATATTGATAAGAGAACCTAAAATCCAGCCAAAGAATATATATTCAACTAAACCATGTAGTCATCTAATAATATTCCCATTATAAACCTCAGTAGATTTTAATGAGGTAACGCTAGATACTTATATAGCTTTAAGATTTGGGTAGGTTAAATCTGTATTGTGAATACGCAGTCTGGGGCATTCTATTTTATATAACTGTCATTTCTTTTAAATCATAGGAAACTGAACTATACCAGATCCATCAACCCCAATATTGTCCTTTCAGATCCGGAACTGCTCTCTGTAGTTTCTGGCAGAAACTGTTCTCTCCTGTTACTGGATCCTTTTTATAAAAAAAACCGGAGGTGATGAGAACTGAACCTTTGCCTTATGTACGCAAAGCATGTGGTCTGCCACTGAAATACAGCCCTTCCCCTTTTATTTAAATAATAAATGTTATTTAAATACACTACATTTTTTTGGAGATATGCACCAGGTTGCACTCAAAATTTGGGTATAGATAAAAAACCCTATGGCTCAAATCAAGGACAATGAATAGGCTACAAAGAAAATAGGAAAAGCCATAGAACAAGTTATTCAGTCTTCTGATCCCCACCTACCCAAGCTGCTTTTTCTTAAATGAAACTATCAAAAGTGAGATTACATAAAGATGGTCTCTAATTCAGTTGGTGCCTCTTTGGAGCCATCTCGTTTCTTAAACAGAATCCTAATTTATATAGGCTATTCTATGGTAAGATTATGTATCTTCTGATAAAAACTTCATACCAGTTTGTGGTACCCATTGTTTGGAACGAATGCAGTGGCTTGACATTCCAAAAGGCAAGTCATGGTTTAGCACTCCATGTCTTCTTTCACTGTCCATCTATTCAAGGCTTCTGTTGCTATCGTCCAGCTGGCTTCAGAGAGGCTATAACTAGGTCTCATCAATTAGCCCAAGTCATGGTTTACCAACTCACTTGCAAATCAGGGTTTGCTGGATGACCCAAAACCATGGTTTGCCAGTTCAAACTCATGCCAAAAAATACTTAAGCTTCCTTAACCATGGTTTGGAACAATGTTAGAGCTGCACCATAGAATGACCAGGACTAGATAGAAACCCAAAAGCTGTGGGTACATAGTCCTTTATATAGGGGCAGTAGGATAACAGATGTATTTTTTTTACCTTAGAGAAAAAGAAAAATATATTCCTTTGTAACTTTTTCCTTTTTTAGCAACTCCGTTAGATAGCCTTTTCAGCATTGCTTTCTTGAGTAGTAGTTGCTTGTTCAATATCCATTGTTGTATGCGTGTAATGGGGACAATTTCTCCTCACTGTGCATCACTTTTCACTTATCAGAACTCACTATTTCCTGGCAGGGAGAAAACCAGTTTTCTCTTCTACAAACCTTCTAATCTAGAGAAATAGCCTTAGAAACCTGGGATATGTTGTCACAGTTAACATTTATCTTGGCAAAATACATTTAGCACAGAAGAAAACCTCCTGTCCTTGATTCCCGATTCTCTCTGTCAAATCTTATTTATTCCTAAACAACAGTCTAGCTTCTGAAAAAGGAGCTTTACCTGGATAAACATAGTGAAGGAAACTTTTTTTTGTCTTTAATAAGAACTTAAGACAAATAATCCCAAATCCCAAAGGGTCTTGTTAAAGTTGCCTCATAAAATTTTTACACTCACATATGAGTTTGGAGAGGAAAAAATGTCAACCTAGCAGTTTGAGCTCACGCTGACTAATGTAGCCTTAGGGAAAATTCATGTGCCTAGCTATTTCAAATGGATGTAAAGCAGCCAATTATGATAAATCATTGCAGGCTGTGGCTAATGACACATTATTTTCAGACATAATAATCTCATTTTTAAGTAAACAAAATTACAAAGGCAATGTCCGACTATCAGGGAGCTTAGCCGTTTTACTTATGTAAATCAAAATCACATTTCTCTCATCTCTGAGGCAAATAAAACCTCAACAGAGTTCTCTAATATGGAGGGTATAAACTTCTCCCATTCTGCAACATTCAGCCCATTGCCCTTGGGTAACAAAATGCCAAAGGGCCAGTTTATATTTCAGTGGTTTAGTTTTTATGGACTGAACTACTTTGGGTTGTGGGAAGGGAGAGCACATGCTTTAATATTCACACACACACATACGCCTCTCCTTGCACCTCAAGAGATTTCAGCCTAGGCAGATTACTGCAATGTGTTGTACATGGGGCTGCTGCTGAGCAGAATCTGGACACTGCCGCTGGTTCAAAATGCAGAAGTAATGTCGCTAATTGCAACTGAGCACCCCAATCATATTATGCTAGTACAGGCATCCCCAAACTTCGGCCCTCCAGATGTTTTGGACTACAATTCCCATCTTCCCCAACCACTGGTCCTGTTAGCTAGGGATCATGGGAGTTGTAGGCCAAAACATCTGGAGGGCCGCAGTTTGGGGATGCCTGTGCTAGTATCTTTGCTAACTACCAGTTCATTCTGGCGTTCAGTTCTAGTTGATGGTTTGGGCTTCAAAGCTACAGTATATGTGGTCTGAGACTAGGGCTTCTGAAGGGAGAAATGCTGCCATCTCTCACCTGCTATCAATTAAGATCTTCACTATGAACCATTCTCCAGATGCCCCCATCTTTAGAGACAGGGGTGTCTTAGCCATAGAAGCTACTGGCGCAAGGCGCCAGGGCGCCAAGTTCTGGAGGCGCTTTGGGGGGGGCACCTCCGCCATGCCGCGCTGTGCCTGGAGCCTCCTCCCTGCCGGAGGAGCAGCACTCAAGCCCCGCCGGCAGCACCGCCCTCGCCCGCCTCTTTTGGGGCTGTGGGCGCCGTTGCAGGGAAGCCGGCCACGAGCCTCCTGTCGGCGCTGCAGAGTGCTGCTCCTCCGGCAGGGAGGAGGCTCTGGGCACAGCGCGGCATGGCGGAGGCGCCCCCCAAAGTGCCTCCAGAACTTGGTGCCTGGACGGCAGCGCCTCACAACTGCTTTGGCCGAGGAGGCCGCTTTGGCCAAGGTTGCAAAAGGAGGAGGAGCCGTGGGAGGCTGGCGAGGGCGCGTTGGCGGCGTTTGCAGATCGAGATGGTCAAGGCTCGCAGGCCACCTCTCAGTCGCCAGGCCAGCATGGGCACCATCCGGCCAAGTGCTGGCTAGCTCTGGCGAGCAGCAGCTCTCCCTACGTGATCCCGCCCATCCCGCCGCTGGCTTTTCCCCGAAGGGCTCTTGGCTTGGCCAACCGGCTGCCATGTAAGGGCGCTCTTGATGAGCCCTCCGCCGTCGCCCTGCGCTTAGGCGCACAAGTGCTCCCTCTGTGTGCACGCCCCGATCCACTTCGCCCTGCTCTCCCTCTAGCCCACTGAGAGAGAAATGGGGGGTGGGGCGCTGGAGGGATATTTGCACCACGGTGCCGGATAAGCTTAAGATGGCCCTGTTTAGAGATTCAAAAGAGAGAGACAGAGGGCTTTTCCAGCCATGACATCAAAATGGTGGGACACTTTCCACAATATAGTCCTCTATATTGGAGGATAATGGAGTCCTCTCCATTATCATCTTTAAAAGGACCAAGCAAAGCCTGCCCTATTACTTTAGACTTTTAAGGGCCTTTAATTTGGAATGGGGCAACTTCTGTGCAGCTAAAATGCAGTCCAATGTACAAAAACAAGAGTCCCCTTAGTTTTTCCACCTTTGGTACCACCCACCACTGATAGTCCCTAAAAGGTTCCATATAAGAAAAAACTGTTCTCAGAATGGGGGGGGGGAGGGGGGAAAACACTTCTCACACCTCTGCAATAGCCTGACATGGTACCATCCTAGAAAACCATAGCCTAAAATGCCCTGTCCAAGCATCGCCCCCTCCCACCCCACATTAATCAAACAGGCACAAAACTTGCATCAAAAACTAGCTTTCAGCTGTGGTGAGGGAACTTGCCTGCCATGTACAAAACTCCAGAAAACCAATTTAACTTTCACTTGTCCTTGTGTATTTTGACAGTACTGTGCTCTTGTCCACTAGAAGACAATCATTATTTCCCAAGTCTTTCCTTGTTAGCTTAGCATTTGCAATGAAAATTAAAATGATTTTTTTTAAAAGAAATTCTGACAGCTACATTACTAAGGGATTTATTATCCCACCATTACCCAAGAGATGTCTTGCAATTTCTACTAATGGTGCAAGCGAACTTCTTGACAATATAAAAAGGGGATTGGGGAGTGGGTGACATGAGTATCAGAACTCTAATTAGAGCATCTAATTCTGTCTTTTGAGTACATAATGTTTCAGGAGATCAGTTATGCCTTTCAATGGATTAAGAGCTTGATATATGAAATCCACAATAATATTTCAAATTACAGAAAGTGATTACTAACTGCGGGGAGATTTATAAACACCAAGAACACCAAGAACAACAAAAAGCCCACACTCCCTTCTTAATAAGGTATCTCAGTAAGAATGAGCAATAAATATAAGATTTGTCATTGAGTTTTATGGTACACTACTGCAGATAATAGGTCTCTGGAAGCAGCTTCATTATGGGCAAATAGCTGTGCAGTGAAATAAGACAACTTTGATGGCCAGGGCCCCACTTCCTTCATTATGTAGCTGCAGAACACCCATTATTAAAGAGATATATACTTGCAGGGTATAACCCAGGCACCCTCAAACTCGGCCCTCCAGATGTTTTGGGACTACAACTCCCATCACCCCTAGCTAACAGGACCAGTGGTCAGGGATGATGGGAGTTGTAGTCCCAAAACATCTGGAGGGCCGAGTTTGAGGGTGCCTGGTATAACCCATAGTAAGAAGTGGTTTATTATGTCACCACTTTCGGAAATCTTTTAATGAATCACTGCTTAAAAGAGCAACAAATGTTTGCCTGTCTAGTAAGCATGGCCCTGAACAATCTCCCTGGTTGGCTGACATAATTCAGGAACCCACTTTGAATAAATGACCCACTTTGAAAAGTGTATTCAAGATCGAAGGTTTAAAACCTCAAGTGAGGCAAATTTCCACAAAAACATACAAGAAACTTTATTAAAACAAAACTCTGTAAAAAGGAAAAGTTTCATTTTTTATATATTTTTTTAAAATAATTTTTATTAATTTTACAGATTACAAAACAAGAAAAAAAAATAAAAAAGATATTTGCATGGACAAGTTTTCCACCTTCTTTCCACCCCCCTCTCATGGGCCCTCCCCTGCCACAGGAGAATCCCATGCAGACAAACAGTTGAAGACGGTCCATTTTGTGGTTGAGTTTATGTCCCCCCCTCCCCCACCCCCCGAGTCCCCTCCTGCCACCAGAGAACTCCAGGGTATCGGGGCAGAAAGCAGGAAGACAACCACCCAACCATCCGTTCTCATACCACAGAGAAAAGATCTATACTAAAAAAAAGAAAAGAAGAAAAAAATTTCAGAAAAAAAGGTAAAAAAAGAAAAAAGACAAAAAACAAAAATAAAAATAATCTTTTTCAAATCTACATTAATAAACCATGTTTTGTGGGCTTCCCCTACCTCCTCCCTTTCCCGGTTTTCATCCCTTTACTATCCTCTTTAACAGTTTCCTTGTCTATAAAATAATTGCTTTTCTTCTTCATAAAATTTTTAAACTTAGCTAATACCATTTTCACTCAATCTCTTAATCCCTATAATTCATAATCCAATTTTTCTTCCCTTGCCTAATTTTTTCCCCCTCAATAGACTTCTTAAAATTATTAAATCACTAGACTTCTTTTGTTTTAACTTTTCCCATAATCAACTCTTGCACTCTAACAAATCCCAATATAACCTTTCTTCCCCAAATTCCGGCTACCTCCCTCCAATCCAGCAAGTTCCGTAGTCGACAGTCCTAATTTGATCTTAATAATCCATCCTAATAATTACACTCCCATTCTTCCTTCACCCCACCCCCTTTTTCCAATGTTTTGCCCCCCAGGCGTCCATAAGGCCCCCCTGAGTTTCTCCCCTTCTTAAATTGTTCATGTCTTTCTCCTTGTGGGTAATCTGTAATTCCATTGGTTCCTGTCGTTCCCTCCTCAAAGGAGGGGTACTCCGCTTATCTTTTTGTGAAACAATGTCAACCTTTCCCTTGTGGTGTGCTTCATTTTGTGTTGTATTGTTACAGTCATCATCATTGTTATCTTCGTACTCCAAATCAGAATCCACCTCATTGTCAAAATCATCCAAATTGCTATCGCTGTCATTGTCACTATCTTCCTCTTCCATTTCCATTTCAGTACCTTCATCATCTGAAAAATCATATTCAGCAATCACCATCTGGAATTTCTGCTTTAGTTCTTGCTGTTGAGTCTCATCTCGGCATAGTCCTATTTTTAGTTCCCACATGGCTGTCAAAACAATCCGCTGGAACTCAGGCGAATATCTTTTTGTTGACATAGTTCTGTCTTGTCAAGGTCACTACTTATCGTGTGGGGTGGAAAATGGTCACTGCTTATTTTCCCAGTCTCTTAGCAAAGTAGTTGCATTTTCCAATTCCAAATTCACAAAGATCCAAACCAACATTTCACAATCCGAACATTTCAAAAGCATATACACCTAACTTCTAAAAAGTCTAGATAAAATAAAGCTCATTTATAAATCCTCGTCAGCTCGCTGGGTTGTCTGGGCTGCCGGCCCCCGGGGAAACGAAAGGCTTTCCTCATTCTTTTTCATCTTTCTGCAGGGAATCGTCCTTCTCCCCTTTTACCCTGCATCCAGGGGAGAGCTTTTTTGTGTCTTTGAGGATACCTTTTAACCAAAATCTTCAGCTCCCGGCTTCGGGTATTTATTTTACTGTTCCTTAAACTGCCGGTGGGAGGGGGTGGCTTCCGTTTTGTCTCCCTCTCTCCCAAATCCAAATTAATATCCAATCCAATTTTAAAAGCTTACTTACAATCTTGATTTCTAATTCTTTCTTTTGGAAAAATCCAGCGCTCTCCGCCTCCGGCTCGGAGCTTCTCTCCGCTAGAGCGACGATGGTGCTCAAAATGGCCCCCGCGACTTCGACCCTTCTCACTCCGGCGCTCTTACTAGGGCAGCCGGATAGTTGGGGAGTCCGGATCTGGGCTCCGCTGAGCAGTTTTGCCCCCGGGACGCTCGACCCGAGGTTCTATCGGGTGCAGCGTTGCTCTCGCTGCCCTCCCTCCTCTAGCAAAGACGGGCTGTCTCGGAGCGAGACAAAGACCCCGCCGATCGGCGCTGGCGCTGGACCGGAAGCTCCAAAAAGGAAAAGTTTCAGACAATTACACAAATTAAGATTGCTCAGAGGCTAAAAAATAACAAATCTTATCTTGCTAATTGACTGAAACACTTATGCATAAATCTTAGCAGGCTGAGCAACAAAGCAAAATACTGTACTTTTCTGTGTATAAGACAAGGTTGTTGTTGTTTTTTTACTAAAAAAATAATGTTAAAGGGGGGCGTCTTATACACGGGGGCAATCTCCCCCCATTTTCTTAATTTGGAGTCCCCCCAAATAGGGGACGTGTTATACACGGAAAAATACGGTATCTTCTAAGGTCCAAACAGTCACTGACAGTCCAAGCTGAGAGCTTCTTATGCTTGCTGCAGCCCAGGTTTTAAGGGAACACTGACTATGCACGTTCACCCCTTCCGCCCAACGAAATAAGCACGTGTCTTTAATGACCATTTGACACCGGCCTTGACGTCTTAATGTGTTTAGGCATCTGTGTTTAGGCTTCTTATTCCAGGGATTCCCCATGCAACCCACAAGCTAATCTTAAAGGGACTATATCACCACATCACCTAAACCAGATTAATTCATTTAAGTGATCCCAGGTGCAATTGATTAACTAGTTCTGTACAACCTTCCCACACTTTGGACTCCCAATTCCCATCACCCAAGCCACGTGGATGATAATCAGGGATAACGTGTTGTGGTGCAACAAAATCCAAAGGGTACCAAGTTGAGGAAACTTCATTGTCTTAACATTGTTATCTTCACTACATGATTCTTCATTGGCCGAGATAATTATGAGGGAAAGAAAAGCACTAAGGAAAGGGAAATGGTGTAACTTGATTAAAGCAACAATCCCCTCAGATAATGATCTGAAGGGACATGCTGTAGTTCAACTTCTAAAGCCAATCAACTCTGAACCAAAAAACGTCCTCAGTGCAGGATTGGCTAGCAACTATATGTCAGCTTTTACGAGCTCTTTGGGGGAAGAACAGGGTATAAGGGACTGATACAAGTTTAAGAAGTGAGGCAGCTTTGCTCTTAATACAGTTCCATGAGCAGCCTTGAGTCTAAAGCAAATACACATTGATGGCGTGTGTTTACAACCTATCTGTGGGCATCAGTGAAAGGAACACAAGAGCAAACTCAGAATAATCCGCATGTGAACATGAGTCACTTGGCCCAACCTGCCCATGATTCTAAGCACACTATTTGGATGTTAAGTCCAACCAACTTCAAATGGAGTTTACTTCTGAGAGCAGGTGCTAAAGATTGTGCTCCAAGACTATTACGGATAAAGATAACCCACAGATGTCCCCAAGCTACGCAAAAGCAGCTTCAACAGCCAAGTAAACACTTCTATGAGGCAGAAGCTAAGGACTGAGAGCAAATGTAAATTACCCAGAAGTACTGGGCTGAGATCCAAAGAGCCTGCTGCATGATAGAAAATAAATGGTTGTGGTGGGACCAAACTTTACCTCATACTGCCTTTTTGTTTTGATTTCTGCATAGCTTGGAGCAATATTCTAGTGTTGCTCAGATGTCCTCAGTTGGATATGGATAGGGAGTACAACAGATAGCTAACCTATTATACTGCAACTGAGCTCTACCAAAATACAGCCAACAAAGAAAGAGGAACGAGAATATAGCTTTATATGCTACCATGCTCAAGTGTACTCTGTATGACTGAAAATAAAATTTTAAATTGTTTTAAAGCTAAACTTTCCTTAAAATGAATAGAGCAATCAGGGTTTCAATTTGGGTTTCTTGGTTTTAACAGTAAAAAACTTAAAGGTCACACAAAAAAAAAAAACCCAATCAAGAACAAACTGATGATTCAGTTCACCAGCTTCTATACCGGAGGACTTAAGATACTATTTTAGAAGGGAGTGGAGCCCAAAGCAAGTGATTAAATGTATCTCTACGGTAGTAAAGGCACTCAAAAAAACAAAGAAGTGGTTTGTCTCAGGTTTTTTGTATCACTGTTTTTGCCTTCAGCCCTGTCCAAACAAGCTGGAAAAAATATTGATGATGTTTGTATTCTGTCTTTCCCCCAAATAGCTAGTGAACATGGAGTTTATTTTAGCCTTGTAATGTAAGATAACCTGAGAGAGTGTGAATGTCCAAGACCACTCGCTGAGCTTCAATGACTAAGTCAGGATTTGAATATGAGTTTCCCAGGATTTGAATATGAGTTTCCCATATTGAACCTCATCACTCTAGTCTAACCCCATGCTAGTTACACCACAGTAGCCTCCTGCCTTGTGTCCTCATTCAGTCTCTCAGAGGAGACAAAATTGCCCCTGCTATTATGTGGTCTGTGCATCAAGAGACTTGCCCATCTGTTTAAAATTATGAGGAAAGCAAGCCATTAAGCACCACATACAGTGGTACCGCAGGTTACAGATGCTTCGGGTTGCACACTGCGCCGAACCCGGAAGTACCAGAATGGGTTACTTCTGGGTTTCGGCACTCGCGCATGCACAAAAACGCTAAATCGTGCTTTGCACATGCGCAGAAGCGCCGAATCACGACCCGCGAGTGCGCAGACGCGGCGCTCCGGGTTGAGAACACTGTGGGTTGCGAACGTGCCTCCCGCATGGATCACGTTCGCAACCCGAGGTTCCACTGTATTCTACACAAGCTTCTTTCAAAATGTCCCTTCAAGTTTTAAAAGAGCGAACAAATGAGCTAGAAAGTACTTCATCCAGGGAATGGAGTGCAGGTGGTGTGTTTATAAAAGAAAATCCTGTCAAGTAACAGTCCTACAAATTTAAAGCACCTGCTGCTTCAAAAGCTACAAAAGCATTAGCATGTAAATTGGTTCTTTACCACAAAAAAGCATTAGCTCTGCTTCAACCCCTATTGACCTACTGAAGTACAAGTCTGTTTTTGCTGCCTTGTCCTCTTCCTCTGGCTCTGCTACAGGATACCAGAGCTTTGCTTTCTAAACTGGCTCCCCCCCCCCACTTCTCCCTTACTGCTGTACGCAGGTTCTCCCCCCCCCATCTCCCTCTGACCAGCATGGGCTGGCTAACCAATAGCTAACTACTGTTGACCAGCACCTGTTCATATATACACTTCTTCTGGCCCCTCTAGTCCAGCCCCGGCCAATCACACTGTCTAACTAAACATTCTAAACCTGCAACCATCAATCAGAATACAGAATCATAGAACTGTAGAGTTGGAAGGGATTACAAGGGTCGTCTAGTCAACTCCAGCAATGCAGGAAGCTTCTGCCCAATGTAGGGCTCAAACCCATGACCCTGAGATTAAGAGTCTCATGCTCTACCAGCTGAGCCATGAACTGTGATTCGAATACTTTCTATCCTTCATTTTCACACAGAGTTCTATCTCCAACCCCTCTTCAGCTGTCAGTTAAGGTCCCTAAATGACAGTTAAACCAACTTTCACCTGACCAGGCAGAAGACTTTCCTCACCAAGACACATTACAAATGGACATTGTACATTACACACTACCCTTTAAAAAACTGTTTAATCAAACAGGAGTTCTTTACACTTACACATAAATATCAGTACGTATGTGCATTAAGTCATTTCCACCTTTATTCTCCCTGGCTACTTTTAAGTCTAAGAACTCCACTTCCATTTATGGGAATTATTCATGGAAAATGAAGTTTTCCCACCTGTACAAAATTCATTGCTGAAGAAAATACCTTTGGAATCATTTAAACATGTGGAGTTAATAAAAGGTGAATGACTATAACTTCAAAGAGAAACTACAGTATGTTGTTGTTGTTTTTTTTACATTGAGAATATATGGAAGGAATCGCCCTTACCAGAAAAAAATTCATGTACGAGCTTTAGAGGACATGGTTGTGTGAATAATGGTGGAGGGGGGTGAAGCTAGCCTTCACATGTCCTTTTAATGCTTTGGGGGCGGGCAGTATGTGAACACCACTAAGCTAAGTTCGCTGTTTTATAACCTCATATTGCTTATATATTCCAAAATAAAAGCCAGGATCAGGAAGCCAATAGATGAAAAAGTAAGTCCCACTAAAGAAGTCCATATTCCTTAACAGGGCAAGGACTAAAACAATTAAATTCTGCTCTATCATCTGTTAAAGGCACCAGCAAAATATAGACAGATATTCTCATACCGCAATTATACCCATACTGTATTATATAAAATAGTACAATACCTTGTTTTGCAGTCAAACATTATGATGACTTTGCTTCAACCCATTTCAAATAGGTGAAATAAAACCTTTCTGTATTAGAATTCACTGGCTTAAATAAAAAAAACCTGGCGATTTGAACAATGGCAATAAAATAATAACCTGCTACGGTGTTTTAATAGAAGCCACATACACAGCAGGTACTTACTCCTTATTTCTGCTTTTCACACAGGGATGGTAAAGGACTTTGATAGCCTTCTGAATCTTTAACGGCCTCAAATCAGACGACATATCATGTTCAAACACTGTAAAAATATTACTGCAGGCCAGTGTCCCTGAAGATTCCACCAGCAGCGTGTCAGAATTTAGTAGCCACATCTGTGAATGAAGAGACAAACCTACAAGTTGTGGGTTGTGTTTTTTTTTAAGAAAGGGGTGGGGTGGGGGGTCCAGTCCATTTAAGAACATAAGAGCAGCCCAGCTGGGTCAAATGAAAAGCCCAGCTAGGTCAGGTCCTGTTCTCATGGTGGCCAGCCCACAAGTAGAGCGTGAGCACAACAGCATTCTTCCCACTCATGCTGCCTGTCAACTGGGATTCAGTGGCATCATGACCAGCAGCCATTCATAGTCTTGTTGTCCTCCACAAATTTGTCTAATCCCATTTTAAAGCCGTCCAAGATAATGGCCATTGCTACATCAAGTGACAGCAACTTCCATAGTTTCAAGAACACACTGTGTGAAGAACTGCCTCTTTATGTCTGTTCTGAATCTTCTAACGTTCAGCTTCACTGGATAACCCCTGGTTCTAAGTACTATGAGGGAGCAAAACTTCTCTTTAACCACTTTCTTCACACCATGTATAATCTTACACAGTTTTCTCGTGCCTGTCCCCACCCTGCCCCCACCTACTCACCTTTCTTAATTAAGAAGTCCCAAACACTGTAAGCTTTCCTCATAGGAAAGTTGCACCAGGACTCCTTGAACATTTGGGCTGCCCTCTTGCTATGTTCATTTCACTGACCGGTTAACTATTTTGCATACACAGACAGAAGCACACTTATAAACATGGAGTTAAAGGGCAATGAAACTTCAAATTCAGGATTTACTTCAAGTACATGTATTTATAGTTTATTATTTGTTTATAATAAACAAATTTTATTTGTTTATTATAAAATAATACCCAGGTGGCGCTGTGTATTATAAAATAATACCCAGGTGGCGCTGTGGGTTAAACCACAGACTCTAGGGCTTGCTGATCAGAAGGTCGGCGGTTCGAATCCCTGCAACGGGGTGAGCTCCCATTGCTCGGTCCCAGCTCCTGCCCACCTAGCAGTTCGAAAGCACATCAAAGTGCAAGTAGATAAATAGGGACCGCTCCGGCGGGAAGGTAAACGGCGTTTCCGCGTGCTGCTCTGGTTCGCCAGAAGCAGCTTTGTCATGCTGGCCACATGACCCGGAAGCTGTCTGCGGACAAATGCTGGCTCCCTCGGCCTATAGAGCAAGATGAACGCCGCAACCCCAGAGTCAGACACGACTGGACCTGATGGTCAGGGGCCCCTTTACCTTTACCTATTTGTTTATAGACAGTTTCTTATCACCAAAGTAGTTGGGCCTATATGGCTGCAGCCCTAGATCCCATATCTATGGAACTGCCCATGCAAATCTTGTTCATTTACCACAGAAGACAAATTCTGGAAGTGCTGTAACAATGGACATTCCAGAGCAAATGGTGATGAAGTCCTGACTTCCCTTACACAATGCAATTGTGCCAATAATTTCAATTGCATTTTGGAATTTCTGTAGGAACACAACTACAATTCAAACCTACATATCTACTCACCCCTTAAAGCGGAACAGTGGCATTGAATGCAGTCTGCCCAGAAGTAAATCCCATTCAATTCAATGGGACTTACTCTCAGGTAAGCGGGCATAGGGTTGCAGCCTTTGAGTGCAATCCTATGGAGAGTTAACTGGGATTAACTGTCCCTCAGATTTACTTCTGAGTAGATTGTGCATAAGAATGCACTGTTAACTGTTAGAAGAATTCACAAAGTTTGCTTAGCAAGGGGGAGCAAGCTAAACAGTAAGGAAAGATTTGGAGCCAAGTCGTAGGATATCACAATAAGAAAAAGTTAACAGGTCTGCAACTTACCAAGATGTAGATTTTCCCATCAGTTCCTTGTATGCTGAACCTAAATGTGCTTCTAGCCAAAGAAAGCTCTTCAAGGCACTGGGCAACAACACTTTGTATAAAGGGAGACCTGTTTTTTGAAAAGCAAAGAAAGCTTCATATGACTGCCATTGCATGAAAAGCAAATGAGTACATAAAAAGAGAGAAAAAAACAGGGCAAGGCTTGTTGAAAAGTGAGACACTTGCATTTTCCAGTGCCATTTTTACCTGTGGAAGAGGTACCTTTCAGCCCCAATCACACAAAAATATTTAGTAGTGCTTTTGACAGCAGAAACAGCAAGAGTAGTAAAAAAAGGACAGGGAAGTACCATCAAAGCATGAAGAATGCAAAAGACAAGAATAAAGCAGTGTCCTGTTCAAGATGCCTTGTTGAGGTAAAACTGACCCACTGACTATTCTGCAGTACAGAAACAAAAGCAGTTTGGAGTTCTTTACATGTAGTAATCAACCCAATTTCTTCACCTCCTTTCTTAGCAATGATTCCCTCCTCCCTAAAGGTAAAGGTACCCCTGACCGTTAGGTCCAGTCGCGGACGTCTCTGGGATTGCACACTCATCTTGCTCTATAGGCCGAGGGAGCCAGCGTTTGTCCGCAGTTTCTAGGTCATGTGACCTAGAAGCCGCTTCTGGCGAACCAGAGCAGTGCACGGAAACGCCGTTTACCTTCCTGCCGGAGCGATACCTATTTATCTACTTGCACTTTGATGTGTTTTCGAACTGTTAGATTGGCAGGAGCAATGACAGAACAATGGGAGCTCGCCCCATTGCGGGGATTCGAACTGCCGACCTTCTGATCAGCAAGCCCTAGGCTCTGTGGTTTAGACCACAGTGCCACCCACATTCCCCCTCCCTACTATACAATTAACTGTCACACCTAATCTAATACAGTACTGCATCCCAGAAAGTTCAAGGCAAAGGGATTGCACTTAATGAAAATAATCCCCAGCATCTTATAATATGAGCCTGCTGTATGGACATGCCAGACCCCAACCCTGTCCAAAACAGCTTATGGCCCTTTTCAGGACTAACATATAAACACAGATCTATATTGTCTCTTCAGCATATCCTTATTGTTTCCTATCTCTAAATTTCTGGCTCCTGGCATAGGGCATACACAACACGTGCTGAAAAATCTTCCACCTCGATAAAGAGAGAAACCAATCCATATAATCGTCATCACAATGCAACGTAGTTGCAGCACTTTATGGTAGTTGCAGCACAGGTACAGTTGCTGGAATTTGTTCAAAAATGTTTTATTTAAAAGCCATTCCTCCAATTAAAAAAAGGAAGAAAGCTCTAATTGAAACTGAGAGCTGTGCAGGTTAGAAAGATGGTCAAGTATCAGCTTGTAATTGGCAATTACAGCTACTTTTAAGTTTGCATTATTTGCCACTTATTAACCCTAAAACTTGCTACAACAGCAAACCAATGCTCAGGCTGTGGATTATTAATACTGTTGTAAGCACATCATAAACTGGGGTGTTACAAGGGCATAGCAAGGATGATAATAATGGTTTTCAAGGGCAGGGTAACCAGTAGGAATACTGGGGAAAGCAGTCAGGGGAAAAAATGCAAGTATTAACAGTTTCGGTAACATTGTGAATTTGGCTTTGCACTATGCCTTATAATGATAGTGTAGAACAGGTGTGGGGAAACCCATTTGGCCCTCCAGATGTTGCTGAACTCCAACTCCAACTATCCTTGGCCATTAGCCATGCTTGCTGGAAGGCCAAACGTCTGGTGCATAGCTGCCAAGTTATCCCTTTTTTACAGGGATTTTCCCTTATGCTGAATAGGCTTCCTCGCGAGAAAAGGGAAAACTTGGCAGCTATGGTCTGGTGTAGCAGGATGATAAGCCAAGAGAATACAGAAGAACAGTGTTTCCCAACCAGTGTGCCTCCAGGTGTTTTGGGACTACAACTCCCATCATTCCTGACTACTGGTCTTGCTAGCTAGGGATGATGGGAGTTGTAGTCCCAAAACATCTGGAGGCACACTGGTTGGGAAACACTGCAGCAGAAGAAGGAGAAGAAGAAGAAGAGTAGTAGTTTGGATTTGATACCCCGCTTTATCATTACCCTAAGGAGTCTCAAAGTGGCTAACATTCTCCTTTCCCTTCCTCCCCCACAACAAACACTCTGTGAGGTGAATGGGGCTGAGAGACTTCAAAGAAGTGTGACTAGCCCAAGGTCACCCAGCAGCTGCATGTGGAGGAGTGGAGACGCGAACCCGGTTCACCAGATTATGAGACTACCGCTCTTAACCACTACACCACACTGGCTCTCAGTAGATTAGTGTGTGACCTGATAGATAGATAGATAGATAGATAGATAGATCGATCATCATCTATAAGGAAGATCCATGGAGAGGAGACATATGTGCAAAAATAGTGCATTCAACAGCTGAAGTCCAATCTAAGAGCTTGAGTAGCACACAAACAACCCAAGTCATAATGTGTCTAATACCACATATCACATCTGTCGGGGCAAACAGAGGGGAGGATAAAAAATATTATCTTCTCCTTTGCCCCCTGAATAGATAATCCATACATGATTTGATTTAGTTCAGGCTTCTGGAATGGACTTTCAGTTCAAGGAAGAAGAATGCACATTTCCTTCTACTGGGAAGAAATATAAGCACCTTTAAAAAAGTTTGTGATGTTTGATAGCTACAGAGTACCATAGGAATTGGCATCCCTTAATCAGCCAGATGACTTTTGACTTCAAGAATTCCATTTACTAATGCCACAGTCTAATTAACGCTTCTTAGCAAGAGAAAGAACAGAAAAAGCAAGGAATGCACTTAATTAACATGGTTTCAAATACTGTTAAATGTATGTTATATTTTATGAAATGTACTGTATAGGAAAAAATGAAACAAAGGCAGAACTGTTGAAAGGTTTAAAAATGCAGAATTCTTTCACACCTTGGTACCATGTCAAAACCTTCTTCAGATGGCTGAACAAACAGTTCAGTGAAATAGTATTTTGTGGCACCTAGAAGTAAAAATAATATAAGTATCTGTACTATATTTACCAAATGCAGAATTAATCTCAGAGCTGAAGCCTTACTGAGTCATGTGCGTGGGGCAAATAACTAGTACATAAACCACACATATACTACAAGGAGAGGGGGTGTATTCAAATGGGAAGGAGGCTTCAGATGTAAACTGCCCTCTTGCTCAAAAAATTGCAACCATTTTGAGTCTGTCCGTAGATCTGGATCAAGCTTTGCCCGCTAAAATTTCGCGTGTCAGGCTTCTGGAGTAGGGCTGACTAAAAACAACACATGACAAGCCTTACAGATAAACCACGGTTACCCCTGAGCATTTCAAGTTAATTAAAATATCCGCATCCAGACTCTCTAATTTTTCAAGAACACTTTCAACAACAAAAAACAAAGAACAGAAGAAATCAAAACACTTATCAAAGCATATTTAAAAATTGTAGCATTATATATTTGAAAAGGTCTTAAGTTTCATATATCCTCCCAAGCCAACGGATTATTTTTATAGAAGTCCTGAACCACCACATGCTCCATGTGATTCTCAACCATTACAGGGTCTATAGATCTGTAGTGTTTCACCTTTGCTTGCTTTTCTATTTTTATTTTATTTTAAATGTTTAATTTACTAAGCCACTAATGAACAAATAGGTTACCAAAAAAATACATTAAACTGGAGTTCATTTTGAAATAATTAATTTCATTTCCACCTAGGACATTAAAGGGGACTATTGGATCCCAAAAGCAGATTGATACTGTTAAAAAAAAACCCTCTCCAAAACACTGGCATGCAAACCTCCATAAATAACAGTGTTATCTAACTGAACTTATCTGCACATGCAACTGGGCTTCTCCCCTTCGCTCATCCTCCTGAAACCTCTGCATACCCCACGCCCCCCAAAAAATAACTGCTCCAGAGAGTTGGAGGACCCTGCAGAGCAGATTTAGGCAGGGCAGCGAGAAGAGAAAACTAGTAGCGCCATGCCCACAGCACAAGATTTCTATTGCACAAATGGGTGACCGTCACGGGATGTCACACAGTGTTTTTATAACTGATGCAGCACACAAAAACATCCTCAAGCTGCAAGTGATTGAAACAGCCCAGGGATTCTTTGTTCACATACTCCATACCTGAGGAGTGTACCTCTCCCAACAATGTCTTGCAGCGTCTGCAAATTACTCTTCTATTTGCCTTTGAATTCTGTAGGGCAAAGAAGCAACATTTACAGAGAGAGACTGACACACATACACTTGAATTTTTAAAATGGTATGCCACAATCAAAGCAAATAGTTAAGTTTATTAACGTCATACATTTATTGTTCTAGCCAAAGGACATGACAAACATATGGCAATAGTATTAATAAAATAATACAGAACATACACACAAAATATAAGCTAACATCCATGATGTAAGAGAGAGAAGTTACCAGACACACTAACAAACCCAAATCCAGCTTGATTTCACCTCTGAATCACCACAACAATTTATAGAGATTTTATTGAACTCCTTTATCCCGATTTATTTTGCAGCCAGTGAACAGAGGGTCATTCTGTGTTTTGCGAAGCTGTTATTGTTACTCAAAAGAAACGGAACTATTTCTACCAGGTGCACCTGCTTGCTTGTGTGAACAAAGGTTTCAGAAAGCTGCCTCTTGGGTCTCTATATAAGGGGCAGGCTAAGAGATAATGAGTGATGTCTTCCACCTGAGCTTGACCACAAATACAAAGTCTGTCTGGGTACAGGACCTTGTTGTAGTGCCCAAGTTAAGTCTATTGAAACAACTTCACTCAAACTTTTGATTGCACTTTGCATCCCAGAACAAACGGCTTCATTTTGATTTCAAACCTCAATTATTGTATTCACATTAAGGGAGACTATTGCCAATCCAGAAAGACTAATCACTCCAGTCAGCCTTTTAAAAATTAATGTACTTGGTCCCAGCTGTTACAAATTTGTGTCAAGACCACCCCAAGACCACAGGAATCAGCTGTTAAACACATTGCAAGCGTTGGATGATTTAAAAACAACAACCACCTTCATTTGCTGGAAATGTTTTATCAAATTGGTGAGGGGTGGCACATGGGGGTATAATTTCTCAGGGTGGGATTCACCCAATGCAGTCCATGTGAGGGACCCTTGCAGAAGGGCTTCCACTTGCATATTGGGACTTCCCTCCCTCTCCTTCCCCCACACAACCCCCCAAATGGGAACAGGAAGGTCAGGAGGGGGCGCACAGGGGCGGGAAGAGAAAAAGAGGGTTATTCAATATGGCACTGAAATTCTTGTGCAGATTTCAAAGAATTGTAGAGTTGGAAGGGCCCCCAAAGATCATTTAGTCCAATTCTATGCAATGAAGAAATATGCAGCTGTCCCATACAAGGGCTGAACTTGCAACCTTCACATTATCAGCACCATGTTCTAACCAATGTGTCAAAGGTTCTTGTGGCTACTCTTGAGTAACGACGCTCAACACCTCCTTGTCTTTAAGGTGTTTTTATTGTGCATATTATTTACAGTGCAAAGAGTCTGGAAAACATGTCTGCTTAGTCAGAGTCAGAACCTCGCAATGGCTTCTTTCTGTTTCGCGCCCAACATAACAGCTTGGGAACCCCAAAGCGCCTCCCTCTTGCCCTACGGGGTGCCGTGCGCCTCAATTCAAGCGTCGGGGGGGGGGCGTCCTCCTGACTGCTCTCCCGTGGCCAATCCCGTCATTTCCTCCCCAGCTGCTTCCTTCTCTACTCAGTGTTGAGGCTCTCTCATGCTGTCAGAGCCTCTCTCCCCCCTCTCTACTTCCTGATTCCTGTAATCTGATCCGCTACTGGAGTTGCTGCTCTGCGAGGAACTCGACCTGATGGGGGGGCTGTTCCCTATAAGCCCTCCCCCTTACACAATGGAAATGTTTGGAAGAGTGTGATGCTGAATTCCACCCTCACTGTTTAAGTCTGAAGACTTCTGCATGGGGTTTGCTATCATGACTTAAAAGAGTACTGATCTTGTAACTTAAAATGATCAGGAACATAGGAAGCTTTACGCATGAGAACAGGAGGAGAAGCAATATTTATATAGCACTTGCTTAAATATTCAAAGCACTTAAAGGCTGCAATACTAACCCTACTAAGGTTCAATTGCTACACACCCAATGTATGTTTTCCTCTTGCTTAGAAGGTAACAGAAGAGGAATGAGCTGAGAGTGTTTTCACCGGTTTGGAGAAAAGTGGCAATACTTTTTGCCACACAAATTAAATCAATGTATCTTGTGTTGACAACTTTCAGCTCCTGGCAATCTACTCTCTTAATATCTTTTTTGTGCTTCTGCTCCAAAAGGTCCTTGACATAGTCAGGAAGAAAATACTTCCCCCTAGAGATAGCTGCTAGAATGCTGTGTGACCTCAGGGTGTTTAAAAATTGTATTAAACGATGATTTGCAGAAGAGTTGCCATGTGCTGGGTCCAGACAAAAAGAGAGAGGAAGAGAGAGGAAGGGGGGGATAAAGAAGGATCAGCTGCTATTTTGGCTTTTTTAACACACAAGTGCATACTTCAACAGCTCATTATTCAAAAATGTATTACATGTCGAGTGTCAGAAGAATGAGTGAACTGCTCCACTGAAAAGCACTGCTTCAGGTGATGTGGAAGAGCGGTCCTATGGTGCTCTCTCTGTGTGTGATGGTTGCTTCAAACATCAAGTTACTTTTTGATATTACAATTACCAAAGCAATGTTCACCTGAAAGGGATGGAGGCAGAGATTTTTTAGATGTTGACATAATTAGCAGTAAGATTGGAAGGTGCTATAATCCCTTTCTGTGAAACCTTGGCCTACCAGGGTTTCCAATCACAGGGACAGTTTAAGCACATTTAATAGTGAGTTTGGTGCTAATTGCAAAACTACGTAAAGAGAAGCTGGTTGCCTGTACCTGTTTTCATTGTTGATACTAGGGAAACAAACCTGGGCTCTTATGCATGCTCTCTAATAGCTCAGTTGCTTAAGACGATGATGCTGATAACACCAAGGTTGCAGGTTCAATCCCCATAAGGGACAGCTGCATATTCCTGCATTGCAGACGGTTGTCAGGCATCCGCAAACTGCGGCCCTCCAGATGATTTGGCCTACAACTCCCATGATCCCTAGCTAAGAGGACCAGTGGTCAGGGATGATGGGAACTGTAGTCCAAAAAATCTGGAGGGCTGAAGTTTGGGGATGCCTGCACTAGATGATCCTCAGATCTATGATTCTATGATTCTACCAATCCTCTAACAATCAAAATAAATGTCAGATGTAGGCTTGTCCATTATTATTTCTCCAGTGTACTCACCAAGACAGAGCCACTGCTTCTAGAAGTAGCACCCAGGGATTCTGAATGAGGGATTTCAGAACTTGGCCCAGTTCCTGAACTAATCAGGAAATAATTATGCCCAAGGAAACAGTCTCCATTTTGTGGCCGAAGCATGCTGTCGTTGAAGGGGTTGGGATGACAACACCATTCCTCCACCAAATCACCCCAGTTCTCACCGGGAAGGGAAAGAACTCTGATAAACGTCCTGAAAGGGATGAAAGTGAAAGAGTTAGTTGTTATGACAGAGACCAATTAGACCAGGCATCCCCAAACTTCGGCCTTCCAGATGTTTTGGACTACAATTCCCATCTTCCCCGACCACTGGTCCTGTTAGCTAGGGATCATGGGAATTGTAGGCCAAAACATCTGGAGGGCCACAGTTTGGGGATGCCTGTATTAGACTTAGTGCATGGACAAGTCATTTTGATAAAGCAGTAGTCATCATGATGCCATCCAGATGTTCTGACACTCTGATCTTGCGCTAGAGGAGGAAGATTGCCTCCCCATCCCCACCCAACACTAAGCCATGGTTAGTGGCTTAAACTACATGTCACTGAACCGTCTTAGATTTGATGCTACACAGATTGAGCCTGGCAAGAATGCAATTACAGTACTGTATTTGGCTGATATTCAGGAAGGAGTTAATGTAGCAGTGTCTGGAGTAGAACCACCAGTATCCCCACCATCCTCTGCCTGATGAGCGCCTACATAATAAGTTAGGGAGATGTTAATGACACATATCAAACCAGACTCATATCAGACCTAAGAATGTACCTTATATGTATACCAACACACACACACACACACACTCTTAAAAGGCAGAGTGTGATAGTTACAAAACATTAATGTCAATATCTTGTTTAATCCCTTCAGTACTTGCTTCTACAATCTTGCGTAGCTTCTTTATTTTTGCATAAATGCATTTACAAATCCATTTTTTGTCGAACAGAAAAATGAAGCAAAAGGCACACAAACCCGTGGATGTGCTTGGAACTTGGAGCAATATATTTCCCTAGCTTAATAACCAAGCCTTCTGTGCATGCTAGAAAATTAATACTCGGCACGAAATGTAATGCAATAAGCTGAAGCTTAAACATATGACACCTGCATTTCATTTTGCAGCGTACCCACACTGCAAATGTGCAGTGATATTCGGGATTAATGAGGAAGGGTCAACGTCAGAAAAGTTAGCAGAGGAAAATTAGTTTAAATGCCACTTGGCTCAGATCTCAGAGAGCTACTGAATGGCAGAAGCAATACCATGAAAAACATTGTTCCCTCCCCTGCCAGCCATGTGCCAAAGCAGCCTCGGTAGTACCCGATTAGGGGAAAACAGCCATGGCCTCTCAGCAAGCTATATGGGAGAAAGAAAGAAAAAAATCTCTCACTACTGTACTGTGATACCAAGAGAATGTGGAACATAGGTCACATCCATAACATACATTTTAAGCATGATTATTCCACTTTAAACAGCCATGGCTTCCCCCTAAGAATCCTGAGAACTGTAATTTGTTAAAGGTGCTGTGAGTTGTTAGGAGATTCCTATTCCCTTCGCAGAGCAACAATTCCCAGAATTCGCTGGGAAGAAGGATTGCTGGGCCACCCTGAGAACTGTGGTTCTGTGAGGGGGATAATAACGCACGTGACTCTTCACAAACATGGCTGTTTAAAGTGGTATAATTGTGTTTAAATGTATAGGGCAGATGTGGGCACACACGGGTAGTAAACAAAGCAATGCATGGAACTGCAATGGCCCGTTACTAAAACACCAAGGAGGAAAAGTATTTTAATAAGTACCGTTGTTAAGGTCAACTAAAAATCACAAAACAGCCAACTAGCTTTCCAGAGCTGTTCCTTAGGCGTGAAGACATGATTTGCTTCTTTTGAAACCCTAATATCCTGCTCTTTGGCCAGAAGGCTCTCAGAGAGGCAGAGGATAATTTAAAAAGTAACAAACAAAAAGAAATTGTGTTAAAATAAAACAATAAGGGGAGGAGAAGACAGGGAGAACAATGCGCTATTCATAATTGACACAGATTAGAAGGAAAGGTTAGAAATTCCTAGATCTCCAAATCTCTGAAGCAGAGTCCTAACATGGGGGGTGAGTAACCTTTTTTCAGTCTGGGGGCCACATTTATTCCTGAGCAACCTTCTTGGGACCACATACCTTCGTAAATTTGGCTAGTCTCAATTGTCCATCCACCCTCTCTATCGTCTATGCCAGGGTTTCCCAAACTTGGATCTCCAGCTGTTGTTGGACTACAATTCCCATCATCCCTGACCACTGGTCCTGTTAGCTAGGGGTGAAGGGAGTTGTAGTCCCCAAAACCTGGAAACCCTGGTCTATGCAGACATGTAACAGGCACTATCAGAATTCAAAGACACATTCTACTCAGCCAAAATGGGGCCAGTGGGATGTGGGGAGAGATCCAGGAGCCTGAGAAAGAGAGGCCGAAGAAGCCCCTGGACCCGAAGCTCCCCACCCCTGGCCTAACTACCTAATCCAATCATTTATTTTACCACTACAGCTACATGTTTTCCTGTCCTAATCAGTACAAACTAGTGTTCTCTAGAAGTCATCACTTGTTCGCTTAAGCTCTATGCAAACCCATTCACCCAGAGGCAAACTGTAATGGGAGTACAGCACTTACCGGTTGTTTATTACACCCTCGCGGCAAGACTGGCAGTAAAAGGTACAATTCTTTTTGGTTTTAAGGATGTCACCCAGAGCTGGTACCAGTTCTGAAAAGATATTGAATAATGCAATCCACATAACTTTAAGCATTAAAAAGCAAGTAACATTACCATCCAGATTCACCCCAGAAGACATTTAGAAACTGCAGTTTGCAGAAGAAAAAATATACCACATTTCAAGTAGTTTGAACATATCATCTCTGCAATGGTACAATGTATGGTGGGTACATATTATTGCCATATAACACATAGTGGGGTGAAGATGACAAGGCTAATAGCCCAGCAAGCTTGTAGCAGAGATGAACCAGATTAGGACATTTGGAGCTTTGTAGTTTAGAGGAAAGGCGAGTAAGAGAAGACACGATAAAATTATGCATGGTGCAGAGAAAGTGGACAGAGAAAAGTTTTTCTTCTCTCATAATCCTAGAACTTGGGCTCATGGAGTTGCATGCTGGAAGATTCAGGACAGACGAAAGTACTCATAAAAGAAAGGCGCATAGCAGAACCATGGAATTCGCTCCCACTAAGAGGTAGTGATGGCCACCATTTTGGATGATTTGAAAAGAGGACTGTATAAGTTCATGGAGGATAAGGCCACCAATGGCTGCTAGCCACAGTGGCTACTTTCCATCTTCAGTGTCGGTGGTAAAATGCCTCTGAATGCCAGTTGCTGAGAACCACAGGGTAGAGGGGGGGTGAATGCTGGCACTCAGGTTCTGCTTGTGGGCATCTGCTTGACTACTGTAAGAACAGGATGCTTGAACAAGATGGATCCTTGTCCTGATCCAGCAGGTTTCTTATGTTCAGATCTGGCTTGTTGTCCACGCATTCAGCTACAGTAAAATACATTTCTGTATTTTCTACCCAAGAGCATTCTGTCTGTGTTCCTTGCTGCTGCTTAGATAAATACATGAATCTGACATTTGGAACATTTTGTAAGTAAAACATTTTAAACTTACTTAACAGTGTGTGGTCTGTTCGTTGCAAGTGGAGTAGAAAGAGAGGAGTAATGTTTACAAGTGGACTAAAAGGGTCTAACAACCTATATTCCACAACACTATACAGCTGCTTGACTTTTGTAAAAGTAAACTTTGCTACTGGGGCTCTCTAAACTGCTGGAGAGCAAGTTTAGCCCCGTGTTTTGAATCCAGACACCTAGCCAGTTATTTTGTTATCTACCCCACATATGTGGGTCACCGGAATGCATATATTTTTCCTCCCACACATACATGGAAGAAGGATGGGCAGGAAAGGGATGAGCTGAAGTTTTTATTGTTCTGTATTCAAAGTCAAGTTCAACCATTATACTTGGATTGTCTTTGTAGCAATACCTCAAGTAAGCACTGGTTTTGCTGAAGGCAGAATTTTTCTACTACTGTAAATGTTTTTAAGAATTATTTTTGCGGCCCTTGTTAAAATGGAAGCTATTTAAACATATCCCACTAATATACAACCAACTAACAAGATACATTGTCAGAAGTCATCTGCCACCCCAGGAAGCTGTACAATTAAGCGTCACTCCAGTCAAACAGCAACATAACATATTTTTAGTCATACCAGAAAGGCTTCTAAATGTACATGGATTAAAAATGTAATAAATAAAATAGTTCCCAATGATATTCAATATGCAACAGCTACCACCACAAAACAAAGTGATATCATACAGCAGCAATGCGAAATCCACACTTACATGCAAGTAACAGTCCAAAGCTGAATATGCTTACTTACATGCTATTCATTTAAGGGAGGCTTACTCCTAGATAAGTGGGTATAGAATTTCAGCCTAGATCCTATGGATTTCAGTGGGACTAAGCTAAGCTTAACTGTAGTCAACATTGCTGAAGGAATTCAAAGAAATGGGGCATTGTGAACTGACAAAATTTCAGAAACGGCATTCAGTTCAACTTAGCGAAACACACAATCTGAGTGCAGACTTATATCTCAAAAGGACTAAAAAAACTAGGCAAGCTAAAAGAAAACTCTTATTTTAATCTTGCAATGCTACTTTGCCATGCATTCATTCTGCCTGTGAAGGGAGGTTTGTTACTAACTTTTGTTTTCCTTAGGACACAGCAAAGGAAGTAAATCCAGTTAAATCCAAGCTGGAGTTAACGAAAGGGGAAAAAGGGAAGCTGCCCACATTGTGAAGTCAGTTCAGGCAAATCTCACAGCTAAAAGTTAAACCATCCCCACATCTCACTTTTTTATTTTTGGTTCAATTGTCATTTTTCTTGAAAACATACCGGTACTTAATCCTTCACAGTTTGGACTACTTGCTTTACAACTTTAGACAGAATGCTGGTGATAAATATACATATATAAGGCCCTCTTACTTGTATTATTGAAACCTGCTTGAACTAGCAGTCTCATATGTAAGCCATCCCCAAGCACATACTGCAGTCCTCGACAGGAAGAAGGAACAATCCTGACCTCTGGTGGAAGGTTGATGGTCTTGCAGTGTTCATCATTTTTTAGCTCTACCGATGATGGCATCAAGGTGATATCCATGGGCCAGCATTCTGGCTTTAGTTGGCTGGAGATGTTTAAGAGAAAGCGATTATTTTCCACTCAAAGCAGATTTTCAAGGACAAACTGATAGGCCTGGGAAAGCCTGTTTTTTTAAATATGCCTTTCATAAACGTAAACAATGCAAATTAAAAAGGAGAAAGCAACCACAGACAATATCTAACATTAACTGCACAGGCTGCCCCTTCCTCTCTTAACGCCACCTCCATGCAGCCTACCATGCCACTCTCAAATCTGCTTCAGAGTATTCCCAGAGGACATTTGAGGGGCAAGCAGAGGGGAGGGGGAATCTGTTCTGCAAATGATGTCCATCCTGCTGGCAGACAAACAATCAACACTGTATATCACCAAATATATAATAAATAACCAAACAATGAAAAACCAGCAGCACACACAATTAAATAACAATTGATTTGAACAGCAAAGTGAAAATTTCAATTTCCATTGTTTAACGTACCCTTGGGTTCCATTAAATGCAACTCATTAAAATGCCTGGGAGAATAACAATTGTCTTAACCATAGGTCTGAACGATAAATATTAAGAAGCAATTACATATCAGTGAGGCACAGCACTATTGAGAACACTTATCTCAGATTCCTATTCCCTGCACATAAGAGCACTTTAAAGGTAAAGGGACCCCTGACCGTTAGGTCCAGTCGCGGATGACTCTGGGGTTGCGGCGCTCATCTCACTTTACTGGCCGAGGGAGCCAGCGTACAGTTTCCGGGTCATGTGGCCAGCATGACTAAGCCGCTTCTGGCAAACCAGAGCAGCACACGGAAACACCATTTATCTTCCCACCAGAGTGGTCCCTATTTATCTACTTGCACTTTGATATGCTTTCGAACTGCTAGATGGGTAGGAGCTGGGACCGAGCAATGGGAGCTCACCCCGTCGCAGGGATTCGAACCGCCGACCTTCTGATTGGCAAGCCCTAGGCTCTGTGGTTTAGACCACAGTGCCACCTGCGTCCCAAGAGCACTTTAGTCACTCGCTATTTGTGTGTATGTGTGGACAAAGTGCCACTAAAAACTCATTATGCCCACATATTGTGCCACATACCTTCTGTGATGCCATATCAGTTTCACAAGGGACAGGGCCTGTTAGCAGAAATAGCTGGGAGGAGAGCCTGCAGGCAGAAAAGACTTGCAGCTTCCCCTCCCTGCAGGGTGCAGAAAACAGACACAACTGTCGATCTTGATGGGGCATCGAACCTTCCAACAAAGGGAGTTGGCTAGCCACACAGGGGCATCTTGAGTCCTGGTTGAGCCAGAGAGACAGAAAACTAATGGAAGGAGTTTGAGGGTCCATGTGTCAAAAGGAGGTGGTGTGCAGCCAGGGGTCAGTGACCTAACTGACATCCAGGCTGGGAAGCTGGTCATCAGGAACCTGGCTGGCCAGTGAGCTGTTGTCCTCAAAAGTTCTCTTCCTGTTGAAGCCACACAGGTGCTCCATGTGATCAGGGCTACTGTGTCTGTTTGCCATACTCTTGGAGAATTTCTGAACCAGGGTTCCACATGAGCCCAGCATATAACATCACCAAGGAAGACGTTTACACCACAAACCTAAACTTGCCTTAATGTAGTTTCCCTCCGGTTAAGTATGCTTCAGGTTGAGTACTTTCAAGTACTCCGCGGACCCGTCTGGAACGGATTAATCCACTTTCCATTACTTTCAATGGGAAAGTTTGCTTCAGGTTAAGTACGCTTCAGGTAAAATACAGACTTCCAGAACCAATTAAGTACTTAACCTGAGGTTCCACTGTATTCTGATATCATGAACTTCCTCACTTTGCAATAAAGTCTCAAATTCTAGAGGAGTAGCCAGATTAGTTTCTTGTAGCACAACTTGTACCTTAAAGTTTACAGAGCTTTGTGTCCTAAACGCGCATAGGTTGGAGCCTATATCATCAGTTGTATCAAGTGCTATCCTGAATTGGGGAGCACAATATATATTAAGAGGAATATAAATCGAGTAATTAATGAGCACAATAGCTGACCATAATGCATTCCCTAGGCCTCATGGACAATGTGCACATAAACCTCTCAAGAAGTGGGAATTGTTCATATTTCCCAGGAAAAATGCATAATCCCCAACAAGTCTTAGAGAAGGTACATATCTTGAGTGCATTATGTACTGGGCAATATGCACAGTCTATGGTCAACAGACATACAGTACTTAATAAGAAACATGCCTTTCTCCCTTATTTCTTTTTCAGAAATGTGCAATCTGCACTCCTTGCGCAGCTTCAAGCCCACTGCCTAACCTGACATGACCCACAACTATCTTCCCCCTGGTCAGCCAAGCAGCAGGAAGAAAGGGGAGACGCATGATAAATATTTATTATTCATTAAATTCACATCCCAACCTTTCTGCAGAGTAGTGCCTTTTCCTGCAGTCCAGCATCCTTTTAACCACTCTCTGCTGTTCCCCAGTCAGCTGATCAGCGCAAAGGGGGCTGCAAGGAGTGGAAATTGTTACACATTCCGTACCACAATTCTGAAGGGGAAAGCTTAACAGCAGTATGGGGCCAATCAACCTCATCGTCGTCGAGGCAGAGGAGGGGAGGTTTAACCAGCTGAAGGAAGGGGGAAAGAGGGCTAGGAGAGAAGGAGGGTTTAGTACAGGCATCCCCAAACTGCGGCCCTCCAGATGTTTTGGCCTACAACTCCCATGATCCCTAGCTAACAGGACCAATGGTCAGGGATGATGGGAATTGTAGTCCAAGACATCTGGAGGGCCGAAGTTTGGGGATGCCTGGTTTAGTACCTCTGACCCATTGCCACTGCAGCCAAAACTAACGTAGATCTAATCCGTATCTAGATAGGAAATTGCACAGAGACCCTACGGCGGCTGCCTTGAATTGCCTGGGAGAAAAGGAGGCTATCGCAAAATAGATTCCGGTACACGTGTATTTGTGCACTTCTCTTAAAACGGTAAGGGGGTGTTGGAAAGAGTTAAAATAAATACCGGATAATCAGCAGCCCGCTCTGCGTCGTCTGCCTGATTTCCAAAAACACTCTGACCTCGTCCATTAAGCCAGCGCCTGCCACTGAGATCCTGGGTTGGAGACATCCAAATATTGTATCCGCGGCGAAATTTAGACCTGCCCGGGGAGCGGAGCCACGTGAGGGAGGAGGAGGGGAAATGCCAAACTCAGCCCAGGAAGCGCTTAAGTGAAATCGGCCTCTGCCGGCAAAGAGAAAGTCTCCTTCTTCGCCACAGCGCCCTCTCCATCGCCAGGCAACCAGTGGCTAGCTTTAAGAAAATAGAAGAGCCGCCGTCTCTTCTTCCTCTTCTTCTTGTGTGCAAACTTGTAGCTGCGATTGCTCACCCTCCAATTGCTCAGCTCCGAGGAAAGGATTTCTCAGGTTTTTCTCCGGTTTCGAATTGAACGGGCTCAGGAAGGTTGCGTTTTTGGAATCGTTTGTGCGCCACGTGGCGTCATTTGGGACTCGGAGCAAGATTAATATGCCGCTTAAAATGGTGTGTGAATTTATTAGCCCGGCTCTCGTTGCAAGCAAGTGTCTCATTTTGCAACCCAAAGAGGCCTTTTGTTTCTTTTAAAGGGCTCGGTCTTCTGAATATGGTACGGGGGGGGGGGAGATATCTGGGCTTGGGGGAGGGGATTGCATATTGGGCCTACTCCGAGGTTGGCTCATTACAGGGTTCCAGGCTTACAATCAAAAAGGTTGATTGCCTTAATTCCCATAATAACAACTTCAAAATATCATTGCGGGCTTACAGTGAAATCCTAAACGTGTATACTAGTACGTCTCCTTTGGAAAATTGCAGAACGCACAAAAAGTATATATTTCCTACAAAGTGGTGCAAAACTTTTATGGGACTTACTCCCAGGTGTGTGCGTGTGTATGGGATTGCAGCCTAAACGTCCTTAGTCAGATAGCGGAGCCTTAAATTCACAAACGACGTATTACTAGCGATGGCTATTAGCGAATTGGTGGACTCGCAGCCCTCCAGGTGTTGTAGAACTGCAGGTCCCACCATATCCCTGACCATCGGGCTGGTGGGAGTTGGAGCCGTCAGCGTCTGGAGCACACCCTGATGCAGAGCCCCCAGGTTTGGAGCAAGCGTGTTTCGATTACCAGAAGTCAAGGACAAACGCTTTTATGCTTCGGTTACGAGCTTCGGAAGTCAGGCCCCAGGGGTTATTGGTTCGCTTTTGTTGGAGACAGGTAAACATTTAATTGCACCCTCAGAGACATTCGTCGTGTAACTAATGCGCGCAAGACGCGCGCACAGAGGGGCCGCTTACTATTCCCTCACTTGGATTCCAGAACAGTGCAAGAATTGCCTTGTGCGCGTATAGGGCCCATATATCTGCTGGTGGCAGAATTTCATTGTATTTCTCCTTGGTTTTAATGTCTTTCTGCAAGGTTTGTTTGTTTGTTTGGCATTGGCGTAGCCAGGATTTATTTTAGTGGGGGCAGGCTTTATGGGGGGGGGGGTAGAACAGTTACTTGCGACAGAATTCGTAAAGTATTTTTATTTATTGATTGGGGGGCGCAGCTGCACCCCCCTGGCTTTGCCCATGTTGTTTGGGTCGTTGTAAGTCGCTTTGGGGTTGCCCTGGGCAAGATAAAGCGGGCGGCAAATTTAATAAAGGAAGACAGGTTTCCTCGAAGTATGGCCGAGGGGCTTTACTGCCCGGTTGGCGAGTGCGGATACAAAGGCCGCGGCCCGGAAAGATGCACGCACAGCGCGGGGGGCCAACTCTCCGCCGCGCGGAAGCCGAGGCGAGGGGGGTGATTCCAGCGGCGGAACGTTCTGGAGAGTCGGCAGGTGGCGCTCTTGCGCAAGGAGAAGCGAGCCGGAGGGAGGGCGGAAGGAAGGCGGCCGCGCTGCATGCTGGGAGCTGTCAGTGCCCTCTCCGGTGTGTTTAGGCGGCGGGGGCTCTTCCGGCTTGGGACGCCAAGGTAACCCTTTCCCCCTGCGACGCGCCCTCCCCCAACCCCAACCTTTTCTGCTTCCCGCTTTTTCGGTGCCTGGTTGTGACGGGGAGGGGTATCATATAAGCGTTAAGGTTTGGGGGGAGGGGGGCATCCCTTGTTGGAGGATCACCTCCCCGGTGGGGAGATTCAGAAGTATAGGGTGGATGGAGAGGGGTGCGTGGAGATGCCTCCTGGTTTTTTTATGTATCCAAATACGCTTATGGGTTAATATCTCTTGTCTGCCACTAATGTTTCCTTCTATTTCCCGTTCCATTATGACAGGCCCCCCTCCATTGGGGGGACCCCCTGAAAATAAATGGAGCAGGCTCCATCAGAAAGAGGCATAATAATAATAATAATAATAATAATAATAATAATAATAATAATAATAATATTGTGCCACCCTTGTTCCCATCTTCATCAGATACAGTCACAAGGTACACTAAATGTGGACTAGTTCACCTTTCGCTTCCTCATTGCCAATGTTTTAGCTGCCCTGGTTGTGTGAAGATAGGGGGATTTCTCTTCCCTGCCATCGTCTCAGCCTCCTTATATTTTGTTATTGGGGCGGGGGGGGGGGGAGTGAGAAGTCATCACCTGCCTGCTGCGCACACACCACACCTTTGTACTCTGAGCTCATTGATTTTAAATAACAGCCACCTGTAGCTCTCTGCCCTGCCCCTTTAGAGTCATGAAGTCATGCTTTTGATACTCTTTAAAAACTTCTGTTAAAGGATAAATTAATCCACTCTTCATAATCGTGCATCTCCAACCCCAGTTACTGTGAATAATGAACAGGAGTTAATGGTTATTCGATTTAGCTGCTAGAGTATGATGTGACCTTCTAATACTTGGCATTTTGCATTCTCTACTTTCATTCACTTGTTCAAGCTGCACACTCATAAAGGAGCAGGTTCCAATATAGTCACTTATTTCTGAGTAAACAAGCATAGGATTGTACTCAGCCTTTTCTTCGTGTCCCTTCTTCAAATTCAACCTGCTGCAGTTAAGTGTGGTTTTTTAGCACATAAAGCAACACAGATTAGTAGCCCCTTTTTATTGTTTTTCAAAGTCCACTTGGAAATCTGAGTAATAAATTGGCTTTTCTTCTGTTCTCTCTGTGCTTATGCAGTTTAGCAATTCTAAACTACATTAGTAAGCATGGGTGCAGAATTATGTAGAAGTTAGTGTGGGATATTCTACATTGTTTTATAAATGCTGTCTCCCCCTGCTGCTGTGTGAATGTTTGGTTCCTTGGATGGTATTTTTTATTTATTTTGTAATTGGGATGATTTTTTTTTTGAGAGGCGCTTCTAGCTCGGGCTGTTGCTCTTATCAGAAAGAGTAGGTGGGTAGATATTTGTCTTGATGGAAACAGAATAAAACCTTTTCAGCTCTATTGTAAAGATCTTTACTTGAAAATGAGGCTCACTGTATTCTTACCCATCATTAAATATGCTCAGGATTTCAGCCTTCATCTCTGGTTTTGCATACACTGGTTTTTCCAAAAGGAGAATCATAGAAAGAACACTCTTTTGTTGCATTGCCAGTTGGTTCAGTAGCATTTGAGCTTTGGATCACACAGTGTGGTGAAGAGTTTCTTTGTGGTTGATCCTGCCTATAGATGATGTTTTGTAGGGTGGAGTAAGTTGTTGTTTAATGGAGAGTGTTGAAAAGATGTGTTTTTAGAGAATTAATGTATTCATATATTTTAGAGGATTCATATATTCAAAGTGGGCCTCAGCAGAAGAAAACCAGTGCAAGAAACACATCCTGAAAGAGGTGTAATCCCAATTTCCTGGAACTTCAGAGAATCAGTAATAAACAATAGCTACTGTATAATATTGAATGGGGGCATTTAAAATAATCTAAAATCCTTATTTTAGGGAAAGCATCAAATTCCTTAGCTAACTGAATTGTTGTTAAATTTAGTAACATTGAAGTGTGAAGGAGGGTGTCCTGAGAAACTGGAATGTTCCCTCTCTGGGTTCTGTAAATTGGTTTAAACACTGCAATCCTATCCACATTCAGAGGTGAACACAATTTAACTCATTTGGGATTGCTTCTGTGGTATAATGGTTAAGAGTGGTAGACTTGTAATCTGGTGAACCGGGTTTGCTTCTCCGCTCCTCCACATGCAGCTGCTGGGTGACCTTGGGCTAGTCACACTTCTCTGAAGTCTCTCAGCCTCACTCACCTCACAGAGTGTTTGTTGTGGGAGAGGAAGGGATAGGAGATTTTTAGCTGCTTTGAGACTCCTTAGGGTAGTGATAAAGCGGGATATCAAATCCAAACTCTTCTTCTTTGCATGTCTGAATTGTGTTCCATATTTTCTTACATATTTTCTTTGCCTCTTGTAAAGTGCAGTGGTTGACATGCTGGTGATGGTATCTACACATCTTTCTATCTTCTGTCCCAATGAGAGGCTCTAGAAGCTCATGCGTTGAGCCAGTGGTTTGTCAATTTGGATATCACTAAGCAGATTACTGTCTCCCACAATGCAATTTGTGGAAGTTAGCACTTTCATGTTTAATGGGGCTTGCTCCTTGGTAAATGCACACAGGAGTGCAGCTTCAGTCTTATATACATATAATGGAAATAGCACAATGGATGCTAAATAAATAACATATTGTATAAGTGCTTTATCAGCAGCACATTATACTATTATTAAGCTTCTATTAGCCACAGCAGGTGGCGCTGTGGGTTAAACCACAGAGCCCTAGGGCTTGCCGATCAGAAGGTCGGTGGTTCGAATCCCTGCGACGGGGTGAGCTCCTGTTGCTCGGTCCCAGCTCCTGCCAACCTAGCAGTTCGAAAGCACGTCAAAGTGCAAGTAGATAAATAGGTACCACTCCAAGCGGGAAGGTAAACGGCGTTTCCATGTGCTGCTCTGGTTCGCCAGAAGCGGCTTTGTCATGCTGGCCACATGACCTAGAAGCTGTACGCCGGCTCCCTTGGCCAATAATGCGAGATGAGCGCCGCAACCCCAGAGTCAGTCACGACTGGACCTAATGGTCAGGGGTCCTTTACCTTTACCTTTAAGCTTCTATAGTTTTAAAAGTGGGTGTCTTTTTCCTAAAGTTAAATGATGCTTGGGCTATAGGTTGTGACCAGTAACAATTAAGACCCTTTACTTGGATTTACAAATAATTGCTTTAAAATCCTTCAAATGCTGTAATTCAGTGATAGAGCATTTATTACAGAATGCTTGTAGAATTTGCTATTATACAATAATAGGGAGAAAGGAAGACTTGTTTTTATAGAGAATGAGAGAAATTGGGGGCCCTTGCACCAGACATTTCACACTACCAAAGTCATTCTTTGTCACCAAAGCCCACCCACCCCCCAGCCACATCTTATATGAGTAATTTTCAAGTGCTGCTTGTCATTTTCTAAAGATCTTCAACACAGGACATTCCAGAGTATAATTGCTGAAGAAGCCAAACAAGCTGAGTCAAGTACTGAAGGCTTCTTAATCTGACAAGATGCCTGGAGAAAGGGGAAAAATAAACAAGGAAATTGGTTCCATTGAAGTTCTTCACAGCAATTCCTAGAATAGCAATTGCTCCTTTCACTTTAGTTAATGTTTCAACTCTGATATGTTGTAGAGCTTCTTGAGTTCTCAGTGGGACTGTGTTTTGAATGGAGCAGGAATGAATACAAAGG
Source organism: Zootoca vivipara (assembly GCF_963506605.1). Lineage (NCBI taxonomy): Eukaryota > Metazoa > Chordata > Lepidosauria > Squamata > Lacertidae > Zootoca > Zootoca vivipara. The sequence continues at coordinate 39,009,219 of NC_083278.1, forward strand.
GTTTTTCCCAGCATGGAAAGCCACAGGCTCTTTGGCACAGTCCTCCATATAGGCACCTTAGTTCCTTACTGTTTACCTGCATCTTGAATCAGGCAGGGAATATTAGCAACTGTGGTGCATGAAAGGAGAAGGGAGGCAAAGAGACTCTTGCCTGTGTCAAAGCATAGGGGTAAATACATGACTGAGGTGGTTGGCCACACCACAATTGCGTATGTATCTTCTGCCTATTGAGGCTTTGCAAGGGAAGAGCAGTTGGTGGTGTGTGTTTCTAGCAATCCCCCTCCCCACATGGTTGCACTAAGCCCATCACAAGACCCAGCCTGGTGCCATTTTGAAAGAGTGGCAGCATTCTTCCCTTGCGTTCCTGGCAGCTATGCGGAAAGTAACAATAACAATTACTCCCATGGTGGCGTATATTGGAGGCTTTCCAATATTAAATTTGTGTTAAGTTTCTGGTTGCTAGTGATGGACCCTTATCCTCACTTTGGGCTTCATGGTGGAAATTATGGGTGAGAGAAAGCTGTGTTTAATAAAGGGGCAATATCCTCCTAACTTGTGTTATAAATAGGGCTGTGTCTACGTAATTGTAGTACTACTTCAGGGATCTGGCATAAGAGTAGTTAAGCTGTAGGTGCAACAAATGTGTACTGTGTGTCGTATTCATTTAAGAAGCACCTGGGACAGAGCTTTTAGGATGGCGTCCCTTACACTTTGGAATGCACTACACCCGGAAATTAGGATGGTGCCAACCATTTGTTTTTTATACTCCCCCCCCTGCCTTTTTCAGGGTAGCATTGCAGGATATTGTTCCTGCTGACTTTACAGGGGGACTTAATGCAGTCTTAGTGCTTTAACTTTGTATTTTGTTATTTGTTTGTTTGTTTATGTTTTCAAATGTGGTGTGTGGTTTATAAATTCTTCAGATAAATATTTTTCAAAGTAGAAATTGTTAGCACGTAAATCTTAAACATTTCCTAATTTACAAAAATAATTATATTTCTGTCAGAACAGAAGATGCTGTGCAATAAGGAAAACAATTTCTTTGGATTGAGAATATGCACTGGCTGATTATTGTGTAATTAAGAGTAATTGTCACAAACGTTTTATAAAATCTGCAGCTTTGTTGATAGCAAAGAAGGCAGGCTTAAGCTGTTATGTTTAAAAAAATCAGTGGCATACTAAATTTCTACCCACTCATATTCAGTTAGAAATACTGGGTACAGAAAGTCCATTGTTCTGGCATTCCAGTTTTCTGAAAACCCCTGTTGTCTTCATGTTCCTCCTGTATTCAATTGAAGAATGTAGCATTGTTTGCCTTTAGCTGGTGAGAAAAGTACAGTAGCTGAACAGAAATATTGGGCATTAGATGCTTTGATAGTGAGTTATCCATGGGCTGTTACTGTACATGACTTCCCAAGTTTGACTCTAATGTGGCTTTAGGCAAGCTACTCCCTCTCAGTAGAAACCTACCATCTTCAATACCAGGCATCCCCAAACTTCAGCCCTCCAGATGTTTTGGACTACAATTCCCATCATCCCTGACCACTGGTCCTGTTAGCTAGGGATCATGGGAGTTGTAGGCCGAAACATCTGGAGGGTCGCAGTTTGGCGATGCCTGTTCAATACAATATGGGAATAAAAGTACTAACCCAATTTACATGCTGCAAGGATTAAATAATGTACATGAGGCTGCAATCATATACTCACATATACTCACCCACGGAACTCATTCATATTTATTTATAAATACTGAAAACATTGTTTTATTCCATACTGAAGAATCATAAAGATGGTTGATGGAATAAGTTCTTAGGAAGTGCATTGTGGTGTCTACTTCCTAACATAATTTTTTTGCTCTCTCATTTCCAGGGCATATGACTTCCAGGAAAGTTTGTGGCTTTACAAAATACTAGCCATTGTGTGTATACACATTTATTTATATGCTTCATCCTACTAGATTTCAATAAGATTTACAACAGGAATAAAACTATGACTGTGAAATATTCAACAAGACAATAGAAATAGAATTATAAAAGTGATAATCATAGTTTTAGGCAATGAGAATTTGTACATAAACACTGTAACTAGAATTGACAACATTTTGCCTGAAATGTAGGCTGTTGACAGTTTCCTGCACGACTGGATAGATGGGTGTGTGATGGGCCACTTCCTAACTACCCTGGGCCCCTGCAGCAGTCCATACACAAAGTCCACATAAAGCTCATTTCCTTCATGGTGTGAATAGCCAGTCTCTCGTTGGATCATTAGTTTAACAGAAGATAATAGAACCGATATAGAACCTTAGTAAGGAGCATTAAATTTTAAGAAACATGTGTTTGAATCCAGACTTGAAGCACAACCTGACCATATCAGATTAGTTGTTGTAGATTATATTGAATTCAACAGGGCTTACTTCCAGGTAGTAGGCTTAGGTTTGCAATTATAGTTGTGCTTAGAGCCGGCACACTGAAATCACTGAACTTAAGGTTGTCATTGATTGAAGCCCCATTGATTTCCGTGGGTCTTCTCTTAGTATGACTAAGACTGGATGCAGGCCTATATTGTTAAGCTTTAAGGAAATGTGAGTAATGGGAAAGATGCCCCAAAAGAAAAAAGCAGAAACATTTTGCTTAATGACTTCCATGGAATTAATGTGCTACATGAGCCCTAATGTTCACAGCATCAGTCATGCTACAGCTTAAAATGGGCCAGTGATTAGCTCCTATGTATGGATTACGGGACAGACATGGCAAGGGCAAGAGTTCAACATTTGCTTATTGGGTTATGCTACTGCCTTGGAGCAGGCAGCCCATTTGTTCAGCTTCAAAGCTACATACCCTGTTTCTCATATTTTAAGACATACCCATAAAATAAGCCACAGCAGGATTTTAAAGCATTCAAGGAATATAAGCCATACCCCGAAAATAAGACATAGTGATACGCACAGCAGCAATGCCGGCCGCGGCAGGAGGAGGAGGAAAAAAAATAAGACATCCCTTGAAAATAAGCCATAGTGTGTTTTTTGAGGAAAAAATAAATATAAAACATGTCTTATAATATGAGAAACACGGTATTACCATTACCTTGCTAGGGGGGGAAATGCAATGCATTTGTGTTCTCCTTAGTTTTCTCTCTGTCAAATGTTGCATTTACTGAAACAACAAAGTTTTGTATTGTGAAGCTTTTTTCTTTAGTTTTGCATCAAGGGTACCAAACTTTGTTTCCTGCTGCTTGATCAGACATAGGCCTTAAGGTCAGTGGAATGTTCTCTACAGAAAGAAAACTGAATTTTCCAGTGTAGGCTTTGAAATGACAAGCAGAAAAATGAATTTTCCAAGGTCTTTGGTAAAGTAACAGTGAAATCATTTTCCCCCAGCTGGCAACCCATGAAGAGGATAATACTATGTAGTTAATCTTCCGTATATAAAATTTTAAAAAGTGCAAGAACGATTGTTATTTTTAATCCTCTCTATTATATATTATAGGTGTTATAAAGTAGCTTTCTCCACATAACACCTTTCATTTGCTGAATGTTTTTTTTTTTTTGTAGCTACTGAAAGGAAAGTTGGAAGACCAGTTTCTGCACTAGATACTTCTGTTTATGATTTTGTTTTTTGAAGATTATTAAAGTTCCTTTATTTAAAGATGTTCTGAAATTCTAAGGAGTGACGTGCTATCTCTGAGCACAGAAAGTCCATATCAGTCCATGAATTTGTCTAATCCCCTTTTAAAGCCATCTAAGCCAGCGTTTCTCAACCGCTGTTCCGCGGCACACTAGTGTGCCGCGAGACGCTGGCTGGTGTGCCGCGACGTGCGACGACGAGAAGGGCGATTTGCATTGTCACGTGCCTGGCGGCCGCCAATAAATACCACTGACACGCTGGAAAGCAATATTTCTCCTCCTCTTTCCCAAAGCTCAGTGCAAATGAGCCTGGCGGCTGCCAATACACAACGCTAACCCGCCGGAAAGCAATATTTCTCCTCCTCTTTCCCAAAGCTCAGTGCAAACGAGCCTGGCGGCCGCTTTGGGGGGCTGTAGGCACAGTTGCAAACCAGTGAAGCCACACACATGCTTGCAACCAAGCATTCTGCTGAAACATATTCTGTTTGCTGCAGTAGAATGCTTTATCAAGCTGAATGCTTTATCAAGCTAGTCACACTTCTCTGAAGTCTCTCAGCCTCACTCACCTCACAGAGTGTTTGTTGTGGGAGAGGAAGGGAAAAGGAGATTGTTAGCTGCTTTGACACTCCTTAGGGTAGTGATAAAGCGGGATATCAAATCCAAACTCTTCTTCTGATGAACTCATTTTTAGCATTACCAAATGAAGATTTGGGACCTCATGTGTTTTAGGATACGTATGCGACCTTTTTGTTCTTCATAGCTACATAATTAAATCTGTTTCACACTTTCCAAATGCTAAATCTGAGTATTATTACCAAGGTGTAAAATTAGTTTTTGCAACATCTGTTTGGGAAGTGTTCTTTTTTTCTCTTTAGTTGGTTGCAGCTTTGGTAGAAAAGCAAAGGAAAACATTTGCAGCATCTAACTTGTTTTATAAATTTGAAAGGGGTTTTATGCCAGGAACTGGAGAAAGAGAAAAGATTTGATTGGTTGAGTTAGCCATGTGAGCATACATTACTCTTGGGCATTTGATTTAGTGCTTGTTACCACAACTTGTGACCCATCAAGCTAAAAGCAGTGCCCAAGCCACTTAAAGTTGCCTCTTAGAGGCTTCAGAATCTTCCTTGCTTTTTAGGTTGTCTGCCTGGAACTGCTGAAGGAAGAGATTTGTCAAATACGGCAAGCCCCAAAAGAGGAATCACAAATTGTGCCTTAAACTTGTATAAAATTAATGAGATTCTCTTCACATAAAATGCAGACTGTTTATCCACTTGGTAACTGTATTTCTTTAAAAACAAAATGAGCTTCACTAGTTTCTTTCTCAAAAACAGAAATTTGATTTTTAAAAAATCATGTTACCTGTGTCTATCATGGCCACATATTTTTGCTTAACTGTCTGAATGCAACAATAGTTAAAAGTTATGGATTAGGGAAATCATGTTGCTCCATCTTTTTCAGCTCACAACTTTACATGAATTACAATCTGGTCTCTAGTGGGACTCTGCGGGAGGATGAATGCGGAGGAGCTGGAGCTACTGGGTGATTCCAAGTACAGGAACTATGTAGCAGCTGTCGACAAGGCTCTAAAAAGCTTCGAGTACTCCAGTGAATGGGCTGATTTAATCTCATCCCTTGGAAAGCTTAACAAGGTATGAGAAGACTTAGAAGGATTAGGTGAAATGCATGCAAAGTTTTGAAGGGGGAATTGAAAGAATTAAGTATAAAGCATTTGGAATCTACCTGCCAAACTATTTAAAAATGGAGTGGACTGGCAGATCATTTTAATCATCAGGTTATTACTTACTGTAGTGGGTGTCAGAATTCTGAAATGCCGAACTCTTCTGCTTGGCGGATACTTTCTCCTAGGCTACACACCAGATAAAGGTTTTGGAATGAATTATTATGAAGGGAAGGAGGGTGGAAGACCCTGTCATAACATAACAATGTCAGGAGATTGACACTTTCCACAGTTTTTTAAAAGTCTCTGTTGTTACATGTTACCAGGAGTGCACATTCTAAGAACCTTATTCTGTAGAGGGGAAAAAATGTTCCTTTTAAAACACAGCATTTTCTCTTACTAGAGGAAGCATTTTGGAACATATATTAATAAACACTAATAAAATTGAATGTATGTAAATAAAGATTCTGCAGCACTCTCTAGAAATGTTGCATGCTTACTGATTTAAATAACCAAAGTGTTAGTTTATGCCATACGAGGTGTGTGCTTGCTTTGACCGATAAAATACACCATAATGGTCTGAAAAATAAAGGAGCCTTTAACTTTTGAATGGGGAACTTGTAGCTGTCTCATGTTGTTGGACTTCAACTCCCATCATCCCCTTCCAGCCTGGACAGCAGTCAGGGATGATGGGAATTAGAGCCCAGCAGTGTGGAATCGGCCACACGGATCCAACCCCTGTTTTAACCTGCTGTGGCTTCCTGTGAGTGAATTTTGTAATGCAGATAAGGCAGAAAGTTAATAAAGCAGGTCAGTTTGTTACATCAGAAGTTTGGGAATCTGCATGAGAGGAGGTTTTCCTAAGGCATCATGTTCCGCTAAGTGGAACGCATTCAGAAACTTTCAAACCGATCAATTCTGTAAACCGCTGTCTGACAGAAATTGGGTTTAGAATGTCTTGCAATGTTTTCTGTCAGGTTCTTCAAAACAATGCAAAGTACCAAGTAGTACCAAAGAAGCTGACCATAGGAAAGCGCCTTGCACAATGCCTTCACCCTGCCTTGCCAGGTGGGGTGCACCGGAAGGCACTTGAGACGTATGAGATTATCTTCAAAATCATTGGGCCCAAGCGTCTGGCCAAAGATCTCTTCCTATACAGGTAAAAAGAATGACCTTTATATTGTCTTCTGAGCGTTAGCTTGCTGTAATCAAGAATTGTTTTTATTTGAAAATAAGTCAACAGTATAAATCATGTAATACATTTCACTTGGGTCAGAACGTAGTTAAATTTAACAGTGTGAGCTGTTGCTAATGTTATAGTAGAAAATTAAAGGCAAATTAACTTGCAGTGCATTCCTAATTCCCTGATTAGGGACAGGACATAGCCAGCTGTGGGCTCCTCTGCTGTGATAACTTGGAGTTGGTGCAGCAAATATGAAGGGAAAAGCTGCCACCACTTTACATCCTGGCTAGTACAAGTGGCAGGGCTTTGGGTGTGACAGTGACTCCCCCTCTCTGCTATTTAGGATTGTTTTGCCCATTCTCTTCTATAGGAGGAGATATGGAATAAAAAAAACCAGAAAGCTACATTTTCTTTGGTAGTATAAATGATAAGAAGCAAAGCTATTTGTTGAGGTGTGTGACATAGTTGTAGACAAATTTGTAGGCTATCAATATATTATCCAAATTTAGAGGAGTAGAATAATAAAGGCTTTGCTGAACACGCAGAAACACATACACACATAGGTGATAATAAAAATTAAAATCATGAGATGGACATAACCGGAAGTCTTTGAAACCTCTTATCTATTGATTATGAGGATCTGGTTACCAAATAAGATGGGCATGAAAGGAGATACATATCTACTCTGAGCATATGTTTCGCTAACATCTCTTGTTTGTATTGCACTTCTACTTCGTCGGTGCCCTCTTAGAGGGCAGAAGCACTGAATCCCAGTATAACCAGAATGTGGAAGGCAATGATTGAATTCAGGCGTTAAGATGCTCAATTTGAATGGAGTGGCAATAACATGCTTATTAATACAGTAAAGACATGAATGGTTTTCAGCTTTTTAGCTATGTTTTTAAATTGTAGCTTTGTATTCTCATGTTTTGCTGGATAATCTCCACAAATGTGACACATATTCCATTACTCAATGTATAGTGTCTCATTCAAAACAAGCCTCTCTGTTGGGTAGGATCTCTTGGGAAATGGTGATGATGTTCAGAAAATTTGCTAGTATTGTGAGATGGATCCGGAGATTAAGCAGCCTTTCTCTGTGTTAATTGGTTATCCTCATATACTGAAAAATACCCATATAAACCAGTCCAGCCTCTCAGTACCTGCCATATTACCCTTTTGTATCTCTGTGTTTTCCCCCGAAACAGTTCTGGGCTTTTCCCTCTTCTTGCCAATGCTGCTATGTCTGTCAAACCAGCATTACTCAGTCTGTATGAAGTTTATTACCTTCCTTTGGGCAAAACGTTGAAACCGGGCTTGCAAGGATTGTTAACTGGGATACTTCCTGGCTTAGAGGAAGGTTCAGAGTATTATGAGAGGTAAGGCTCCAGGCTAATGTAATACCACTGTTATAAAATCTTGTGCATTGTGAAAATTTCTAAGATGCTAATCTAAACTAGTTGTCCCTGGATGCAAACTCTATAGGTAGGGCAGAGAAGAGGTGGAGGTGGATCACTCTGTACACAAAGGAGGATATAGTCTAAGAAACTAGGCATTCCCAAAGCACAGACTCTCCAGACTCTGTCACAGAATTGCTGCATCAGACCTCCAAGAATAAGTTAGCACTGGGGATGTTTTTTCATCCCCTGATGAGTGTCCTGAGTGATCTTGAGATGGAGAATGAAATCAAAGAAGCATCCAAAGGAGAAAGTTCTATAGTAATTGGTGACTCTAGTTACCCTCACGTGCATGTTCCAGTCACAATAAAGAGGTAAAATTCCTAGATAACGCTAAATAACTGCCATAGAGCACCCAGTTATAGAACAGGTAAGAGGAATGGCAACTCTGTACTTTATCTTCAGTTGTTGCTGGGACCCGGTTTGAGATGTAATCATTGTTTGGTAAAGTGACCATAGTGTTATCACCTTCAACATATATGTGAGTGGACAGTTGCCAAGAGGATCAAACACATCTGAAGTCACATTTGACTTCAAAAGAGAGAGCCTTTATAAATGAGGGTATTGGTAAAAAGGAAGCTGAAAGGGTAAGTCGAGTGAGTCAAAACTTTCCAGTACAAGCACAGCAGTGAAAACAATTTAAAACTACCAAGAAAGAAACTTAAATATAATGTAGCAGGTACAACTTCGACCAAGTTGGTGTTTTTTTCTTCTAATGGCCTTCTGTTTTAATTGAGGTAGGTCAGGTATATCAACCCAGATTTTTGAGCCTTCCAGGTTTTACTTCACTGTTTTACTTCCACACACTCTTGTTGCTCATGCCACAGAACCAACACTCTGCTGGAGAAGGTAGCTGCCGCAGTGGACCAATCAGCTTTCTACAGTGCACTCTGGGGTAGTCTTCTCACTAGTCCTGCTGTTCGGTTGCCTGGAATTACTTATGTCCTCTCCCATCTAAACAGGAAGCTTTCCATGGAAGACCAGCTTTATATAATAGGCAGTGACATTGAACTGATGGTAAGTCGGTAAAGTTTCGTTTATGGAATAGCCCAGCCCCAGTTCTTCATCACCTTTTGAAATAGCTATTTCCTGTTTACTTTCTAGCTGCAGGTAAAAATTTAAAAATGCTGATATAAATTATGAGAATACTTTCATAGTACAATGGTACCTCTACTTAAGAATAACTCTACTTACAAATTTTTCTACTTACAAATGGAGCTCCGTCCGCCATCTTGGATGCGGTTTAGATAGGATTTTTTTTTTACTTACGAATTTTTAGATAGGGTTGCTTCGACTTACGAATTTTTTCTCCCAATGCATTCCTATGGGATTCGACTTACAATTTTTTTCGACTTACAAATGTGTGTTTGGAACGCATTAAATTCGTAAGTAGAGGTACCACTGTATGGCATTTCTTTGCCCATCAGACCGAACCAAAGAGCATACTTTAAAGTTAAGCACATTTTAAAGGCACAGCGAGAGGATTAAGCATTTCCCATTGAAATTGGTAGGACTTAAAAGAGCTTAATGTTGGCTTGAGAATTTTGCTTGAAAAGCCAAGTAATCCTTGATACTTTTTAAGTAACTTCGCGCTTATGAGTTCAACATTTTAAAAATCTTGTTTCTGAAGGTCTGTGTTTTCTGTGTTTTGTTTTCTAAAATAGCATTCAACACTTTTTTTCACAGCATAGATATGGCCAAGTATATCTAAAATGATTTAGATTTGGAGTACAGGGTATGTGTTTGTGTGAGGAAATAGTTGCATTTTCTGGTATTTACTCTGTGAGGTGCCATGGTATTATAGGACTGAGTATCTGATATTAAGTGTTTTCGTAATTTTATTCCCACGAACCCTACATTACTTACGTTCTTTCCATGTTGTTTGATATTGACTCAGATCAGGTCAGATTCCTCAGAGATTAGTTCACAATCTCTGAGCATTGTGGCTCCTTTGCTTGCTTGCTTGGTGTGCCTCTTCCTTCCCTCCAAGACCACTGGGCATTCAGACATAGGATGAACATGTGTAAAAGCCAATGTCCAGATTCTGTGGAGGGAAGGAGGGCACAGTCATGCTTATCCTGCTGTGCTTAGGGATAGAATCATCCTAACTGGACTGCTAGTTAAAGAAGTCTGTGATGTTTGTGTGCATGTGCAGAAAAAAATAATCAGCATTGCTGATTGTGCCTATACTAACGGTAATTTTATTTCAGGTGGAAGCAGTAAGCACCTCAGTGCAGGATTCCAGTGTACTAGTACAGAGAAGCACACTGGACCTGATACTTTTCTGTTTTCCATTCCACATGAGTCAGGTAAAACACTGCTGAATGAGTATTCCGCCAATCACTCTGTTGCATATACCTATTACCCATGGGTGCAGTCTTCAACCAACGTTTCTTAAAAGACTGCCCAAGATTTGAATAATAACATGTTCTGGTGTAAGAGATGAACTATCCAGCCAAAAATCTCTTAAATACTTTGGCTTACTCCAGAGGGTTCCCTTCATGCATACAATACCCATTTTTCTTTCTGGTGGCAATCCCTCATGCTGCAGGAGTCCTGAAAGTACCCCTGGATTTTAGTAGTGGCTTTTCAGCCATTATAGGAGGCCCCTGGATAGGAGAGGCTGAAAAGACTGTGTGTGTTGTTGTAGTAGTGGTGGTGGTGGTGGTGGTGGTGGAGGTAGTCCTTTTTCTGCTGCTACCTTTGCTCATGATTTTGGCCCTTGTGATATTTAATTATGTTTCCTGGTATCAAAATAACAAACATAGGATAAGTTTTGTTCTTTGATCAAGTTTTTTCGCCACCTTTGAAAGTGCAAGAAATGCTGTATTTGGAAATTTATGTCTTAGTTCAAACAACTGCATTGTTTAAGACAATTGTTACTGTGTGTAACATAATGTGTGTGGTAGTTGCACACACAGATGGAAATGTGCATCAGAGCTCTGAATCTGAGAAGAGATGACCAGAGCAGACCATTTGAGTTCATGCATTATATCGGCAACTCTCAGGAATACATTATTGAAATAGCAATATACAACTTTTGCAAACGAGTAGTGTTACTTGGCATTGACTGAAACTTGGTAATTAGCTGGCTTGTATTCTGTGTCAGCAAAGTTGTGAAGGTAAGCAAGTGAATATAAGCTATTTATTTGTCTTAAAAATAGATTGGCCAGCCCAGACTGCCTCTGATATCTTTGATCATTCTTTTGCTTATATTAGATCAATATAGTGATCAGCATTTAACTCTGCATTAAAGTTGTGTGTTCAGGGGAAAATATTATTTATTTCTCCCTGGTGATTATTTTATTATCATTGCAATGTAAAATGTTAGGGTTTGCTTTTGGTGTACTTCATCAGATTAAATCGCAGGCTGCAAGGAGAGATGCGGTTGTTGTCTGCTGGTGCCGACAAAGGCACAAGCCATTTAGGAGGGGGTGATTAAAAACAGGCAGCCTAGATTTTATTTTATTTTTGTCAGATTCCAGATCTCAGCCTGTATGTGAATCCACAGGTACTGGGATGTGAATAAAAATATTTTTTCCTCCTATACAACAAAACTCTTGAATGTAACATCTGCTGCAGTTTGTTGTTTAAATGTAACATTCCCAATTTTAGGCGACACGCCCAGACATGATCAGAATTCTGTCAGCATCTCTTCATGTAGTCCTGCGCAGAGACATGTCACTCAATAGAAGGCTTTATGCCTGGCTTCTAGGTAGGTGCGGGATTTATATTTTAATAAAATCAGCTGGTACCTCATTGTATCTGTAACATTGTAAACCACCTTTCATTTCAGTACAGTCATACCTCAAGTTGCATCCGCTTCAGGTTGCGTCTTTTCAGCTTGTGAACGCGGCAAACCCAGAAGTGTTTACTTCTGGGTTTTGCCGCACGCACATAAGCGTTCTGCACGCTTTGCGCACACGCAGAAGTGCCACTCTGGTTGTGGACTTTTCGGGGTGCAAACGGCACCCCGGAACGGATCATGTCCGCAACCAGAGGTACCACTGTATGTGCAGTTTTATTTTGGACTAAAGTTTGTTGCGGAACATTTTGAACGTTCCTGTAGCTATTGCTGTTGTGTTACGGCTGACTAAAGATACAGTAAATTTATAATTTATTTGTAGTTTATAATCTGACTTTTAATTCACAAGAAGTTTTGAAGCAGGGAATTTTTTTTTTTAGTGCACTCCTAAAAATGCAGTGTAAAACATCAAGAGTAATGGTAACTGAACCAGCAGCTTATCTCCGCCAGCTGTTAGCTAAATACATACATACATACATACATACATACATACATACATACATACTGTATAAATTTCTGCCATATTAGAGAATAAAACTCTGTGCTGGAGAACTGCTGCCCAAGCTCTTGGAATTTGCCTTGTGTGGTTCTGCAGGGTTCTGCATTGCCTTGGCATCATTTTCATCACCTGCATCAGAGATGGCCAACAGGTTACCCTTCACATGTTCCTGGGCCAATTGTTCCACCTGCGCTAGCTGGCATGCTCATGGGTCAGGGGTGATGGGAGTTGTAGTTTAACAACCTCTGGAGGGTATCCCATTGACAGCCCCTCATCCGCATGTAACTTTTCGGAGAGGCTGTTCAAAACTGAGAGAATGAGGAGGCTTCATTAGTGTGCGTGGCCTGTTCCTCCTTGTCAGACTTAATGCAGACAAGATGGTGATGCTAGGTCCTGCTTCCCTGAATGAGAATTTGGGTGTGGAATTTGGGCATGCTACTGGACTCAACATTGCTCCTGGATTTTCTGGCCTGATTGACAACTCTATATAGCAAAGGATAGCCTGGCTACTATGATAACCTCCAGGCTAGACTGTTGTAATGAACTTTATCTGGGACTACAATCAAAGAGCGTTGCGCCATGCATTGGGATACAAGTAATAAATGAATTTGCCACCTACACTATCCAGCATGAATTGGGATAGCCTATATAAATCAACTATAAAATGCACATTATTTTATAACCCAGCCTTGCACTAGTAGGCAAAGTTTTCTTAGCTTTAAAATAATAAAACTCAGATTCAAATATTCATACAGAAGCCAGATTGTCTTTTTATTAACAAGATTTCCACTTCTTTGATGCAGACTGGTCACAGACTGATGTGATGTAATGCTTAACAGTGCAGTCCTATGCTTGTTTACTCAGAAGTTACGGTAGTCTGTTTCGGATTGCAGCCTGAGAGACTGAACTGTGAATCAGGATCTCCCTAGTGGAAGTCTCAGCCCAGCTCTGAGCTTGCCAAGAAGCCTTTAGGCATGCCGCCATTCTCGGTCTCAGCAATGCAGAGTGACCTACCTTACAGGATGATTGTAATTATTAGAATGAAATGATGTGTGTGAACCAATGTAAACATTCAAAAGTGCTATATATGAGTTAAGTATTATTGCCATGACTATAGTAGAATTCTTGTAAAGTTTAAATATATATATTTCCTCCCATCACTGGAGTGTGGCATCATCCAAAATGCCAGGAATTCCTGTAGAAGTGAAAGTAGCCTGATGTTTTGCTCTTTGTGTTACCAGTTGCCATTTATTAAATTAAATTTAAAATGGTCTTTCCTCTTGCCAACAATATTTGGACGGCAAAATGGTAAGTTATCAGAACTAAGCCATTGTTCTCACTGTTCGTTCTTCTTTACCAGCTTATTTAAACACTGTATTAATTTGCCATGTGCTTATTTTTTCTTTTTCTTTTGCTTGAAGGTTTTGATAACAACGGTGCCATTATAGGACCTAGAAGCACAAGGCATAGCAATCCTGAAGAACATGCTACATACTACTTCAGTACTTTCTCTAAGGAAATGCTAGTTCAGGTAGTTATGCTTTTGATATGTTGTTCATGTGTCCCTTGTAGGTTCTCATAAATGGCTGGCGGGTTCTGTTCAGCTTGGTAGATCACAAATTGTACAGTCTTTCTATAGGGGTTCCTCTTGCTAATGGCAAACGTGCTACCTGATTAGCTGGCTCCAAGCCAAGCCTTTTCACCCATATTGAAAGGATTTATTGTGTTGTGCAGAAGGTGAGACTAGGTGTAGACTTAAAGGTAAAGGGACCCCTGACCATTAGGTCCAGTCGTGACCGACTCTGGGGTTGCGCGCTCATCTCGCATTATTGGCCGAGGGAGCCGGCGTATAGCTTCCAGGTCATGTGGCCAGCATGACAAAGCCACTTCTGGCGAACCAGAGCAGCACACGGAAACGCCGTTTACCTTCCCAATGTAGCGGTTCCTATTTATCTACTTGCATTTTTACGTGCTTTCGAACTGCTAGGTTGGCAGGAGCTGGGACCGAGCAACGGGAGCTCACCCCGTCACAGGGATTCAAACCACCGACCTTCTGATCAGCAAGCCCTAGGCTCAGTGGTTTAATAAACATTTGCAAATACTAGGGGAGCATTTTGTTCAAAGTTAATACCATTTTTGGGAAGCAAGCAGTTTGATTGACTGTGCAAGGAACCAGAAAGTTCTCTTCAACTCTTCTTCTAAAAGCAGTAGCACTGTAACTTTTAAATGCAGGCAATTATCATTCAAAGCAATGTTAGTACAGGAAGACATCCTTTTAAGTACACTCAGTGTATTTCGCCCCCACCCCTGGTCTTCTTGTATTTCTTTTCCTTATAGCAATTTTGGCTCCAACATGCATTGGTAATTCATATTTGTATCAAGAATTAACTTGATTTTGTGAAGGGTGAGGAGAATGATTAGATAGAGGATGCTCAGATGGTGGCATGGAGAACCCAGATGTGGCAGACAGGCGGACAAATATACATTCACACTTTCAAGCATTTCTGATCCACAGCTGTGGCCTTACCTTGTCTTAATCTTAATGGCATACCCCAGGAATACACTTGAGAGAAGACCGTGGACTGGATCCAAAATGTCCCTTTCATAAACTGAAATCCTCTTCGGGGAATGAAAGAGAGTTAGATCCAGGGGCTGCTCCCACTGAAGAGTGGGGAGGAGGGTAATTTTTTTTGTAGAACTAGGTTAGCATTTCAGGTGCTGTGTGTGGAAATTGGCTGTAGCACCATGAATGGTTTCTTACTCATGCTATGGTCACCGTAGTCTAAACTCTTGTTTCACTTCTTGATTCTAATGTGTTATTTCTTACAGGCAATGGTGGGAATTTTGCAGATCAATGTGTGTGGAGAGGAGAGCACATTGACGCAGGACCTGAAGCCTTTTCGGATTCTTATCAGTTTACTGGACAAACCTGAGCTAGGTAGCTATATGAATGTCCTTGCATGCCAATGGGGTGTTAAATAAGTAACAGTTCATATAGTAGTAACAGAGGGCAAAAGAACAAACAAACACCCAGACATTCTAAAGTACCTCATATGATGAAAAGAGGCATGCACCATGAGTAAAAGAGTAACCTTGAACTTGAAACTTTTTATTCTGCTTCTCTCCTATGCCCATCTGAACAGCTATAATGAAACTTACTCAGTAACAGTTAAAACAGCAGTCTGTGACCAATGCAGTTGTATCACAGAGTTTTGGTAATGCAGTGTTGCATTAGCACAGGAGGAAGAGAAGGTGTTGCTTTGATGGGGTAGAAATGCTCCCCAGAAGTGGTTACAACTGCACTTGGACAGAATTGCAGAATATAAAGCAAGAGTGTTACTGTAGTGTAGCTGCTACCTAGGTCAGCAGGCATGTTTGAGGTCAGATTGCAAGCCCAGAATCTCAATTCTGACAATGTAAAGAAAACAAGCACTGGGAATGAATTGAGCAACAGTTTTTGAAATAAATGCGCTTCACCTTTTTCACTTGCAGTTGAAAGGTCATATGCAGTCTTAAAACAAGCTTGCTACGATGCCTTTCAGGTTAAGACCATAGCCTAAATCTTTAATGACAGCAAGCACCTATTAAGTTTTAATGAAATCAACACAGCCATAGAAAACGCGTTACTACGTTGTACTGGCAGTGCCAGGAGATCACATTCCTTCTTAAATTAGTGGTAGCAGCGTCCACCTTTCCAGCAGTTTTCAGTGTGCTTTTAACATATTCCAGCCAAATAGAAAGCATGGATAAAGTGGTGTGGCTTTTTTGTGCATGATTGAATTGTACAATTGGTATAACTGCAGATAAAATGAATTCCGACACTAGCCAGTATATAATGGATGTTTTTTTCCTCTTGTTCCTTTTAGGACCTGTAATATTGGAGGATGTACTGATTGAAGTATTTAGGATGTTATACACTCAATGCAAAGCGGAGCTGGATCTGCAGGTGGACTCCTCCTTCAGCAAGGACCATGCTCAGCTAAGCAGGTGGCTATGGCAAGAGGAAAAAAGAGAAATTCCTTCCTGCAGCCCAGTTTCTTGAACAGCAGCCTTTCATGCAAAATTATTTTGAGAATGTGGGAAGTTGCAATATTAATTTGATATGTCATGCAGGTCAGGGATTGGATCAGATACTGAAAGTCTAGGGCTTGCTGATCAGAAGGTTCAGGGGTTCGAATCCCTGCAACGGGGTGAGCTCCCGTTGTTCAGTCCCTGCTCCTGCCCACCTAGCAGTTTGAAAGCACATCAAAGTGCAAGTAGATAAATAGGTTTCGCTCTGGCAGAAAGGTAAACAGCGTTTCCGTGTGCTGCTCTGGTTCGCCAGACGCGGCTTAGTCATGCTGGCCACATGACCTGGAAGCTGTCTGCGGACAAACGCCAACTCCCTCAGCCTATAGAGCAAGGCGAGCGCCACAACCCCAGAGTCGTCCGCGACCGGACCTAACAGTCTGGGGTACCTTTACCTTTAAAATACCTGACCAGAGCCAGTATTTTTAGGGAAAGCATTCACAAAGTGTGTGTGCTAAAAGTAGCATATTTATTTGTTGTTACACTTATATCCCACCTTCCCTGCAAGGAGCTCATGGAAGGATACATGCTTCTTCCTCTCTCCAATTTATTTGTGCATCTGTCCTGTGAGATCTTTAGGTTGAGAGATGGTGACACACCCAAGGTTACCTCCCCATAAACTTTACAGCTGAGTGGAGATTTGAACTCTAGCCTCACAGGTCCTAGTCCAACATGCTATCCACAGGACAACACTGGGATATAATTAGTTTATTATTTTTAATTAGATTTATATACTGCCCTTCATTTGTAGATCTCAGGGCGGTTCACAACATAAAAGTACAATATAAAAAAGCACAACGTGCATGGTAAAAATAAGAACAAAAACAAACATATAATTCCCCCTTCCATTTTATATATATTTCCCATTAGAGATTAATTAGAGATCACCTCCTATCCATGAAATTCTCAGAATACATGCTAAGCCAGTGGAAACCGATTATGATGATGATTTAATATTGAAAAGGGAGCCCAAGTAAAGTGTTAAAGCAGCGGAGGTTGGGGAAGAAGACCTTTTTCTCTTTCTACTGTGGATGTGAATGCCTAGCCTGATATTGGTCACAATTCGGTAGTTATGTCGGCTCACAAAGCCTATCCTGTAGTTAGCCACAGAAAGACTTGTTCTCAAAGGCTTCTGCACTGCAGATTTAGGTTCTGCTTGCTTGGTAGCCAGTAACACAGACTTTGCAATGGATGGGCTTCTCTCTTACCTCTCTGCAGCTCATTCAGAGCAACTCCAGCTGAGAAGCTATACCAATTCATCTCCCTGGGGAAGCTTGTAGTGGGCAGTGTCAGCGGCGACAAATTCTTACATTGTCTACTGCTTTGAACGATTCCGGATTCAGAGGTTTTGCCTCTGTGCAATGATAGCCAAAAAAATAAAAGAGGCAGTAGGATTGCAGGAGGGGGGTAAAGGTGGGAAAGTGTGGTAACAAAGGGGGAGGTTGCTGTGAGGGAAATCAGGAAGTAGGTTTGGAGCAAGATTGCAAATGGAGGGATACTTTTGTTATTAATACTGTTGTTACATTTTTATTTCAGCAAACTTAGGGAAAATAAGAAAACAGCAGAGCTGATTAAAACTGCCAATCTTCTGTTCAATTCTTTTGAACCTTACTATATGTGGGATTACATTGCCCGTTGGTTTGAAGAATGTTGTAGGTAAGTTATATTTCACTGAAGATGCTTTGTGTACTGTTGTGTCCTGGTAGAGGAGCACAATTGAGTTGATACACTTACATTTTTTTAAAAAAAAACTGTATCCTGTGATTCTAAGTTGTGCTGTACAGTATAGATCTTTTAGAAAGAGGAATCTCATTATACATTTTTACTTTACTCTTGGTGTCAGTTTCCATGTGCATGTGTGCCGTGTTATGATTTAGTACCTGATGACTTGCAGCTGAATGTGCGAACTGATTCTGTTGCAAATCATTACTTCAAGGATATGTGTGGTGCTACATACCTGTCTGTGGTAATTCATCTATCTGACGGGTGTAGGACCTGTGGCCCTCCAGATTTTGCTAGACTACAACTCCCATCATCCCAGACCGTTGGCCAGGCTAGCTGAAGCTAATGGGAGCTGTAGTTCAACGACTTCGGCAGGGCCGAATATCCTGCTAATATTACTAGTTCCACAGCCACACTGCTACCAATGAATAAATTATGCTTTGAATTCATAGGAGGACACTGCATGCCCGACTACAGACTGTGCCCGGAGGTGGTAGTGAACCTGCTGAACTCCCCCTTACCAATTTCTGCCTGCTAGTTGATTTTTTGTTGGATATAGTATCTTTGGTAAGATTTCTACTGCTCACAACTTGGTTCTCCTCCCACTACTCTGTGGTTTTCTAAGCTAGGCAACCCTCCAGGTGGCATGAAATAAGTCTTTAATCCAGCAAAGTGGGCAGGCATTGCTTCAAAAGTGATAGGATAGGGCCTGGGTGGGGAACTTGGGGGCCAAATGGAGCCCTCTGGTCCTTTCTGTCTGGCTCGTGTATCTCTCCCCAAGCCATGCCCCTCCTTGCTTGTTTTTGCATGGTTGAAATGTGTCTTCAACTCCGATGACTCTTGCTTGTCTAGTTGGACATAGACAGGGATGTCTTGGTATGTATAGAAACTAACTAACCTTGCAGAGCTAAAACTCTTCTACATTGCTCTTCCCACTTTTCCGTCTGGCCTCGGCCCCCTCATAGTCATGTGGCCCCTGGAAGACTCCCCTGAGAGGAAGACATTCCCCTTGCAGTAGGGTCTAAATTTTAAGAATGAGATTTTATCACACAGAGATATTTGATTGTGGGGTCAGCCTCACTTCTTTCTCTTGCATCCCTCATCCTTTGTCTATTACTATGCTAATTGACAGCAGGATATGTGGCGCTGTGATTTCGTTAAACTTGTTAGATAGCAGTAGTTTTTTATGCATGCCGCAATCATATTTCTCTATCAACAATGTATATCTTAATGAAGGCTCTTAGAAATGTTTTTTTTTGCCTCCTGTTATCTCTCCTTTGTCTTCAAACTCTTTGCTTTCTCATTTCAAAGCCTACTAGAAGTATGAGAGTGCTTTGTCAGGTATGACATTCAGACTGTTTTCCTCTTTTGATTAAAAGTGACCCGTTTACATGTTTCTGACAGTATATATTTTGGTAATATTAAATGTGAAAGAATCGTGAATATTTGATTGCCCTGTACTGTTCTAGATTTGTTATTGGTTTGTAGTTTTAGAGTGTTTTCAAACAACTGCTTTTTTACACAATAAATGCACCTTTGTTTCTCACTTTCAGCAGACACACCGAGCTGTGCTTCTCTTGGGAGTTTTATCACATTTTCCAAGCCCTCAAATCACTACAGCTTAATGCAATTCCCCAGATAAGGCTTTCTTTGCTGCTTTAACAGCTGTGTCAAATGTAGATTAAACAGCAGGGAGAATAGCCATCCTTCCTGAAATATTTTAAAGACTGTGCTGCTTACTCTCCTGTGCTTGAACACACATGCAACCTGTTCATTTATAAATACACATAAGTAGGCATGCTCAGGGGTGCCAACTTGAATAAAAAAAGGTGGGGAAGGTATGCCTCGCCCCACATAATTGATCACATGATGTGATGCATGGACACCATTTGAATCACAATGCCTATCAACTTGGGTGGGGCTCGACCTCAAATATTTTAGGAGGGGCCAAAGCCTCCCTAGCCCCTGTGCACATGATAGATATACACACAGATATACACAGGTCTGTATTTAGCAAATAGCAGCACAGGTTCTCTAAACATCCCCATGAAACCCATCTTCCCACAGCATGACTACCCCCTGCATATTGTGACTGAATTTGTTAAGTGATCAAGATTTAATATTATAAATTCATATGTATAACATGAGTGATGCCCAGTGTTGTGCCAAGCTAGTTTCCCCGTCCCCTCCTCCCTTTTGCAGCACCCCATGCTCCCCCTGCCATCTGATCCAGGATGTCTCCCACCCCTCAAAAGCAGATTGGGTGAGTGGCCAGGATGCTGTAGGGCAGGCATAGGCAACCTTGGCTCTCCAGATCTTTTGGAACTACAACTCCCATGATCCCTGACTACTGGCCCTGTTAGCCAGGGATCATGGGAGTTGTAGTTCCAAAACATCTGGAGAGCCAAGGTTGCCTATGCCTGCTGTAGGAAGTAGGAGAGGAAAGAGAAGCCCCGTTGCACCACTGGCAGTCCTCCCTGCTAGTGGAGAAACAGAATTGGCTATCACCCCCTGTGTTTAAGAGTTGTTGCTTTTTTAACTAAGTCTTCATTTCCTTTCTTTTTTCAAATTTTGTAAAAATAGAACTATTGAAACTTGTAGCTAAAGTCCATAGAAAGGATAAATTACAGAAGCCATTGATACCAGTTCTAATTGTATTTTGATGCTAGGAGACCTATATTGAAATACAAACGGAACATCTGCCTCAGCTGCTACTCAGGATGATCTCTGCCTTGACAAGCCACCTGCAGACTTTGCACTTGTCTGAGCTAGCGGATTCCTTGAAACTCTGCTCAAAGATTCTTAGCAAAGTTCAGCCTCCGCTGTTGTCCGCTGGTACTGACGGTGACTTGCAGTTTCCGAGTAGGCGCAGCATCGTCAAAGAATGGGAAGAAAGAAAGGTAATCCAGAAAATTCTCTTCTTGTTTCATTAAAAATAAAAATAAACAGCTCCAACTTTTGAAACGGTTGCTTAACTCGCATTCTGTTGCTTTAAAACCTGTGGCCTACTTCAAGAATGGACTGGCTGCTACCTTGCAGGCTTTAAATTAGAAAAGAGATAGCTTCATGTGCCATGTGCTCCAGGAACACAGAAAGGCTTAAGAAGTTAGGAATATGCATGCACATTTTTGTTTGTTTGTTTCCTTGGAGGTGTAAAAGACCTGCGCTGTGTGCACCTGCCAAGTGAAGTGAGACAAGTGGCTTCTAGGAATGGGGCCTTCTCGTGGTGGCACCTTGGCTGTAGGAAACTCTCCCAGAGAGGCCCGCCTGCTACCTGTATGAAATCCCATCAAATTTGATGAGGATCCCTTAAGTGGTGGTGGCAAAAAAAACAACACTGGGTTGTGGAGACTGGTTTTTCTGAACTTACCTGCTCTTAAACTATGAGCAAACAATAAATGCAGTGAGATGTGCAGCTGGTGAAAATGAGAGAACATTTGCTAACACACAAAATGACACGGTTTGCTTTCCACCTCTGATTTTATTTAGTTCTTGCTCCTTCCTTACTCTTATCTCAATTAGATGCCACCAGTTTCTGCAGAGAACCCAAACGATGTGTTTGAAGATGGTGAAAATCCCCCAAGCAGCCGGTCCTCCGAAAGTGGCTTTACCGAGTTTGTGCAGTATCAGGCAGATACGACTGATGACATTGACAGGATGCTGAGTGGGGGGCCTGGAACAACTGGCCTCCCCATTCTAGGCAGCACTTCTTCAGAGACTGAGACAGTCTCCACTCTGGGTTCTGAGGAAACAATTGTTCAGCCGTCTTCCAAGATGACCCAGGGGACAGGACCTCGAAGTGGGAAGACAACAACAGTTCAGAAGACTGCAATGCAGTGCTGTTTGGAGTATGTCCAGCAGTTTTTAACCAGATTTATCAACCTGTACATCATTCCAAGCAACTCCTTGTCTCGGCCTTTAGCGGCTGAGCTTCAGGAGGACCTCGTCAGGGGGAAAGGAGAGGCTGCACACTGTACCAGAGAGTCACAAGGGGATGCAGCTAAAGGGAAAAGGACCACTAAGAAGACATCGCCAAAAGAATACCTCTCTGCCTTCATTGCTGCATGTCAGCTCTTCCTTGAGTGCTCAAGTTTTCCAGTTTACATTGCAGAGGGAAACCACACATCAGAAATACATGCTGAGCAGACAGATATTGGTGAGTAATTTCCTACATTTTTAATCTCCTCCCCATTAAAACTTCCTTTCAGGTTTGATCTTTCACTTTTTGTAAAACCAGTTTTGACTACCTTTTCTCTCTCTCTCTCTCTCTCTCTCTCTCTCTCTCTCTCTCTCTCTCTCTCTCTCTCCCCACAAACCCAGTTCTCCTATTTTTTATTTTTATTTTAAAGAATGCTTCCTAATAAAAAAAAGGGTTTGATGGGAGGTATACTGGGTTTTTATTTGGGTAATTGTTGGAATGGATTTGCTTCAGACTTAGGAATTTAGCAGGATTGGTGTCTTATCAGTATGTATGTTTGACATTAGAATACATCAGATGTAAATTGATGCACTTCCAGTGTATTTTTGGTGTAGGTTATTCTAACACTTCACATCTGCTGAAATGCTCTTGCTGCTTTCAATTAATAAGCTCCTGTATTGAGTATCTAATAGATATGAAAACTTCACAGCTTTGTTGAAGCATACAAAGTGTCTCATCTTTCAAAACAAGGTTGGGGGCAGTAGTAGTATTCTGTGTCAATTAGTCTCAAAGAACGGGCATTCATTTCCTCTGGGGCTTCTGAAAGCTTTGTTTTCTGAAATCAGTTTCTAGCTGTACCCCCCCCCCCAAGTCTCATATGGAAGCACTGAAACTGCCTTACCCCAGGTCAGATTATTTGTATATCAATCCCTGGGTTGTCTGCTCTCACTGACACTGGCTCTGCAGGGTCTCAGGCATAGTTGGGCCTTTCCCACCTCCTGGTCCTACCGTATTAGCTAGAGATGTTGGGGGTTGAGCCTGGGAACCTTCTGCATGTGCAATGTAGGGTTCTGAGCTTCTGTTCCCAAGACCTCATCCCCAAGGGGCCCACTGTGAAGCACTTTTGTACAATCCGTCTGAGGTTACTGACACACCCCAACAGCCAACCTGAGGTTTCCATCGTTGAAAGTAGCTCCATTCCAGTGACGGTGATGGTGTGCAGTTGCTAATCCATCTTCCATAAGTGCTTAACTACCCAACTATTTGAGTTTTGGTTTATTATTCTACTCTCCCCAGATGTTGTTAGACTACAACTCCCATCACCCCATCCATTGACCTTGCTGGCTGAGGTTGATGGGAGTTGTAGCCCAGCAAAATCTGGAGGATGTGACATTGGCTATTCCTACTATATCTTGCCACCTTTTTGTTGTTCAGTTTCATGTCAGGTGTTGTGGTTTTTTTTAGCACATATTATAGTTGTCATGCCTAAGGACCTATATGTTGGATATAGATAAAGAAGCAGAAATAGAAGGGATGATTTTGGAAAGCAGCTAATTCATGGTTGGAGGGCAATTAATTCATTTAAGCTTGGGAATTCTGATGTGTGTACTTAGCCCATGAACCTCCAACCTCTGCTTGCAGTAGAGTCTACAGATCAGCAGGCACATTCAGATCTGATATCTCCATTGAAATAAATGGAACAGTCCATGCATTGCACACAATAAACCCATTGAAATTAATGGACTTAAACAAGTCATGTCTTCTGCTTCAGTTGGTCTACTTGAGTATTACTTAGTTGGATACAACCCCATGTGTGCAAATCAGGCGTACATCTTTGCTCTAGGATGGGGACCATGTTTGTATTACTGCCTCCCTTCATTCCTTTTATCATTTTTAGACTGCAATTAATCTCTCATTCCTCCTGTTCAACATTATCTGTGTGATATGGTTGTTTATCATGATCCCTCGAGATCCATTACAACTTTAGATGGCCGTGATCCATTTCAGTATCTCCAGGTTCCTACTGCATATACCCATCAGGATTTTAAAAAATTAAAATATCAAAAAGCAGCCTTTCCATACTGCACCAGAAACTGCTTTTGAACACTGATTTTCAAAAGCAGTCTACCTGTTTTGGGTAGCACAGGGCTGGTCTGCTGTTTGAAAATAGGCCATCAAAAGCCCAGCTAGACATGCAGAGTAAACTGTGATACATTTCTGCAAAGTCTTTTATTTTTGCCCATTCTACTTTTCTCATTAGAGTTTAACCTATTTGAAGTAGCTGGTGGTGGTACAGTAGATATGCAAGATGGAGGGGTGGTAGGGGGGAATAAAGATAATTTTCCAATATAAGAGGAACTGCTTTTTTTTTTAATAGAAGCCCTTTTCTTTCAGATTGTGAAGAAGAGCAGCCCCCCTTGTGGCTCCAGACTCTTATGGGTGCTTGCAGACAAGCCAGTGATTTCAGCATCCAAGGTGTCACTATTTCTTTAATAATGGACTTAGTGGGATTGACTCAGTCCGTTGCTTTTGTCACTGGAGAAAATCTGAATAGTGTGGAAGCACCACAGCCTCTGAGTCCAAACCAAGGAAGAGTGGCTGTTGTGATAAGACCTCCTCTCACTCAAGGCAACCTCCGATACATGGCAGAAAAGACAGATTTTTTCAAGGTACAGTAAAACAGTCATTCAGCTTCTGTAATGATAAAAATGTGCCAGGCAGAAGAACCCCTGCAGCATTTATTTTCACTTCCTACAAAGCCTGGTTAGTTGTTAGGTGGTGGTTTAAAGCAAGTTCTAGCTGGGAAATTAAGCCCACTTCATAACCTATGGTTTGAAGTTGGCTTGTTCAGAAACTTTGAAATCTTTTTTTAAAAAATTGTATCTAGACAAGGTTATGTCCTTAAATTCTATTGATTTTTGGTAGGACTTATGCAGAAGCTTGTCAAGTGGGGCACAGCCACTATGCTAGCGTCCCAGCAGGTGGCTTGTTGTTGCATATTCATGAGGCAGCAGGGAGGGTGGCATGATGCAAACACACCAGCGAGCCAGTCTGGTGCTCCTGCCAATGTGTTAGCACCACACTGACCTCCCTACCACCTCACCCTTCCACCTTCTAACAGTGATCTGCCTACTGGGAAACTAGAACAGCGGTCCTGTCCACCCAGCGACCCACTTCTGAACTTCAGAGGTACTTAATTTCTAAGTACTGCACCCAAACTTTGCACCTTAGAGACTGTTATCCCTGCTTCATATTAAATGAAACTTAATACGTTGCTCTGAAGCTCATTAGTCACTGCACTACTTGTTAAATATTTTACCTACAATCCTGATAAGAGCATAAGAACAAATTGCTGAATCAGGCCAACGGTTCATTTAGTCCAGCATCCTGTTCTCACAGTGGCCCTGTGGACGCCTGCCAGCAGGACATGAGTACAACAGCACCCTGTTGCTCCACCCCCACCCCTGTCAAAGTCCACTGCACAGCACTTCCCCAGTGCCTGACAGCCAGCTAGTTATTGTGTGCTTGGGAAGCCCAGCACAAGGGGCTTTGCTGCTGCTGCTGCTGCTGCTGCTGCTGCTGCTGCTGCTGCTGCTGCTGTGGCACCAAGTGGTTTGCAATGAAACTGCTGCTAAAACAGATGTTGATACTGCGTTTCACAGAAATTTCTTTCTGGGCCTTATAAAGGCTTGGACCCAAAAATTCATGGGTGGAACTCAGCTTGAACAGTGAGGCTTTTTCATGCTAACCTCCCTCTGCAACCCCCTGAAAAGCCACTTTTGAGGGGTAGAGGACCCCATGGAGGAATATAGGATGTGTTGGTGGTGGAAGCAAGAGGATAGAGTTGGCAGAAATCAGGGGAAACGTTGTAAAAGCGGGTGTGCCTTCCCATTGTAGAGGAGCACCTACATCACATTTGGATCCCAGTGTTTTTCTACTATTCCATCAGCTGGGCTACACCTAGGCATCTCTCCCCAGCTGTTCACTCTGATAAGACAGCTATAACTGTGTCTGTGTGTATTTCTCCTGTGTTCCTTTCCAAAGCATGTGGCATTAACGCTATGGGACCAGTTGGGTGATGGAACTCCTCAACATCACCAGAAGAGTGTGGAGCTCTTTTTCCAGTTGCACAATCTAGTTCCATCATCTAGCATTTGCGAGGATGTTATCAGTCAACAGTTGACCCACAGAGACAAGGTAAATATTGGCTCACATGTATTACTCTCTTTTTGGGGTGTGCTAAATTTGGGGATTGAGGCAGTGAGACTATTTTAGAATCCTATATTATCATTGCAGATTATGCAGGTAAAATGCAAGACATGGGAGCCTCACGGTGGTGTTGGTGAGGAACAGTGCAATTCTTGTGCAGGCAATATTCCTAACAGTAGTGTCGTAATTAAAAATAATAATAGCTCCTTCTTTCCAGTGTGGTTCTTTGAAACCAGGCTTGCTCTACCTCTACTTTTGTTCAGGTACTGTCTCTAGTCCAGCTTCTTGGATGACACTAAATAAATAACAAGCTTCATACCGCTCTGCCCTATTATTTATGCTTTCCTATTCTGATTCTGTACTGAGGGAAAGGTACAAAAAGGAAAATTGTGACCCAAAAGCTAGCTTGTGATTTCATTTGATTTAACTGCAGCAATCACTTGATTATACCGTTTCCATGTGTTCCAACTTGGCTCTGATTTAGATTGTCACTTCCCTCCATACTTCCTCCAATGAATTGTTTAACCATGGGTTGATCTGTCTGTTTATTCTGCAGAAAATCAGGACAGAAGCTCATGCCAAGTTTGCAGTGCTATGGCACCTCACCAGAGACCTCCACATTAACAAGTCCTCATCGTATGGTCGCTCATTTGACAGGTTGGTTGGATTCAAAGATAGTGCAAAAATATTCAGAGTTTAATTGTCTCTACCCAGGAAGGGCCATGTTGCTTTCTGACATAGAAGGCAACCCCCCTCCCAATTCCAAATGGAAAGAGAGCCCAGGGAGACCTCTGTCATTTCTTAGACCTTTGCAGTAGATGAAGTGTCTGTCAAGTTGTTCAGCCAGGCTTCCCCATTTGAAGAAACTGCCTGCTGGTGCCCATAGTTACAACCATTGTGGTTTCTATTTGGATTTTTTATTTGGATTTTTTTCCCCCATCCCCAGGTCCTTGTTTATCATGCTGGACAGCCTTAACAGTTTGGATGGTTCTACCTGGTCAATCGGTCAGGCCTGGTTAAATCAAGTGCTCCAACGTCACGACATTGCAAGAGTCCTTGAACCTTTGCTTCTGTTGCTTCTCCACCCAAAAACTCAGCGCATTTCTGTCCAGAGAGTGCAAGCTGAATGCTACTGGAATAAATCATCTTGTTATCCTGAGGATGAAAATGAAAATAATTTTATGCAGAAATTTAACTGTGGTGATTGTAAGTACTGTGTTTAAAAACCCTGAATTTCACATATCTGCCTTACTAATATGCCTTTATAGTACTCCATCATACAGACAATGACCATTTTGTGCACGTTCAAGGCACACACAGCATGGTCGGACCTGGAGCAGCGCGGGCTTACATACGCTCCGTCGTCACGTGCAATGACCCAGAACGCAACCCCTGAGCAAATCGGGGGTTGCCTGTACTTCCATAAGGGGTCATATCACAAATGGAATATATCCGTGAATTAGTAGCTGAGCCAATGCTGTGCATGGCATGACTGATCCTGGAGAGGTTGGCGTGGAGTCTAGAATGGTATGAAAGGAAAATGGAGTGCTCTGGTAGTATTCTGTCCTGATACCATTTTCTTGAAGCGTCTCAATTTAGACATCATATTGGTTTAGAAAGGACTTGCCAATAATGGTAATAATGCCACAAGCCGAAGCAGATACTGTCTTCTCTAAACATTTTTTCTTTCCTGTTTTGTGGACTGCCATCTAGTCTAGTCTTAACTTATTTAATTTTTAGATTTAATGGATTTTTGATAAGATTGTTTATCAATAGAAATTTAGTCCAAGTATGTATGTTATGAACTAGGAAGTTACTTAGTTACATTTATGATAGATTATTGAAAATTGATCATCAAGTTAAAATTTCTGTGTTTTACTAAACCAACCCTTTAAAAATTAATTCTGGTATGGATTGTTTTCTGTTTATTACTCACCCAAAATGCACTACTGTGCAATGTAATTTATTCTCTAACCAGGCACAATGTCTGTATATCACACACACACACACACACACACACACACACACACAGAGTACCGTCTGCTTTTTTTGATCAATTACAGATGTCAAAGTCCAATAGCAACATTTAATCAGAGGCCAAATGCTTTGCTTTGCAGATTTAGAACATTTTTAAAAATATGCACTGAGTGCTTTTTGTACTTCTGTTAGTAACTGCTCATATTTGCAACACAGATGGGCCCTGATCCAGAACTCTATTGGGTCTGTAAACCCAGTTACAGAACATTTAGACATAACTGAGGGATAGCTACCTAAATGTAATTTATACAGCTTCTTGTATATTAACTTGCAGACTATCAGAGTGAACAGTCTGTAAAGCTGCTTTAGCAATGAAGGAATGTTATGTGATTTAGGGGAATAATTGTTCAGTGTCTGTAGAAGACAGAAAAACATCACATCTATTTATTTTTTCTTTTAAGCATTTGCCCACATGCCAGCAAGTCAGGAGCAAGACGTTACTGCTAAAGAGAACAATGACAAGCAACTTGCCATGGATGAAATGGAGAACTTCAGTCTTACAGTCAACCCGTTAAGTGACAGGATCTCCCTACTGAGTACCAGCAGTGAAACTCTTCCTATGGTTGCATCTGATTTTGATCTTCCTGACCATCAGATAGAAATAATGCAGAGTTCGGACTCTGGCTGTTCCCAGTCATCTGCTGGGGATAACCTAAGCTCCGAGGCGGAAGCTGAAAGCCTGATGGCAACAGACAGTTCTCAGCATTTGAGGGGAGATTCGCCAGATGAAATTGTCCAGCAGGTGGTCACTGACTTGATATGCAAAGTTGTCAGTGGGCTTGGAGAAGATACCGAACCAGTTAAGCATTACCTGTATTCAGAAGATGCCTCCACTAAGCTAAATGCTTTGGATCCCTCCGAAGAGGCGGCTAAAACTGAAGACTCAAACATTCAAGACAGCCAGAGCAGTTTGCTTAGCAACGACAGTTCTCAACTGCTATCTGCCTCGACCGAGACAGGGCTGGACAGCATTTCCAATGAAATCTCCAGAAACAATTCCTCTCCTTGCATCTCAGTAAGCGAGCAGAGTCTCTGCGACCCGACTTCCGCGTCAGCAGAAACCAAGTCTAGGCAGAGAAGTCACAGCAGCATCCAGTTCAGCTTTAAAGGGAAATTCCCTGAAAAAACATCGGAGAAAGAAACCATCGTGAAAGAATCTGGTAAGCAGCCGGGAGCAAAGCCCAAAGTCAAAATAGCCAAGAGGAAAGATGACGAGAAGAAGAAGGCGCAAGCCGAGAAGCTGAAACAAACCAGTGTTTTCTTCACCGATGGCCTCGACTTGGAAAATTGGTACAGCTGCGGAGAGGGAGAGATCTCAGAAATCGAGAGTGATGCAGGGTCACCAGGAATGCGAAAGTCACCCCACTTTAATATCCATCCTTTATACCAGCATGTGCTGTTGTACCTTCAGGTGTATGACTCCTCAAGGACTCTCTATGCTTTCTCTGCCATTAAAGCCATCTTGAAAACAAACCCTTCCGCTTTTGTGAATGCCATCTCCACCACCAGCGTCAACAATGCTTATACCCCACAGCTGTCCTTACTTCAGAATCTTTTGGCCAGACATCGCATATCGGTTATGGGCAAAGACTTCTACAGCCATATCCCAGTGGACTCGAACCATAATTTCCGTAGCTCCATGTACATAGAGATCCTCATTTCTCTGTGCTTGTACTACATGCGGAGCCACTACCCAACCCACGTGAAAGTCTCCCCGCAAGACCTGATCGGGAACCGCAACATGCAGATGATGAGCATTGAGATTTTGACCCTTCTCTTCGCCGAGCTGGCCAAAGTGGTGGAGAGTTCCACGAAGGGCTTTCCCAGCTTCATCTCGGACATGCTGTCCAAATGCAAGGTGCAGAAAGTGGTTTTGCACTGTTTGCTGTCCTCCATCTTCAGCGCCCAGAAGTGGCACAGCGAGAAGGTTGCTGGGAAAAATATGGTGGCCATTGAGGAAGGCTACTCTGAAGACAGCCTCATCAATTTCTCCGAGGACGAGCTTGACAACGGCAGCACCCTGCAGTCGCAGCTCTTGAAAGTCCTCCAGCGGCTCATTGTCCTGGAGCACAGAGTGATGACTGTGCCCGAGGAGAACGATGCAGGCTTTGACTTTGTCGTGACGGACTTGGAGCACATCAACCCCCAGCAGCCAATGACTTCCCTTCAGTATTTGCACTCTCAGCCAATCACCTCCCAAGGCATGTTTCTCTGTGCCGTGATAAGAGCGTTGCACCAGCACTGTGCCTGTAAAATGCACCCCCAGTGGATCGGACTCATTACTGCGTCCCTGCCTTACATGGGGAAGGTGCTCCAAAGAGTGGTGGTTTCTGTGACCCTCCAGCTTTGCCGGAACCTGGACAACCTGATTCAGCAGTACAGATACGAAACAGGATTATCCGGCAGCAGGCATGTGTCTCTCTTTCTCTTGGCATTTTTTTAAAAATGTTTAATTTGTTCCCTTCAAAATTGCAACAAATTCAATGTTGTGTTTTAGGCCCCTTTGGATGGCATCAGTTACTCCACCGGATATGATGCTCACTCTGCTGGAAGGCATCACAACTGTTATTCACTATTGCTTGCTGGATCCAACGGCACAGTATCACCAGGTAAGCATGTTCAAGGATTTGACCGTGCCTTTGTCTGTGCATGTGTTTAACTGTAACATTTATTTTTGTCGTTTGAGAGGGAGGAAATCATTATTGAATTGACTATACCTCTAGATCAGGGTTTCCCAAACCCTGGGTCTTCAGCTGTTTTTGGACTACAGTTCCCATCATTCCTGACCACTGGTCCTGCTAGCTAGGAATGATGGGAGTTGTAGTCCAAAACCAACTGGAAACCTAAGTTTAGGAAACCCTGCTATATGAGAACAGTTTAGGAGCCCATAATTTGCTGTGTTCTGTAGTGGCACCCAGTAAGTCTGTACATTGCATGGTTTCCTTACAACTCAGGTGAATTGAGTTGGTTTGACAGCAGTGCTAATTCTGGGTACAGACCTTAGGGCAGGTGCTTATTGATAGGGTCGGCCCTAGTATACCCGCTAACGTGAAACAGGAAGCTATTAGTGTTATGCCTATATTTTAAAGTTCTAAGCCTTTGACTCAGTGCAGACATAGCACTAAGAGGGAGAGGAGAGACCCAAAGTGAGAAAAGGCATAATTGTACATGCGTGGAGAAGGTAGGCCCTTTCCTGTTTACCTGTACCACTGAGTGTAATTGATATATTTTGCTCTTCTTTGTTGGTACCAGCTTGTGGTGAACGTAGACCAAAAGCACATGCTAGAAGCACGCAGTGGGATCTTGTCTATCCTTCACATGATCATGTCATCTGTGACTCTTCTGTGGAGCATCCTGCACCAGGCGGACTCTTCAGAGAAAACAGCTGCTGCAGCTGCTGCATCCATTACCACCATTAATCTTGGGTCAACAAAGGTCAGAAGAACATGAATGGTCCTGTGTGTGTCTGCGTACTGTGTGTATGACTTTGTCAGACTAGATTGAGTTGGGTCTGTTTGATTGTAACCTACAAAGTGTTTAGTAAATCAGCAGCACTGAAGAACTACCCTGTAGGTTAACAGAGGGCAAACTCTGACTCCAAGTTCCTCTTAAAATTCCCCCCATATCCAGGCCTTAGCCAAACATCCACCACAGATTTTATTCTACTTCTGTTTACAGTGAGAATGTATCCCTTGCAAGCCCCATTTCATTTTATATCATCACCAGCACTTACATTCTCCAATGATATTTATTCGGGAATTGAATAAGCTGAGGGGAATTCTGTTATGATAGAAGCTACAAATGAAGAAACAAATTCTTTATTTGTTGACAGCATTTCAACATGAAAGATCCGGCCCATTACTCTCTCTTTTTGTTAACACTTGCTTTTGTTAACACTTCAAACAAACCAGCACTAACTTCCCTAGAAAAATCCACACCGCTTAGCCATTCCTACAGAAAATAATCCAAGGGTGTCTCTTTGTATCATATGTAGGCATCCTCATTTTCTGTTGGTTCATAGGCAGGGCATTGCCCCACTAGATATTCAGCTGTAGTTCTTTCAGTTTCTAGGTGATTGTAACATATATTAAGTTTTCAGGTACTTACTTTCATATGTGGTGGTCATTTGAGAAGATACAGGAATTCTGGATAAATATATGAAATGAGACTTACCATGGGTCAGATGCTAGACTTAGATCTCAGGATGGTATTATTATCCATATTTGATGACAGAAGTCAAAATGTTACAAAAAAGAACTTACCGTACTTAAATTAAGCAGCATGTTTGACAATAGCTTGAAGGTAGATTTAGGTGACAACGAGTTCTCTGAATGGTACCCACAAACTTGGACAGTTGAATTGATGGAAAAACTGACACAGATTCTGAAAGACTGGAACATTTTATAACAGGCAAAAGAAAAGTTTCAAGCAGTGTGATTTCTCTTTATTAAATACTTAACAAACAAGGAGCATATCTGGCAACTCCCAGCCACACTCAGCCTCCAGTGAAATGACTGTGTAAGATAACACAGTAAACAAAAAGGGAGAGTTCCAGTCATGAGTAAAGAAGAAAACATGCTTTACAGTAAAACAGATACAACTAGTGCTCTCAACTAAATGTTGCTTACATTGTTTTGTTTGAGGAACAAAAGCAAACTTAAAAAAACCCCACTAAGTTTAAGGAATTATTTAGGTTACATTTCCATATCTTTACAGTCAGTGGGCAATAGCAAAATACTTTGGGTGCATAGTTTGATAATGAGGATGATCTTTCAATTTCAGAACCTGAGGCAGCAGATTCTTGAATTGCTGGGCCCTATCTCAATGAATCACGGCGTTCATTTTATGGCAGCTATTGCATTTGTGTGGAATGAAAGGAGGCAACACAAAAACGCTTCAAGGACTAAGGTATGTTAAGTAATGCAGCTATTTGAAAATAGTTCCCATCTTCTTTTCAAATGTGTTAAAGTATTAAGGTCCAGATTGAGGTTCTTGGGGGCCAGGTGCTTTGTGCTTTCCTGGGAGGCAAGTGGGGAGTCTGTCCGTCAGCCCAGTAAGTTTCATTGATCAGATGTCCTAGAGGAGCTGAGGGGTATCTCTTTCACCCTAAAGGCCACTTTCTCTTGTAACTAACTATCTGGGAACTCCATGCCAGAGATGGGTGGAGCCAGTGCAAAATGGAGGTGGAGTCCATGAAAAATTGTGCAGGGTCACACAATACGGCCCATGTACCGTATATTCTGGCGTATAAGACGACTTTTGAACCCAGGAAAATCTTTTCAAAAGTTGGGGGGTCGTCTTATACGCCGGGTATAAGATCTGCGGTTGCCGCATATGGTGGGGGAGCTCAAAAACCACCGCGGCCGCATCCCTGCCGTATGCGGCGACTGTGTAAGCGGCTGCCGCTTTCTTTCTGTGCAGGAAGAGGGGGGACACGGGGCTTTCCTTCCTCCTCCCTGCACGGAAAGAAAGTGGCAGCCTCTCTCTCTCTCTCTCTCTCTCTCTCTCTCTCTCTCTCTCTCTCTCTCTCTGTCTCTCTCTTCCCCCCCCCCACTTGCCTCTGTGCCTGGAACAATAGAGTGCAAGTGGAGCCGGCTCTGGGCTGTGCTCCCTCCCCTTCTCCCTCTCCCCACCTCTCCTCCCCTTATTCCCCATGTCGTCGTCTTCTTCAAGAGCTAACTGCAGTTTTTATGCTTCAGCTCCTTCCCTCCCTCTGAATGAAATCTACTGTAGTTCAAAATGCTACCGTAGTTCTTACGGTAGCATGCCTGCAAGTAAGTGCATTTAAACATCTGTGCATTTAAGCACTGTTGTCTCTCTTTTGGCTTCATTTACCGGTATTTAAAAAGCAGGGAGAGAAAGAGATACAGAAAAATTTTATTTGCTGTGCGTTGGAAGTTTGGGATATACTCGTTACGGCAAGTATATCCCAAACACTATATTTTGACGGGGAAAGTAGGGGGTCGTCTTATACGCCCAGTCGCCTTATACACCGGAATATACAGTAATTTTGAAATGGTCAGGACTTCAGTGCTGGACTCATGGCAATGTATAATACTTTTTAGGTCATTCCTACAGCTAGTGAAGAACAGCTTCTGTTAGTGGAGCTGGTTCGTTCTATCAGTGTTATGAGAACTGAGACTGTTATGCAAACAGTGAAAGAAGTCTTGAAACAACCACCAGCAATAGCCAAGGACAAGGTACGGAAATAAATTAAGCTTGCATTTATTTATTTTTAAAAGTTGGTGTTACGATGGCTATGCTGTGTTTGACAAACGTTACAGGTAAAGGTAAAGGACCCCTGACAGTTAAGTCCAGTCGCAGATGACTCTGGGGTTGCGGCGCTCATCTCGCTTTACAGGCCGAGAGAGCCGGCGTTTGTGACTGTAAAACAAACAAACAGACAGACAGACATGTCCAATGCATTCAATTAAAGCAGGTGAAATGTGTTGGATTGCTGTTGCTTTAAATTAATTAGTGTGCTTTGATTACTGTAATAGCTCACGCTAGATAGTTGTGGACACTACCTCATTTAATTTTGGACATGACAATGGGTGGCAGTTCTGAACTTAAAAGATAAATGGAGCTGACTTATTTAAGCCCATTGATTGCAGCAGGTTTACTCAGAATATAACATACAGTGGTACCTCTACTTACGAATTTAATGCGTTCCGAACACACATTTGTAAGTCGAAAAAAATTGTAAGTCGAATCCCATAGGAACGCATTGGGAGAAAAAATTCATAAGTCGAAGCAACTCTATCTAAAAATTCATAAGTAGAAAAAATCCTATCTAAACCGCATCCAAGATGGGGGACGGAGCTCCGTTCGTAAGTAGAAACATTCGTAAGTAGAGTTATTCGTAAGTAGGGATACCACTGTAGTTGGGTGCAATCCTTTGTTAGGAACATAATTTCCAGCATCCAGTAAAAAAGCTGGTGGCTCTAAATTTCCCCATTCTGCACCCACCTCCTAGTTCTCAAATGGTAGGAACAATGGTAACTTTTCTGAAATGGGCTGAGTTCCAAACCTACCTCTCCTTATCATAGATTACCACAACTGGCATTCCAAGTTCCAGTTAAGCTTAGAAACCAAGGAAATAGATTTAGGAAAAAACCTTAAGAAAGACTTATTGCCACCTGACTGTAGGTAGCACTCTCTGAAATTGTGCTGTCAAGGAATCAGTGTTGGTTAAATTGAGCAAGGTTTGCTTTGTTATTTTGATTCCTGGCTTTTGATGCACTTTGGTGGCCTTGAAAAAAAATATATAACTGTTCTCTTTTAATACTTTGCTTCCAAATCTTTATAGAAGCACCTTTCATTGGAAGTCTGCATGTTGCAGTTTTTCTTTGCGTACATTCAGAGGTAAGACAGTGAGTGGTTATGGGTACTTTTCTTTTCTCCTGTGTCACCAGATGAGATGTTTGCTGTGAGGGCATGCTTTGTGCAGTCGTTCCATTCAGTTTTTTAAAGCGGGTTTTGAGAACTTAAGGTTAAAAGTGTCAGGAGAGAAGCTGAAATCTAATTCCAGCTTTTGGAAAATTAGCCTCTTCTCTTTCTCAAGTTGGAAAATCTGCAGGATTATTTTCTGGTGTCACATTTCCCCTTCTGTTCTTTTATCTTACCTGTTGGGTCATTCACTGAGAGAAAACACCAGTTGGCTTTCAGTGTCTATCCCATTTGCTTTGACACTAGGCTGCAGTGTGAAGAAGTACTCTAATGGCCTTTGGGAACCCATATGACCCCCCTCTCTTTTTTTCCTTGCAGAATCCCAGTGTCCAATGTAGTAGACAGCTGGGCCTCATTATTGCTTCTTCTGAAGGATTCCATACAACTTGGCCTTCCAGCTCCAGGGCAATTTCTCATACTTGGGTGAGCTATTTTGTTTGCATGAGTACCATCATTTTTTCCTACCGAGAAATGCCAAGATCATTTTTAAGAGACATTAAAACATTCTTGATGAGTGAGAGAGAGTACCCATGATGATTTTAAGAGAGAAGTTGATTTCCTGCATTTGGGTGACATGTTGCTACTTCACATTTGGAAAGGTGGCTTGGCCTTCGCAAGCAAGGCTGAAATCCAGCAAATGTCATGTGTAACCCAAGCCCTGTAAGTGGCTCTAAAAAAGAACCATCAGCACAGCTTTATGAAGGTGACAATGAGCAAGCCTTGACTGCACCACGGTAATATATTGGGGCCTCGTTCAGTTCAGATCCCATGAATTTGAATGTGAGAGTTAAACATGTACTTAAAGCACTCTCAACATCAGAACGGGGAAAGAAATCCAAAATAGTGCAAGCCACATGCACAATGTGTTATGAACCAGAGCTCTTTTATAGAGGAGCATTTTTTATCAGAAGATGACAACCTTTATCAAACAGCCTATGGGAATGAAGTGCTCTTTTTTTTTTTTTTTTTTTTTTTAAAGATTTTTATTGAAGTACGAGAATTTTTACATACATTATATTCTCTCCTTCCAATGTTTAATTTCCCGTACCATTTTTTCTTTCCCTTCCCACCCCCTCCCTCACCCATAATCCATTGGAAGGGTTCAAACAGTTGTCCTCAGCCACGGGCACAATGTCTTTAATTTCCACTGAATGTCTTCTGGTCCAGTAGTTGTTATCCATTGAAGATAGGGGTTCCATCTGGTCCTTATCGCAGTAGACTTGGCCTTCCATGTCATATCCTGTGACGTTACTGCCACGATGTCTGACTGAATAAATTCAAACAGATAATTAGTCCAGACCTCTACTGTCCATTTTTCTCTATCTTTCCAACCTAGAGCTATTGTTGCCTTTCCTGCTAGTATCATTGCTTTGAAGGTATGCTGGTCACCTTTCTCTATGGCCGTGTTTCCTAGTATACCCATTGTCATAAGATTGAAGTCTATAGGTAGCTTCACTTTAAAAACTTCATTAATAACCTTAAGGATTTTATTCCAAAATCCCCCTACCTCTGGGCATTCCCAATACATATGGGAGAACCATCCCTTGGCTTGTTCACAGTGCCAGCAGTTAGGGTTCAATCCTGGTATCATATTAGCTAGCTGGGCTGGAGTTCTATACCATTTTAGAAAGAATTTTAGTTCGAGCTCCCTAAATTTGCTTACTTTAATCTCATCTATTCCTTTCATTATCCTTTCGACCTTTGATTCGCTAATTTGTTCTTCTTTACTCCACATCTTTTGAATAAGTTGGGTTGTCAGTTCTTTATTTGTAATCATCCTCTTATAGATTTTACCTGTCATTCCTTGTTTAGCTTTTTCCATTTGTTTATATAGTTCCTCTATTGGCTCTTCTAATCTCATATTTCCTATCTCTTGAGCTTTAAGAATTTTATTATATAGCCCTCCAATTTTTAGCCAGTATTGGTTACCTATGTTCTCTGTTACTTCCTGCAATGACTTTAAGGACTCTCCTCTATACATATCTTGGACTATGTGATATCCCTTAGCACTAAGAATTTTCCACCATTTGGGGTCGTCTATTGCCTCGTATATGCTTTCTAAGGGTGCCCACAGGGAGATCCTTTTTAACCATATAGGTTGCCATCTCTTCCATATGCCTAATGCCAATTTCCTGGGTCCTATTGCAGATTTCAGATCTTCCTTAACATTATTTGTGAAGATTCCAAATCTTCCTGCACCATTGTTGGCCTCGTCCTCAAATCTGATCCACTTTTGTTTATTTTTTGCTCCAATTTCTAGTAAAGTTTTTAATTGGACGGCTTCATAGTAATTATAAATGTTGGGGAGGCCCCACCCTAATTCTGATTTGTGGTTATACACAAACCTCTTTTGTGTCCTTGATTTTTTACTTCCGAATATCCATTGTCTTATCTCACCATTCCATTGTTCCAATTGCTGTTTTTTTATCTCTAGTGGGATGGCTTGGAAAAGATAACTTAGCTTGGGGACCCAGAACATTTTGGTAGCCTTGACTCTAGCTGTAATGCTTAAAGTTTTGTTTCTCCATCTTTTCATATCCTTTAGTATTTTATTCCATGTCTTCTTATAGTTGAATTCTGCGGTCTTGTTAATATTCCTATAGAGTTCAATACCCAGGTATTTTATTCTTTTAGAACCCAGGCCCATACCTGTTATGCTATTTATTTCTTTTTTTTCAGGTAGGTTTACATTAAAGTACATTATTTCTGATTTTGTTATATTTGCCCCTAATCCGGAGTATTCCTCGAAATCTTCTAATATTATCTTTATTTCTTTTATCCCTTCCTTGGGATTTGTTATGATTACAATAATATCATCTGCAAACAAGTTAATTTTCATCTCCTCTTTCCCGATCTTATAACCCTCTATCCTTCCACAGTTTCTTATTCTTTCCGCTAGTTGTTCTATAGCCATTATAAATAGGAATGGCGAGAGAGGGCACCCCTGCCGAACACCTCTGCGTATTGGAAAGGGTTGGGAATGTTCTCCATTGACTCTTACCACTGCTGTTCCATCTTTATATAGTTCTTGTATTGCAAACCGATAAGCCTCTCCTATTCCATATTTAGTCATTATTTCCCATAAGAATTCCTGTGAGAGTGTATCGAATGCTTTAAAGACGTCTAATTTCAATAACCCAAGCTTTTTTGATTGTCCATGATGTAATACATTAATAATATTTCTAATCGGGTGGGCAATATTTCTACCCTTAACAAATCCATATTGGTCTTCTTTTATAATTTTGGGGATGGCATTTTTTAACCTGTTTGCCATGATTTTGGCGAAGATTTTATAATCTTGGTTTAATAGACTAATGGGTCTATATGAACCTACTTCTTTGGGGTCTCTGTTTGGTTTTAGGATTACCGTTATTTCTGCCTTTCTCCATGTTTCTGGGGCTTTTTTTCCTTCTAGTATACCATTAAAAAGTTGTTGTAATTCAGGGGCCAGAATTTCTACCATTTCCTTGTAGAATTCAGCCGTAAAGCCATCTAGTCCTGGTGATTTGCCATTTTTTAATTCCTTGATTACGTCCTTTATTTCTTTTATTGTAATTTTGCTATCTAGTTTACTTTTCTCAGTCTGATCCAGTGTTAAATTTATATTCTCCTGAAAATTAGCTACCTCCCTTTTTTTATATAGATTTTTATAAAAGCTTGCAAAGGCCTCTTTAATCTCCGGAATGAAGTGCTCTGATCAGAATTAACAAACCTAGTATTGTCTTTTGATTATTAATATGAAACATGGCACAAAAACACCAAGCTTGCACCATTTTGGACTACCACTGCCCATTTTGATGTGTGTCATGTAGCGATGACCTAAACATCTGCATGAATCTACTAAAATATCATTTTGTTGTAATTCAAAACTGTGGGGAGCGCGCAATAAAGAACACAGCAGGAGACAGAATGTATATCCGGAAGGTCGCCCAGAATGAAAGCAGGCGCCCCCTTTTATTGTAAAGTTTCAGAACTGTCAATGATTAACTAGAGGTACATTCTTCATCCAATGACAACTGGTCAACTCCAAGAGAGGTGGTGTTCCTGGGTATGTCACATCCTGCCAACACCCTAAAGCTCCACCATAGAGGAAGTGCCTGGTCCTCACATACTCCTCAGACCTCTCCCTATCACATGCCTACTCCTTAAACATCCCCCTCCTCTCCATCTTGTGACTCTTGGTGTTTTTCCACATTTCCATTGTTCTCCCTCTGACTTGGGTATGACCCCTCTGGTTCTGTCCTGCTTCCCTTGCTCAAACCCGTTTCTTCCAGATCTGACAAGTCCCACTCAGCTATCCCTGGATCTGTCATGACCTCCTGCCCTGCTATGTCCCTTCAACCTCTTTCCAGA
Source organism: Zootoca vivipara (assembly GCF_963506605.1). Classification (NCBI taxonomy): domain Eukaryota; kingdom Metazoa; phylum Chordata; class Lepidosauria; order Squamata; family Lacertidae; genus Zootoca; species Zootoca vivipara. The sequence continues at coordinate 39,049,217 of NC_083278.1, forward strand.
AACCTGTACTTTTATATTAATGTATTGCATGGCCTGCCAGTGCAATACTATTAATTATGCTTTTGTGTGGTTTGCCAACACGATCCTAAAATCGTTCCTACACAAAACTTTGTTATCCCAGACCTAAACCCTTGTGTCAGCTTGCCTCGCTGTAGTATCACCATAACCTCATGCAACCCCCGTGTTGTTTTGATGCATTTGGTATAATAGGTGATAACTGTACATGTTTTGTTTCAATGCATTGGTTGGTATACATTGCTATGGAAAGTATTAACAGTCACTTGTTTTATCCTTTGGATAAATACACAGAGTGAAATCCCAACTGCTACATAAGGATCTTCTGCTTAGTAACTGGATCTCCCCAGAGGGCTTCCCTTTCCTCTTCAAACAATCTCCCTTCACCTGCCCCACCACTTGCCCCTGAGAAGCCTCTTCCCAAAATTGGGTGACCTTTTGGAGTTGCCTCCGGTGTAACAAGAGAGGATCAGTCAACATGGGAAATTAGGCTCCTCCTCCTTTGCATGTAGATAGTCTTGAGCAACTTTGCATTTCTGCAGTTGTTGTCCCCTTGGTTTAAATATTTGGTCCATCTGTTTTATTCAAGCCTTCATATGAAAGTTTACTTCTTCTTTTTTTAAAGCGTTTTAAATGAATTTATAATGAAAAACCCAAATCTGGATAATAAGAAAGACCAGCGAGATCTTCAGGTAAGAAATTTATGTCCTTGGTTACTTCTGAATACAAATGTGCTTTTTAAAAATAAAAGAAAAAGAAAGCACCTTTGTACTTGTAATATTTTGTTGTTTAGTACACAGAAGCTGGGTTTTACCTGGGTTGTTTCCCAATTCTTTAGAAGGGATACCTTCTTTAGAAGAGATCACTTTAATTATTGAACTAATAAAAAAATGCTCTCTGATTTCAGTCAGATTTTTGTACACTTAATTTCTAGGAAATGTGTGCTGTGAGTTCCATGTTTATCATGTGAACCTTGAATCTGATGGTGTTGTTGCTTAGATGTGCCATGTTTTGATGTCTGAAGTGAACCAGCAAATGAGGCCACCTCAGCTGTTTCTGGATTACATTTGACCAGTCACTACTTATGGGGAGCTGATCTGCACTTGTTTGTTGCCACGCTGGCTGTTTATCCTCATCTGATAGGCCCCTCCCATTGTCACTCTTTTCATTCTCCCAATCTGCTGCGCAATCCTGACATATCAATGTATCAGGATCCTTTTGCATGTTACTATTGCACAGGTTTCCTCGAGGGGGCGGGTCCGGCACTTTAAATCCTTGCGCCACTGACGTTTGTATAAACTCTGAGCACTCTGAATACCACTGATCAAGCGAACCCCTTGTGCCGCGGCAGTGCCTTATGCATGCTATCCATCACCCTTATGCAGAAATCGATCCTGCAAGAAAAATCAATTACTACTTCTCTTTATACACAAGACTCTTTTCATCATCCTGCATTTCTTCCCCTTGCCTCTTTCAGGATGTAACCCATAAAATAGTGGATGCCATTGGAGCCATCGCTGGCTCGTCCCTGGAACAGACTACGTGGCTAAGGCGCAATTTGGAGGTTAAACCATCCCCCAAGATCATGGTTGATGGAAACAATTTGGAGTCTGACGTTGAAGGTGATTTCCTGCCCCCCCCCTCCACCCAGCGTATTTAATCAGTATCCAAAATTGCTTCGGTTGATGATAACAATAGAGCAGAGATGGGGCCTGGGGGCCTTATTTGAACATAACCATAACAGGGCTGTATTGTGCAAGCCACAGCCATATGTCCGTCATCTGAGGGACAGGTGAGCCTGGCTTCTCCAAAACAGCCTGGTGGGCTCAATGAGGCATGTGTCTTTGTCCATGCCTCACCAGTGCAATAGAGCAAGACTCCTGCTATTTAAATTCACTGTACATCTAGCTGAGGGCTGCAAACCTCTCTACCTGTGTATCCCTAGCTAGAGAAAAAACCATGTCCTATATCTGTTTGTCCAATCCAGCAACCAGAATGATGGTCACACAGCCCTTTTTAAAAAAAACTACTTTGAATGGCATTTCCAGGCAGTTTTTATTGAAACCATTTTTTGGGGGGGGTGCATTTTAAAGATTATGATGCCAGCTGACTGACAGGTGACTGTGCCACCTACCTGACCAATGTGGTCTGCAGGGCATGTGCAGATAAGCATCTTCGCCTGCTGAGCTAAGCTTCCTTGCCCCTTGTTTATGGTTTAGGATTATACTTTATCTCCCATTCTGCCCTCCGGTTGGGGCCACTGCTGCATCTGCAGCCCTGCTGCTTGGGGCCACATTAGAAGGTAGGGTGAGAGCAGGATAAATTCCCCTGATGCCATTGCATGACGGCATTGAGGCCATCTTGGGATCTCACTTGCATGTTTGGCAGTCAGCTGGTTGATCTAAGAGAGTTGGGTAGAGGAACACCTCTGCTCATTCCAAACCCACCCCAGCCTGACAGTTTGGATTGCTCTGTCTGTGTTGCATATGAACACAGCCTATGTAAACAGTATTTCTCTTTGGTTTTATAATGATTCTTTATTATAATTGAACCACAAGCATCCATTCTATGCAAAATAATTAAGACAACTTGTTGAGATTTTAGCTCGGCTTAAAACCACAGGATTTTGTAGGATTAAAAATATCAATAGTTGAATGCAGATATATTTAGTCAAATTTCAGGTGGGAAGGGAAACTAGTGGAGTTTTATCTCGCAGGATACAGGATACATTCCAGTACTAACTGCTTAAGCCAGATGGGCGGGGTATAAATAATAAATTATTATTATTATTACTACTACTACTACTACTACTTGATGTACTGCATATTTAAAGACCTGTGGCTTCTTTTTAAATGGCTTGATAGATATTGACAGATTCATGTCTTCATTTTTTGTTCCCCACCCCCTCAAAAATAAAATGTTCAGATATGTTGTCTCCAGCTTTGGAAACCTCAAGCATAACTCCATCCGTTTACAGTGTCCATGCCTTAACGCTGCTGTCAGAAGTAAGTTTTCCCCCTTTTTAGTTGACTTTAAGATATTTGTTTGTATATAAGTGTTAACACAGAAGAGAACAGAACATTATTCCACCACACTTGCACTTCTGGAATTTTGGTAGCAGGTGAATATTCAGATGTGCCAGGAAGCACATATTGCTGAGCAGCGAGAAGCCTGGTGGGCCACACCTGGCCCCTGGGCCCAAGGTTCCTCACACCTGCACTAGTGAAAGACCAAGAACCTGATTTTCAATTACCTCTCCTATCCAGGGCAGGCTCTGGTGCTTCCTATAAGCTGCTCCTTAGGTTTCGGGGATCTTTTGGAGCAGTATGGGATATAGCATAGATGGCTGCAATCGGTAGGAGGGATTAGTGAAAGTGGTGTGCTGCCTTAGGCTAACAGAAGGGCTTTTGCTAGCACAAAGCTACCATTCAAATCAGTGGGACTGAATTTTGTCGTGGCTAATTTAAGCTCCGTTGGTCTTAATGGGCCTACTATAAGCATGATTTAAGATTGCAATCCTAACCTCATTTACCTGGGAGTAAGCATCATTGAATTCAATAGAACTTACTTTTGAGAAGACATGTTAGGATTGCCTTGCAAATCCTCATCCAAGCCCATGTCTCTGGAAATAGTAGAGAAGGGAATAGTGGGGTGACTGATGTCCATGCATGTGCTTTCGGGTAATTCCCCCCCCCCCTTTTTAGCAGGAACAAAACTCTGCTGAAAGATAATATAGCTGTTGGCTCCCCCCCCCTAAAAAAGCACACATTACACTCTGAAGTTGATTTGGTTGTAAAACTGTCATGTTCATGTGCTCAGTCTCAGACCAATTTGCATCAGTGCTCATGCAGCACATTTGTCAGTATACAATTCTTATCTGCTTTTGAGAGAATGAAGAAAAATCATCTGTATCTTTGGTGCTATACTTAAGGACTTTGTGGATTTTTTGAAACGACCATTTAGTTTTGATAAGGTGATATTTCAAAAAGAACTTGTTAAATAGTGTTTTCTTTGTGACATTTTGAAAATAATGAATATGGCTGGAAACTGGGCAGTCATCCATTGAAAGGATATATAATATTTATATATTTTAAGCAGAAGTCCTTGTTGTTTGTAGGGGCAGAAAATTGACATTTTCAATATTTCTCTTCTCTTGTAGGTCTTGGCTCATCTTTTGGATATGGTTTTCTACAGTGATGAAAAAGAGAGAGTTATTCCACTTCTTGTAAATATAATGCACTATGTTGTGCCTTATCTTCGCAATCACAGGTACCTCTACAATTACATGTGCAGCTTATTTTAACTATGATGTACGCTTTCAGTGAACTTACCATTACAGTTTACATAAAGTACTCTCTGGACAAGTTTCCCAAACAAGGAAATGATGATTAACTGCTTCAGAACAAGCCAAGATACTTAGCCAGCTTAATAGCTTAATATCCTGACGTGTTTGAAAGCTGTCTGCCATATTTTCCAGGCTTGATCAAAACAGGGAATTATAATTAATGTTAGTTAGCTAGATACATTCTGGTTTGTTTGCTGGCTCTTGTGAAAAGGCTGTGTATGTGGCTAAAGGTTCATCTATGTCTCTGCCTATTAAGATGAGATTCTGTTGTTTGAATGTGGTCCTTCTGTGCAGTCTTGAAATGAGCAGTTATATATAAGGAGCACTAATACTTGCAGTGACATATGGCCCTACTCTGCAGGAACGACTCCAAGGCTGGTGCTCCCCCACTCCAGATTTTTCCTGCTATCCCATTCATCTGCCCCACTTTCCTTCATAGTATATTAAGGTCCTATCTGGCAATGATTACATCCTTGCTCTCCTAGTAGTATTTTTTGCCACTTCCCCAACTGCTCTTCTGAGTGCACTTGTATGAACTCATGTTGACTATTGAAAGAGTTTGGCAGCAAAAGTAGCAATCTGTAGTCTCCAGCCTTTCCTGCTTATTGGCATTTGTGAGACATTTTGCATTTCAGCAGCCTAAATTCTGATTTTGCACAGTAACTCTGTATTTTGCAGATAGTGTTCATGAATAGCCCTTGATCCTAGAGTAACTCAGTCAGTTGCTGTCAAAAGCTTCACCAAACAAAAAAGCACTGAGCCTATCACAGTGTAAACATTCTGTGCTGTGTATTACCAATGGCAGGAATTTTATCTGTGTGGCTGACAGACTCTGTTGACCTCCCCGCCAGAGGTGTGACTCACTTCAGCCACTTACATTTGCATTACTAGGCTTGGTCTTTATGTGGCATAACTTTCTGGTGTAAGATGCCTTGGTTTTTCCAGCTCTATGCTTCAGGCTAGTTGTTGAAGAAAAAGGACCTCTCAGGCTACAGATGACACAGAGCTCCTTGAATGAATAAGGCATGTTTCTGACAAATTAATTAAGCTCTAAATCAGACATCCCCAAACTCGGCCCTCCAGCTGTTTTGGGACTACAACTCCCATCATCCCTAGCTAACAGAACCAGTGGTCAGGGATGATGGGAGTTGTAGTCCCAAAACAGCTGGAGGGTCGAGTTTGGGGATGCCTGCTCTAAATGCTTCACCCAGTACGGAGGCAGAGAAAGTGTAGCCCTCCAGATGTTGTTCGACTTCCAGTTCCCATCAGTCCCAACCAACAAGGCCAGCAGCCAACATTGATGATGGGAGTTGTCAACTAGCCACAGCATAGTACCATCATGATTGTGATTATGCATGTGCACAGAGGAGGGTGGTGATTTTCTAATAATGAATTTTCCTTTTAGGTGCACCCCCTTCCATGGTGCTAAAGTCTGCTCTGGAGGGTTTACTGACATCCAGGAGCAGAATTTGAAGGGGGTGGGGCATTTAGTGGGCAGCTGTAAGCCAGGATCTGGTGTTGGGATCCAAGCAAGAATACTTTCAAATGGATTTAAAGGTGATGTGTTCAATATTGTTTTTGTGCAGGGTTTTTTTCTTATTTGAAATCCTTTTGAATTGGATTTATTTCCTTGTTCCAGTGCCCATAACGCGCCCAGCTACCGAGCATGTGTTCAGCTGTTGAGCAGCCTGAGCGGCTATCAGTACACGAGGAGAGCATGGAAAAAGGAAGCTTTTGACCTCTTTATGGATTACAGTTTCTTTCAAATGGATGCTTCCTGTGTTAATCAGTAAGGCTTTTTGTTGCTCCTGTTTGTTTTTAGCACCTGGCAGGGCGGGGGGAGGGGGGAGAATAGAATTGTTTTCCCAAGACAGTTGTTGTCAACATGGGGCCTTCCAGATGTTTTGGGACTCCAACTCCTATCGGCCCAGCCAGCATGGCTGATGTTGAGGGATGATGAGAGTTGAGGCCAACAATGTCTAGAAGGCACCACATTAGCTCCCCAGCCGTAAGACGGTATACAGACAAAATTCTAGCAATCTGCACTCTCCAGATGACTAGATACTCTCATTTGCTTGTATAATCTTCGGTTGGCTGTATGGTCTACACCAGTGTTTCCCAACCTTGTGCCTCCAGCTGTTTTGGGACTACAATTCCCATCATTCCTGACCACTGGTCTTGCTAGCTAGGGATGAAGGGAGTTGTAGTCCCAAAACATCTGGAGGCACAAAATTGGGAAACACTGGTCTACACTATATAGCAGGCACCCCCAAACTTGGCCCTCCAGATGTTTTGGGACTACAACTCCCATCATCCCTAGCTAACAGGACCGATGGTCAGGGATGATGGGAGTTGTAGTTCCAAAACATCTGGAGGGCTGAGTTTGGAGGTGCCTGCTATACAGCAACATCACAACAGGGTTTCAGGCAGCTCTTTCACCAAGCCCACCTGCAGATCCTAGTGGTGAAACCTGATACCTTCTGCATAAGGTAGAGCTGAACTTCGTTCCTCTGCTATTTTCTCTCCGGTTCTTAGAGCTTGTTTCTCTGAGTTCCCACAACTTGTTAGTTCTGCACGCCCACTGCCTCTACTCGATTTCATGTACATCTATCCATAGCTTGGATAGTGTGGTTGCTGATTCCAGAAAGAGCTTCCCAAATAGCCTTGGTTCAAGCTTGATAAGGGCTATCAATGACTATATTTTATAACCATTGTTGGAGACAGAATGCCTCCAAATACCTGTTCAATTGCTGGGGAGAGTACTGTTCCTTCTTGTGGACTTCCTAGGCATGTGGTTGACCACTGTGAAAACAGGATGCTGCACTAGATTTCATTTTGCCTGATCCTGCAGCATTCTTCTTAAGTTCTTGTCTCTTTTCTTTATACTCTCCCCACCCCCCTAACCCCAAGACTCCCTCTGTCAACAGAGGCAGCTGCTTAGTTCTTACGGATCTGTACCATTCATACACTGCGAGATCTTATTCTGATGTACAGAGCAGAATTGTGAAAGGGGCGTCAAAATGACACTTTTCCTAAAATGCCATGCTTTTATTTGCAATGATAGTATCTTTTTAAATTCTTTTTTAGTTGGAGAGCAATCATGGACAATTTGATGACACATGACAAAACCACGTTCAGAGATTTGATGAGTGAGTTCTGGCTTTTAACTGTGTACAAGATCCACAGACACTTGCATGTTTGGAATCCATTCTAAGAATATTAGCTACCATGTTGTAAAGGTTGATAATGCATAATGGTCCAAATCACAACTCATCTAAGCCAAGAAATGCTTGTTTTTTTGCGAAGATAGCTTAGGCATGATAGTTTTTCATTGACTGTGCCATTGGAAGTAATTTTGGTGAATTAATTTGTTTCTGGTTTTGTGAATTTTATAAGTTTGTTACATTAGTATCTTGATTTTTCCTTGCTCTCTCTGCCTTAACCTAGTGCTACTTTGTTGTTTGTATGCAAGATCCACCTGCTAAGTAGCCCACAAGAGTGTGTCTTAACTCAGAATGTGTCGCATCCCTTTTTTAAAAAAAGAATGTAAAATTACTTTTAAAAAAGTATATTCAGAGAAAATTCTAGAGTACTGAACATCAAGACTTATTGATTGAAGTGACTGCTGAAGTGCAAATGGTGCCAGGTCTATCCCATGAATAGTTCCCATGTTCTCATGACTATAGGGACCAGTGGGAGAGTACTGTGGCTCTCATGTCCTGCCTTGGGCATCTCATTGGCCACTGTGAGAAGCAGGATGCTGGACTAGATGGGCCTTCTTATGAGAAATGCACACAAACACTGCAGTTAACTCATAAATAGGATCCATGTAGTGTATATGGTACCTGACATACATGTTTAAAGTGCAGAATACAATCTGGGCACTGACGTATGGCACTCAACTAGTGATTTTAATAACATACTTTAAATCAGCCTTTTCCAACCTGGAGTCCTGTGCCTGTTTTGAACTCCTCCTATCTCTGAGCCAAGAACGTTTGCCTTCACTAAAAGCACCTTCTCTGCTGCATGATTCCTTCTTTAGCACGTGTGGCTGTAGCTCAGAGCAGTTCACTCAATCTGTTTGCCAATCGGGATGTAGAACTGGAACAGCGTGCTATGCTTCTGAAGAGGCTGGCCTTTGCCATTTTTAGCAGTGAAGTGGACCAATACCAGAAATACCTTCCAGATATACAAGGTGAATAAGAATTTTATCATTTCCCTTGGAGGGGTAAAGTTAATACAAGTGTCCTTTGCTTAGTGCTATATGGATGACATAACCTCCCGCAGTTTCCACTTAAATCAAGGATAGGGAACTTGCAGTCCTCCAGATGTTGGACTACAACTCCCATCATTCCTTAACCTCGGTGAGGTCACTTCAGTGCTGCTAATGCGGTGGTTTGACTTCAGCCCTGGAGGCACACTCCCATTGTCTCTCAGGACGGAAACATGCCAACCAGCAATGCTAGCTGGACCTCATGGGAGCTGGAGTTCATTAATATCTGGAGGGCCAAAGACTCCCCATCCTCAATTTAAATCGTAGTTAACCTTCTGCTCTGTGTATTGGCACATAATTTGGGGCCAGCAGAACAAAGCATACCAAAAATGCCATTGGCTGTTATCATTGTCTCTTAGAAACACAGTGAACGGTTTACTTGAAAACTGGTACATCTCTCCCTCCTTCCCCCAGCACCTCTAATATTCTACATTGGGGGGGGGGGGTGTGTGTGCATGAGTTTAGCGTAGCTTTCCTAAATACAATCAAATTAATCAACTACAGTGGTACCTCGGTTTATGAACACAATTGGTTCTGGAAGTCTGTTCATAAGCTGAAGTGTTCATAAACTGAAGCGAACTTTCCCATTGAAAGTAATGGAAAGTGGATTAATCTGTTCCAGGCGGGTCCGCAGAGTACTCAACCCGAAGCATGGGTGTAATTGGTTCTGGAAGTCTGTTCATAAACTGAAGCGTTCATAAACTGAAGCGAACTTTCCCATTGAAAGTAATGGAAAGTGAATTAATCCGTTCCAGACCAGATGGGTCCGCGGCGTTCGTAAACTGAAAATTCGTAAACCAAGGTGTTCATAAACCAAGGTTCCATTGTAAAGCTCATCAGTTTTTTGAGCTATCAAATGTGTTGATTTCTCTGTTTCAGAAAGGCTTGTAGAAAGTCTCCGCTTGCCACAAGTGCCCACTCTTCACTCCCAAGTGTTCCTCTTTTTCCGAGTTCTGCTCTTGAGAATGTCTCCACAGCATCTTACCTCGCTTTGGCCTACCATGATCACAGAATTGGTGAGTTGCAACTGACTTTGGAACATGGGGAAGCTTTTTTTTTTTAAAGAGCCAGTAATTCAATATAGCCCAAGGATACGATTTCCAGCCATTACTGATGAGGGGAGTATATCATTGTTGGGGTGCAAGCCTAAACACAATGTCATGCATAAGGGTACTGAAGTCGCATGTTTTGAGCAACCTGCATGGATCTTTCCCACCTGATCATTAGCCTGGGGGGAGGACAATAATTGAGTGGTAAAGATCAGGCGTTTGTTCACATGCATACCACGACCATATCACTGCCGATGTGTAAGGGGGATATGATTGGAATGTCCGTTTATTAATACTGTTTTTAAAATTTGGTGTGGTTTTCTTTAAAAAACAACAACTTCAGGTCCAAGTATTTTTATTGATGGAACAGGAACTCACAGCTGATGAAGATATCTCAAGGTAATGCCAATTTCTCTTCTCTCATCTTATTTGCGCAATAGTTGAAATATACTGGCTGATAGTCTAATTTATTATAGATTAGCCTTATTTTATATTACTAATTTGGAAGGTTCCCCACCCCTGCTATGAAAACAGGAGCACAATCGGTGCCAATAAGCAGCAGTAAGCAATTTTTAAAATTCCAGTTCATGTTTATTTAATAAATGCAGTCAGTTCACAGAGATCAAATTAGTCAGACAGGACTCAATACAGTGGTACCTCAACTTATGAATGACTCGACTTACAAATGTTTCGAGATACGAATAGAGTTCTATCCGCCATTTTGGATGCAGTTTAGATAGGATTTTTTCGACTTACAAATTTCTTTTAAAAAATTATCCATTGGCTTCGACTTACGAAGGTCCGTTCGGAATGGATTAAATTCGTAAATCGAGGTATCACTGTATTGTAAAGTAAATCAAACTTTGGTCTTGCTTCTTTACACTAAATTATCTGAACAAACGAAGTGTTATTTAGAACTACTAGCTGCAACTGTCTTGTTAAAATTGTTTACATGGTGTTTTTAGAAGGGTAATATAAAAGTTATCCTCATAGCACATACTTTAAGTGAACTGGGAGAGTTCTCTAAGAGAAGAGCATTGATTTGTGAAGTGTGGACATAACTGATTAAGAATAACCTGTAGTAAATTCATTCAAATTGTAGAACTGCAGGACCATCTGTTGCTGGCCTGGAAACTACATACACTGGAGGCAATGGATTCTCGACATCCTACAACAGCCAGAGATGGTTAAATCTTTATTTGTCAGCTTGTAAATTTCTGGATTTAGCCTTGGCACTGCCCTCTGAAAATCTTCCTCAGTTTCAGATGTAAGTACACTTGATCTCATTCAAATCAAAGTGTGCCGTAGAAACACTTCATTGTGAGAAAACCTTCATATTTAGTCTTTATGGACTGTCAAGGGCGGGTGCTTTCACTGCCTTCTGCCACCTCACCTTGTGTTATGGCAGTGAAAATGTGGCTTAGGGTGGCACAGCTCCCCATCAGGGAAAGGCCCTCCTTATAGCGTTGGTAGAAATTCAGGAGAAGCAACTTGGATAGGGGCCCTCTCCCCACTAACCAGCCCCTGTGCTGTTATGCTTCTGTCAGATGCCCAAGACTGTGTCCCAATATGTATGGAAGGGTGTGTTTTATTACCATTTGGCAAATATGAACAAAAGGAAATCGGAAAGGGGTGGGCAGAACAGAGCAAACAATGCTTTCAGAATATTTCTTCTTAGAAGTGGCTTCTGTGAAACAGATTGCTATTTATCATTTTATGCATCTAATTTTACTCCCATGGATCTTGGTTATTCTTAGCATATTTTGGGTACATAAAGACATGCCTGGATATAAGTTGACTCAACTAGGGAGGGCTGGGGTGTTCTTGCCAAAGATAACTTGCTGAATGTGCAACGAAGTGGTGACTTTGTCCTCTTTTTCTTTAACAGGTATCGCTGGGCCTTTATTCCAGAAGCTTCTGATGATTCAGGGTTGGAGGTGCGAAGACAAGGCACACACCAAAGGGAATTCAAACCATACGTAGTACGATTAGCAAAACTGCTGCGAAAGAGAGCAAAGGTATTTCATTTCTCTTTTCATAAATTATTATTACTGCTACAGACCCAATGCATATTTTACATCACTACATCAATCATACATTTAAGCTCTGATCCAACAGGCGCTTAAAACCATGTGTGGCTTTAGCTAGGTTAAACTGGCAACAGCACCTCTGAAGGGTGGGGTTCAACCTTCAAGCCAACTTGTGTCAGCTGTGCACATAGTGTCTTCAGCCTCTTGATCAAAAGTTCTGGAGAATGCCACGTACTTGTATCCAGCATGTTGAGGGTTCGTTAAACTACTGCACTGAGGTTCGGGCAGTTGTGCCCCTCAGTGGAACAGTTTTAAAAAGCTGCCTGGGCTGTATAGACCGCCAAGGGATAGCTTGTTTCTCCTCCTGTAGTATCTAGGCTAGAGAGACTCAAGAGCGGTGGTGGTTTTACTTGCAATATACCCCCGTCATGCTCTGGTCCTGGGCGATGTCTTGATCCATCACCCAGACCTAGCAGACTAGGGCTGGGAGATATTTGCTTTGCAACATACCACCATATTGCAAAGCTTAGCTGGTGGTATATTATGGTGTCAGAACAGAGGCAGGGAGGATGACAGCCGGGCACGGTGCTACGGCTTTTTGCGCCCTAGGCTAAATTACCTTCTGGCGCCTCCCCCCCCCCCCGGCACATGCGTATAACCCCGCTGCGTCCCCTCCATAGGCGGGAGGGTGCTGGGCTCTCGCACCTCCCGCCTATGGAGCCAGGGACGCTGTGAGCTGTTCAGCGGCGGCGGCAGCAACAGCACCCATAGCTGAAGGCTTCAGCAACGGGCGCTGCCACTGCTGGCACCCTAGGCCAAGGCCTAGTTTGCCTTAATTGAAGCGCCGGCCCTGATGACAGCTGCCAGCCACAGAGATTATTAGCTTTACCATGCGCAGCTTCTGCCTCTCGAGGCCAGGTGGACAAAGCTGCCACCTCCTCTGGAACCCTGGCTGCATGAGGCACAGGGTGAAGCACCTCCAGCAGCTGCTGCCTTGGCATGGGGCAGAGGCTGTCTCTTCCTCCCAGGAGAAAGAGGTAGCTTGCTGTCGCTCCTGTGCAAAGGCAGCAGTTTCTTTCACCTGCTCTGCTGAGGGGTGTGGGCAGCCACGCACCCTCAGCAGAGAAGTTTAAAGGAACTGCCTGTCCATGGGGTGCAGTGACTGCTTCACCCATGACCGACATCACACTCTTTATTGATACATCTCCCAGGTCTAGTACTGACCAGTGAATTTTTGAAGTCTCCTGCAGCACTGCTTTGTCTTGAAACTCTCCTCTCCTCTCTTCCCACATATTAACAGAAAAACCCAGAGGAGGACAGCTCAGGAAAAACACTAAACTGGGAACCTGGCAGCTTGCTCCTGACCATCTGTGCTGTTCGCAGCATTGAACAGCTTCTGCCTTTCTTCAACGTCCTGAGCCAAGTATTTAACAGCAAAATCACCAGCAGAAGCATTGGTCATTCAGGGAGCCCCATGCTTTACCCAAATTCTTTCCCTACCAAGGACATAAAAATGGAAACTCAAAAGACATTCTCCAGCAAAGCAAGACAAAAAATTGAAGAAATGGTTGAGAAGGACTTTCTGGAAGGTGTCATGAAAACATGAAGTGTACACAAAATGTTTATCTTAAGTAATGTAACTTCAAATGAAACCACTCCATCCTTCCAGTGTGTATAGTTTCCTTTTTCATACTTTGTATGTAATGTATACTTCAGGATGTATTTAATTTAAATACCTGTAAATAAGTTCTGGATGTGGCCTGAATCAAGTTGAAATATCGCTGGCTCATATCAGTTATGGTGCCTACTATTTATTGTACATTTGTTTTGTCATCTTGAGGTATGTCTTTAAGAAAATTACCAATACAAGTTGCACATTTTTTTCTAGCTGTGTCTTATTTTCTGTCTAGATATCTATGCAGCATCTTACAGGGAGCCACTTTTCTAATCGAAAGCATGGAAAAGTGCCAGCTATCAGAGCAGTTCTGAGCCTTCTGTATACTTTGATTCAGCACTGCTCCCAACATTCACTCCTCTCAATTAACGTCATTTCTCCCATGGCAACTTCCTGTTTCACATTTTCAATTAAGTACCCTCCTATATGGAGTTACAACTACGTTACTCTTAAATATATGGTTCAAAGTTTTTGCATGTTAAATAAATAAAAAAATCCCTTCCCTGGCTACTACTAGCAGGAGCAAAGGGGACACTGCTGCCTTGCTATGGAAAAATGAAAAGATTTGCTTGTCCAACAATATAGTTGTCAAAATTCAATTTAGTCTAAAAATTACTTAAGAACTGCAGTGACCTAATAAAAGTTAACAGAAATGACAATAAGGAGTTAACTCACTTCTAAAGGAACTGCTTTTAATTATAAATTAATTTTGCATTTCATTTACTAAAGCAAAAGCAGGAAGGTATGGTTTATGACTTACCTTAAAGAACGGTACTTCATTATACTACAGCTTTGGGCTGTTCTCCAACTCCTCCAGCTATATGGTAGACAGCCAGGCTAACTTCATGTGCAAGTTTATCTGCATTTTCCTGGAAAGAAGAATTGCAGCATGAAGAAATTGCAATTCAAGTAAACACTCAGTCATATTTCAGTGTGGATGCTTTGGACAGCTGTACCCAGAAACCAAGGCTGCTAAAGTGATCCTATAATTTTAAGGTACCTTTCTAAGACACTGAGTGCAGCTAAGATTGATCTATTTCTTCCAGCTGCTAGAAGGCAACAATTACACCAAAGAGGGACTTACTTTTTAAAAGAATGTGCAAGTTAACTGCAGATTAAATGCATTCAACATCATTTAATTTGGGCCACAGAAATTTCAAAAGTAAGAAAAAGGAGAGGTAGTGCAAGCAGAGATTTTTTCCAAGCAAACTATGATCCTTCTTTGGGTTTTTCCCCCATCTTCGGAGACTATAGGAGACAAAAACTTTCTGTCTTTTTCTGTCTCTCTTCCCTCTTGTTTCTTCCAACTGTTTTTAAGCAGAGGATGGAATGAGGAACCAAGGAACACACAAAAGACCCATTCCACATGCTATTTTATCCCCCCATGTTGAAAACTCTTAAGAGGGTGTACAAGAAGAATATCCATGTCTCCCCTAAGCAAAAAGCCTAGGGAGGACAGTTTGTTGATAATTTGGGGGTGCAAAAGGGGAAGATCCTCTTGAAGCAGATTGTGCCCACGCTGCTAATTGCTTAACCTTTGGCTGTACAGTGGTACCTCGGTTTACAAACACAATTGGTTCCGGAAGTCTGTACTTAACCTGAAGCGAACTTTCCCATTGAAAGTAATGGAAAATGGATTAATATGTTCCAGACAGGTCCGCGGAGTACTTAACCTGAAAATACTCAAACCGAGGCGTACTTAAACCGAGGTATGACTGTATATAAATGTAATAATTAGTGTTTGCAAACAAAGTTTGCATGGTGGTGGGTGGGAACCTACTATCTGGACTCAAAATTATTCTCTACCACACTGCATTAAGAATATGAATCACTTTGGTTCTGACCTGTGTGTCTGCTTCAGCATAGACTCTGACGACATCTTCTGTTCCAGATGGGCGAACAAAAGCTCGAGCCAATTTAAACCTCTGGGTGAGCTCATCAATTCTCTCCTGCAGCCCTGGGGGTGTAACTGCTCGCCTTTCAGCATCCGTAGTGTCAATTACACGTCTGTCAGCAACCTACAAGTCCAAGTAAAGGAAGTGATACAATCGGACTTGTTAAAAGCTCTAATTTTACCTGCAGATTTTGCAACAGTAAGAGGAGAGAGAGAACACAGACCTAGTTTTGATACAGATTTGTATTGAGTACTCTGCAAGGCCCATAAGATATTGTCACTCCTGCACAATTCTCCACCTACATTTCTCAATTTTTTGGCTGTCATTGGCTGGCTCTTCCCACTCATACATAACTAGACCTAAATCACATTTTGTGTTTTGTCAATCACTGAAACTGCTGGGCTATGCCAAGTTTTCTATCTCACTCTCCCAGATCTTGACCTCTTGTGAGAGCTGCACTAACATGCACACATTGGACTATCCCAGTGACCAGGAATGTTTTATAGTCCCGGTCTGTGCTGTGATGAAACTCAATTCTTGTGAATACATAACAACTAAGAAACGGTGATTGGAGGACCAACATTAAACCCCCAATTTCAAGGTTGATGACACATTGTGCAAGTTTTTGTTCATTGGAAAAATTCTAGTTGATTTAGTCTTAGGTCACCCAATGCAACTATTTCCAGACATGCATGCTCACAGGAAGGCTTCCAAAAGCCAATTCGCACTGCAACATAAAATGACTACATTGTCAGAAATGCCCTTGAGCCTGCAATGTGTTGTCCAAAGCCGACCCAGGGCCAGAAAGTCAGTGGGTTTTTGTTACAGTGCACAGTAGCTGGAGTATTTTGTTATTGTTTGTTGTTGTTGTTTTTTTAAAAAAAGCTTATCCTGAGTCAATTGCCCAAGAAATAAAACTTCCACCAAGGAGGGAGATTCTGTGCAGTAAAGTAGCCGACACCCATTTTCAAAAAGGTGCAGTTATTGATAGTGTCGTCTCTGGCTTAAGCTCACACGCCATGCCATGGCATCAAATGCTAATAAGCCAGCCAGGGAGGACTGAAAGCCTGAGGCAGCCAGAAAGCACTGGATCTGGGCTTCCTCAGGCCAGTATGGATCCTGCCCATATCCTGGCAACAGAGAGCTGACAGTATGCTACAGCATCTCAATGATTGCCCAACAAACAAGAAGACCCATGGGTATGAAAAAGACCCTCCTTGTCTCCAACCCAATTTGTGTTTGCAGACAAGTTGGGAAAGCAAGCCAAGTTTGTAGGTCACTGAAATGAACCACTGCTGCAAGCAGTAGCATTTGTGTCCATCAATGACTTCCCACTAACCTTCACTTTGAGTTGCCGGTTGGGAAGATCTGTGTACATGGTGTCCCACTGTTGTACTGTGAGATTCTTCAACGCCAAGATGGCTTCAATCACCAGCATGTCTGAAAGAGCATCACCAATCGTCTGGGATAGACAGCAAAAAATAAAAGGAAAGGAGAGAATACCAGTGAGGAAAACCAGTATGGCAGAGGCAGCCTTGATTCCAGTTAATAATCTGGATTCTCACGCTCAGTTAGCCTAAAAACTGCCACATGGCCTACATCCTTAAAAATTATTATTTATTAAATTTGTATACTGCTCTTCATCACAGGGTGGTTCACAACATAAATGTACAAAATGAGAACACAAAATACATAATAAAAACAAAGACAAGCAAATAGTAGGTGAAGAAGCTCCTCAAGAAGAGGCCGTAAATTTACCTGAAGGGTGTTTGTGTTGGCACCAGGAAGCAGCTACCACCACCAACGTAATTAGACAAAAAACAACGCCTTTAGCTCTGTAGCACCATGACTTGTACCAGTACTCTCCACTAAGCTACCTTCTGCCCCAGAATATCTCAATGTTCAAAGCAGGGTAAGGGAGAACCCCCCACAATCTCGAAGTGTAAAGCAAAGGGATTTGGAAATACAAACACATTATCAGGCTATTGGGAACTATAAAATAAGTCTCCAACCCCCACAGTCATTTTACAGGTCAGATAACTAACCCATTATCATCAGATTCTATCTGTCACTAGGGATGGAGCAAGAATTCAAAGAGGAGGTACCTGACTCTGTGAGCACTTCTGCTCTAAATTATAACAAGCAACAATCAAACAGACCACTTTGACTCCACTTGCATGCTTTGTCAGCTGATTATTCCAGCCCCAGTTGACAACCCCACCAGCACAAACATGGAGACTGGGTGACGTTTTCCCAACAGGAAATAATGGTCCAACCAATTACAGTGGTACCTCGACTTATGAAGACGATCCGTTCCGCGGCCGTCTTCGTAAGTCGAGGTTTTCGGATGTCGAAGCGTGTGTTTGGCGCATGCGCAAAGCGCGATTTCGCACAGGCACAGAACGCACGCGCCAGGCGAAAAGACTTCTGGGGTTGTCGACTTCGGAAGTCAAAACCTTCGGAAGTCGAAGCGTTCGGATGTCGAGGTATGACTGTACCGGTACATAATACAGATGTATCCCAGATTATCAATTTCCCAATGGTAATTTACTCTCTTTTGCAACACAGAGATGTCGTCATGTAACATCTTTGAAACTCCTAGTATTAAGAAATTTAAAAACAAACTTTAGCTCTTTGTCAACATTCCTACCTGATTTATCAAGTCAATAGTATTTTCAAGGATCTTTGCAGCTTCTCTTTTTTGGTTGTTTTTTTCCTCTTTTGCCTGGTACCTTATCTTCTCTTCTGCAGCTTTACTAAACAGGACCTGGAAGGAGGAACATATTCGATAGTCTGAAGGAATGCAGCGTGGCCACTGTCACCACCATCTCCCAATTACCACATGGTGATAGTGGTGTATCACTGATGCTTTCAAAGAAAGACTGGTACTCCCCAAAAATGATGAACATATGATAGGTACAAAAGGGAGTACATTAGATTTTATTCATACCCTGTGAGAAATAAAGGCTCCTAACAGTGAGGTCTGCAAAGCTCCATGCAGTCCAGCTTCCATTTCCAAAAGCAGTTGGCCAAATCTATTTCTAGGAAGCTCATGAACAGGGCAAAAGTTCCCTCTCAACATCCTATAGTGTCTCCCTGGAATGTGGTGCTCAGGTTCTGGAACCAAGCCAGTATTTTTCCAGGAATTTTGAATGCCACCCATTGTAGGCAACAACCTGGCTATTAGTTACTTGCCTCTGCCTAGTTTTATGCAGCCCTCAAGCTAATTTCAACAGCAGTCTGCAAGTGATCAGTTCAGACCTCTGACAAAAGTGATCTGACTCTCCCCCAGTAGTAGCCTGCTAGGCTGGGAGGAAAAGAGAGACAGGCAGGCAGGAAGAGAAGGAATGGCCGATGGTGAATAAGAACATATGAATAAATCTATGAAGAGATCTGTTAGATCAGGTCAAACCCCATCTGGCCCAGCATCCTGTTCTCCCAGAGGCCAACCAGGTGCCTATTGGAAGCCTGCAACTAGGACCTGAACCCAACAGCACTCTCCTCACTTGTGTCTCCCAGCAACTGGCATTCAGAGGCATACTGCCTCTGAAAGTAGAGGAAGAATATAGACATTATGGCTAGCATCCATTGACAGACAAATTTGTGAATGATAAGGCTAATCCTTTTAAAGCAAGAGGTTGCAAAAAGAGAGAACAGTGAATAGCCCCACCCATGATCAGCATGTGGCTCCTGACAGAAAAAGGTGACCCATCCCAAGACTATAAACTCTCTTATCCCCATGCTAAGTGCATCAAAAGCTAGGCAAAGGCCAAGCTCTTTCACTTACTCCAGCCTCTGACTGACTTTTGGAACAAATTAGGGGCTGAAACTCATTCTGGGCTCTTTATCCCAGAATAACTGGGAGGGATATAAGACATGAGACAAGAGGAGAAAGGATCAGAGAATATTACAGCAGTGTGGCAAGGAGCGGCTGGAAAAGTTATCAGTTTAGATAGGGGCACAATGAATTTTAGTCTTCTTGAGGTTGAGGATGAAGTTTATTACAAAAAAAAAGAGAGCAGAGGGAGAGATTACAAGTGCAAAACACTTACCGTGCCATGACCATTTGCTTCAAAATAAACTCCAATGTCAAATTCCTGGGCCTTGTGATGCAAGTGCTTCACTCCTGTTTTTGCACAGTGGACAGGCACCTAGAAGGAGAAGACCAAACAAACCATCTGTGGTGAGATGGAGCTGTAGGGCTGCACCTTAAAACCAAGCTTTATCCTGCTTGTATCAAAACTAAAACCCACATGCCTGACCAAAAAATCTGTGGGAATGCTAATTTGAAAAATGTTATACACAACAGTAACCAGGTGATTTTAAACTTCAGACTTACTGGTCAAATGTCTTCATAATTGGTAATGTGTACTATGTCACTTATTTCAAAATAGGGTAAGCCAGCTCTGCTACGTTTAGGGGCCCTCCTGTTCATTCTGCAGAGGGGCCCTGGACCTCTGCCCTAAACTCCAGCCCTGATGGCACCACTGGCTATGCAGAGGGCCAGCTATTTCACACAACTAATCTCCATGAATTCGAAGGCTCTTAATATGTTTTGGAGAAAAAGGTGGAACTCTGTAACACCTCCTCCTCTAGGTTAGGGCATTGCACATAAGTCTTAGTTACTAAAAGATTCACTTGCACTGTTGTTGTTTTTCCCATGAAACAATGTGTGATTAGGCCTGGATGGTTTTTACATTGTTTTTAAGCACAGATGTTAGATGGCAGGGCATGCAAGCGTTGAATTAGTACCTTCATGGTTTCTTCCAAATAACGTGTAGAGCTCCCATTGGCATAGGCTGTTTGTATGACTGCAAATGATAAGATCTGCCCAGCCTGAAGGAAGAGAAGCATGCTATTTGCATAATCAGATCTTCGTGAAAACACAATACAAAACAATTATTATTATTATTATTATTATTATTATTATTATTATTATTATTTAAAAATCACTGCCTTGGATGTTCATAAATTCCAGTTAGCAAAGACATGTTAACATTTCACATTGGAATAGGAAGTGTTCTTCAAGAACTTTCAGAACTCTCACATACTTAAAAACAGGGCAAGCATGCTATTGGTGAAAGTCAAGAGCACACCTGATAGCTCAACCCAAAACTGATGATGGCAAGTACAGTATTCCAAAAATCCCTTCTACTTAAAGACAATTGCATTTAAAAAGCACTATGTTAAATAGTTGCAATTACTTTTATTTCTTCCTGATCGAATTTCATTTAAAAAACCCAAACTGTTCCCAAAAAGCAGGGGGGAGCCAAAGATAAGAACTGCTCGGTGAATTATTTGCATTGTAGAAACTTAAAGTTCCAGCTAATTACATTTTCAATTGTTAATTTCCTCAATTTAACCATGCAGCAAGTGAAAGAATTCCATTACCTTGACCAGAAGTTCCTTAAGAAAAGTGCTGATTAGAGTTGCTATTTTATCTCCATCAAGAAGGTGAAAATGGCCAGCAGGGTCATTATAGTAGTAAACAATTCGGTCAGCATCACCATCGAATGAGCAGCATCTCTCATCAGGCTTCATTTCCAGTCCTAACAAGCAGAGTAAACAAAGTAAATACAAAAAATAATTGTTCGGCCTCAGGAATACTGGCACTTAAGAAATCAAGGCATTCAGTATTCTTAATATGTTTCACAGCAACCTACAGATTAAATAGGATAGAAATGAACTACCCATTTTGTTAGGATTTCCTCACAGTACCATGTGCCAATGTAGTTTCCCACTTGTTCTTTAAAATCTTTATTTATAAAAGAGCCAAAATGCTGATGATACGGGCTGAGTCTGTAAGCAGTGTCCCTAAGCTGGGTATGGCTATAGGCATGGACATTAAGGCTCCCCACCCCCAAGGGTGACAAGAGGGAGCAGAGTATAGCTAGAAATAAAACATGAAGGGAAGAAGACTAATAGTGGAAAGGATTGGAGAGAATGAAAGTAAACAGGAAATTAGCAGCACAAACTTGTCACTACTGGGCGCTATCCAATGTTAGTCATACTGACAGTAGACCCAATAAAATCAATGGACTTGTGTCAGTTATTCTGACAATGACTTAGCTGGATATCACAGAGTGTTACATAGCCCTTAACTTGCAAAGGCAAAAAGGGAGAAAAAGATCCTGATAGAAACATGAGGAGTTGCCTCATATAGAGTCAGGCTATTTGGGGGGGGGGGGAATCTAAAGACAATTTTATTGTCTCATATCACCCTGCATTGGGACCCAGGTGGCGCTGTGGTTAAACCACTGAGCCTAGGGCTTGCTGATCAGAAGGTGGCGGTTCGAATCCCTGTGACGGGGTGAGTTCCCGTTGCTTGGTCCCAGCTCCTGCCAACCTAGCAGTTCGAAAGCACGTCATAATGCAAGTAGATAAATAGGAACCGCTACAGCGGGAAGGTAAACGGCGTTTCCATGTGCTGCTCTGGTTTGCCAGAAGCGGCTTTGTCATGCTGGCCACATGACCTGGAAGCTATATGCCGGCTCCCTCGGCCAATAATGCGAGATGAGCGCGCAACCCCAGAGTCGGGCACGACTGGACCTAATGGTCAGGGGTCCCTTTACTTTTACCTTTATCACCCTGCACTAGTTTTCATTTCAGAACTATATAAAAAATAGATGAAAAAATAGATAGGCTCAACATGAGAAAGTGAAACTTCAAAATATACATTACGTTATACATTACAAATGCAGAAGCTGTATCTGCAAAATAGTCTCATCTAGTCTTAGCTAGATAGACAGAATCAGAAAGTGTGTTCCATTATAATTAAAGAAGTCATATGCCGGTATCCAACTATCTAAGCATGTATTAACATCTCCAGCACCAAAAGTGAGATAAGCTGAGTTTTGGATAGGTGTCTCTGAGAAAGCAGGGGAAAAGTTTGATCATGTCAATAAAGCTGATAAGCTTTCCCAGCTTCATTAATCAATCTCTGGCATTGGTGCCTACTCTGTACTGTTGTTAAAAAATATCTATTATTTTCTGGATTGTTTAAACTCTTAAATGTATATCATACAACGCCCCAAGACAAGTGTGTGGAAGGCAATAAATAAATGAATGAGAAACCCTACCTCTCCGAACTTCCAGAGGCAATTAGTCTGGGGATTAGCCCACAACTGGTTTAAGATTGAATGTATGATTAGAAAAGAATGATATTTTGATGAGGTGATGTCATCATAGAACTTTAGGGTTCTCTGTTTTAAGTTAATATTGAGGCAGACTTTAAAAAAAATACCATGAGAGTGTCAATATACATTTGCCATTACATACCCACAGGAGGCTTCTGATTAACTTTTACAAAATCGGCACCACATTGGTGATTGAGTTCTCCTTTAGTCCCATCATTGTTGAAGTGTATTACGAAGCAACTTGGAAGATAGCGTTCCATTTCTTTGAGTTTGAGAGCACCTATGCCATTTGCACAATCTACCTTCAGGCAAATGTGACCATCCCTTTGGCTGGTAGCCTGCA
The DNA here is from genome assembly GCF_963506605.1 of Zootoca vivipara. NCBI lineage: Eukaryota > Metazoa > Chordata > Lepidosauria > Squamata > Lacertidae > Zootoca > Zootoca vivipara. The sequence continues at coordinate 39,071,978 of NC_083278.1, forward strand.
GGTAAGAAAGCAATAAAGGGTCATTTTAACAGTTGTCTCTGAACTCCTACCACCTGCTCATATGCAACACTGACTGTGTTCTGGAGCAGACAGCCAAACAAAATAAACAGAAATGAAAAGATAAACAGGACTCAAAATGGTATTTGTATGTGTAGATTCTGGAACAACTTCCTCTCTATTTCAACCAGTGACTACTAGAGCCCACTGGGACTGGTAGAGCGGAAGGGAGGGTGATCCAGCAGTAGGTGGCAAATAGAGTCAGCTAATTCGTGTCTCTATCCTCCTCCTTGCTCTGTTCTACACAGGCAACATTGAGATTAAGGCGGAGGAAGCTCACAGGTAGTACCATCTGCTGGATTGACTGTAGGCAGAGGCTGAGGGTACACAGAAGGTGGTGCAGCAGCGCCGCCCCCCCAATTGTTCTGATGGACCAGCCTCCAATGATTTCAATGTTTCATCTTTATCAGGAGCAAAACACACTTTGCTCTGCCCTATTACAACGATGGCAGCAATATGTAATATCTATTTTCCTACTGCTAGTTTTAGGCTGCCTCTGTTTTTCTTTAAACTTTTGTTACTACTGCTCATTTCTTTCTGCTAAAGCAAACTATCGTATACTTCAAAGTTATAAACCTGTTCAGTTGTCTACATGGCTGCAATGCTAAAAGCTCAGCCTTAAACATGGTTATTGTTAAATAAAGTCCCACTGTTTTCCATAGGGTTTACATCCCGATTTTCCTCATAAAGCCAATACAGTACCATTTTGAATAATGTATATACAAAATCACAGTTGATCACCTTTAACTTCTATGGCATTAAAAGCTTGCTTAAATCAAAATATTATCCTAAAAGAAAGCAAGGTCCAGCAACAGCAAACTGTTCTAGGACAAGCATTTAAAGAACTTAAGCCAACACTATAAAGGCCCTGTTCTTTGTCCACAGCAATGTAACAGCATAGAGTTGACACTCAAAAAAAGAGCCTCTGCTGCCATTCTTCATAGGAAGCTCATATAGGCAGAGGAGGTGTAAGGACATTAAGTATATTCAAGAATACAGTGGAACCTCGGTTTATGAACACCTCGGTTTATGAATTTTCGGTTTATGAACACCGCGGACCCATCTGGAACGGATTAATTCATTTTCCATTACTTTCAATGGGAAAGTTCGCTTCAGTTTATGAACGCTTCAGTTTATGGACAGACTTCCGGAACCAATTACACCCATGCTTCAGTTTATGAACATTTCAGTTTAAGTACTCCGCGGACCCGTCTGGAACGGATTAATCCACTTTCCATTACTTTCAATGGGAAAGTTCGCTTCAGTTTATGAACGCTTCAGTTTAAGTACTCCGCGGACTGTCTGGAACGGATTAATCCACTTTCCATTACTTTCAATGGGAAATAAAAAAATTCCTTCAGTAGCACCTTAAAGACCAACTAAGTTTTTATTTTGGTATGAGCTTTCGTGTGCATGCACACTTCTTCAGATACAGTGAAATGGAAGTTTCCAGGCACTTATGTAGAGAAGGGGTGGGGAGGGGTGGGGATGGGGATGGGGAGGGGGGATCACTCAGAAGGGTGGTGGAAATGGGTGATTGACTGACTGATAGCTGTTGATGACCGCAAACGACTGCAAATGGTTTTGCATGAAAAAGCAAGGGTTGAGATGGCTGAAGATCGCTTATCATGTATAATGTGATAAGAACCCGATATCTCTGTTCAAACCAGGTCCCTCCATGGTTTTGAGCTTGGTGATAAGTTGCAATTCAGCAACTTCTCTTTCCAGTCTATTTCTGAAATTCTTTTGTAGTAAGACAGCTACTTTGAGATCTTGTATAGAATGTCCTGGGAGATTGAAGTGTTCTCCTACTGGTTTTTCTGTCTTCTGGTTCCTGATGTCAGATTTATGTCCATTTATCCTTTGGCGTAGGGTTTGGCCTGTTTGTCCAATATAGAGAGCTGAAGGGCACTGTTGGCATTTGATGGCATACACAATGTTAGAGGATGAGCAATTAAATAGTCCTGAGATGGTATGTTGGATGTTGTTGGGGCCAGTAATGGTGTTGTCTGGGTGTATGTGGCAGCAAAGTTGGCATCTGGGTTTATTGCAGGCTCTGGTACCAGTGTCCATGTTAAGTCTGGTGGTTGTATTATTGTGGGTGAGGAGTTGTTTAAGATTGGGTGGCTGTCTGTAGGCAATGAAAGGTCTTCCTCCCAGAGCTTGAGAAAGGGAGCGGTCATTGTCCAGGAGAGGCTGTAGATCTCTGATGATGCGTTGTACTGTTTTAGCTTGGGAGCTGTATGTGATGACTAGTGGTGTTCTGTTATTTTCTTTTTTGGGTCTGTCTTGCAGCAGGTTCTCTCTAGGTATCTGTCTGGCTCTGTTGATCTGTTGTTTAACTTCATCAGGTGGATATTTTAGTTCTAAAAAGGTTTGCTGTAGATCTCTTAGGTGAGATTCTCTGTCTGTAGAGTTGGAACAGATGCGGTTGTAACGTAAGGGAAAGTTTGCTTCAGTTTATGAACGCTTTGGTTTATGAACAGACTTCCGGAACCAATTGTGTTCATAAACAGAGGTACCACTGTACAAGCCAAGACTTGAAAAACAGCTCTCTCACCTGCTTTGTAAACTCCACAAAAGCCTTGGAGAGTTTCTGGTAGTAACCTTCCACGGTTGCAGTCCCATAACTCCCATGAGTGTTTCGACAGCAGACCATGTAGTGTAGTTGTGGTGTTGTTACCAAGCCATAATCTAGTTTAAAGCACACACACTAGTCAAGGATTGACACTATTCAGCTTCAGGGACATATTTCACAGTACCTTATTACATTTGCTCAAGTAAAGGTGCAGAAAGGAGAGATTTTTAAAAAATGCTTTAAATGAAATACGTCATCATTGATTTGTTTCCTATCAACCACTATGGATATAAAGGGAACATCATCAATCCTCAGATAAGCGAGCACAGGGCATACCTTGGTATTGACCTCCAAGAGCAGACACACCATCAATCACTGATTGTGAAAGCTTCTTACTGCTAGGCCTGGATGCAAGACACAGGAATAAGGTTACTTTAGTTGAAATGCTATCCAAGCACACCAGTTTACCCCAATTCATTCTTGACACATGAATACAGACAAACAATATCAACATGCAGGACACAAGTGAGATCTACATCTCTAGAGGGAATAAATCACAACAACCAAAGAGATAGTAATGTAATAGGATATACAGTGGTACCTCGGTTTAAGTACACAATTGGTTCCGGAAGTCTGTACTTAACCTGAAGCGTACTTAACCTGAAGCGAACTTTCCCATTGAAAGTAATAGAAAGTGGATTAATCCGTTCCAGACGGTCCACGGAGTACTTAACCTGAAGCGTACTTAACCTGAAGCAAACTTTCTCATTGAAAGTAATAGAAAGTGGATTAATCCGTTCCAGACGGGTCCATGGAGTACTTAAACTGAAAGTACTCAAACCAAAGCATACTTAAACCGAGGTATGACTGTACTCAGAACTTTCCTAGCAACTTACAATTTTTGCCTTATGCTATATTTATTAATTATATTTCTTTAGGGCATTTATATTGCACCTTCCTTCCATCACAGAACTCCTTACACAGGTCTCCCATCCAAACCATGGCAGGCCCAAATCTGCTTCGCTTCAGCAAGGTGACTGCATTATCCAATAGAAATGTTTAAAATGTTGTATGGGTAACATCCATGGAAACACTGAAAGGCATCATTAGACTGGAGGTGCACAAGACAGGGACTTTTCTACAATGGGTCCACATTTGTGGAATTCCTTCCCTTAGCTCCCTCTACTTTATTGGCCTTTAAACAAACCCTGAAAACATTTTTCTTTCCGACTTATTTAATAGCTGCTGTTTTAATGCTGTTATATTTTAATATCTTAGCTTTATATTGTGGTTTCATTCATATATTGGCCTTGAAAAAGTTTTGCCCTGATACCTACCATATTTTTCACTCCATAAGACACACCTGACCATAAGACACACTTAGTTTTCAGAGGAGGAAAGGGGGAAAGCCCTGTTTTTGGGGGGATCAGCTCACAGTTGTGCAGTTTCTTTTGCAAAGAGGAAAAGCCCCATTTTTTTAAAGGATCAGCTCAAAGTTGTTGAGTTTACTTTGCAAAGGGGAAAAATCCTGTTCAACTCACAGTTCTGCAGCTTCTGATAATCTAATCAGCCAGATAATCCAATAAGCCAGTCACATGTTGCTGGGGAAACAGACAGCCTCCCTCTGCAGAACATTCAACAATGGAGGCCTGGGCAAGGGGGCAGGCCGGGAAGGAAGCTAGCCTCCCTTATCTCCCTCCTGGATCTCTTGCAATCAGCTGCTGAGCGGCTTCTTTTCAACACTCCTCTTTCCCTCTTGTTAGCCTTTAGCTCTTTCCAAAAAAAAAAGCACGATCTGCTTTTTGCCCCTGGGCAATTCAGCTCCAGGGACCACGCATTCACTCCATAAGAAGAGAAGATGAGTTTGGATTTGATATCCCGCTTTATCACTACCCGAAGGAGTCTCAAAGCGGCTAACAATCTCCTTTCCCTTCCTCCCCCACAACAGACATCCTGTGAGGTGAGTGGGGCTGAGAGACTTCAGAGAAGTGTGACTAGCCCAAGGTCACCCAGCAGCTGCATGTGGAGGAGCGGAGACATGGACCCGGTTCCCCAGATTACGAGTCTACCGCTCTTAACCACTACACCACACTGGCTGCACAGACATTTCCCCTTACTTTTTAGGAGGAAAAAAGTGTGTCTTATAGAGCAAAAAATACGGTATATGTTTGAAAAAATAAACACGAAGAGTGAATGTGTATATTACCAAGTCACTCCCAAGATGTCTATCAGATTTATTCTTACCTGGTGTCTCTGCCAATAACAATGAAGGCCTCCTGCTGAAGGTCTACAGCTTCCTTCTGGCAGATGTCAGTCAGCACTCCCTGCAATTCATGTTCTTCTGCATTGGCCAAGTGTGTGGCATGCTCTTCCCAGATAGGTGACAACATTTCACCCAATGGGTCAATCAACTTCACACCATTGTCTTCCTTCGAAAAAGACATCAATGAAAACCTTCTTTCAACATAGGCAATCTTGACTTAGGAAAAGAGAAATCAGCCTAAATGATCCTTTTAGTTCTACAGTTCTAAAAGAATATTGATATGGTTAAGTCACAGCACCCATATAGCAACCCCCCCCCCCTTAATCTGCAGCTCAATTCCTTCTTTCCTATCTGATAATACTCATTCACTTACTTCAGGGTTGTGAGAGGCTGTAACCATAACGCCAATGGTGGATTTTTTCTGCTTGGATCTCAATACGGCCAGCAAACCCATGCAAAACATTGTGTGATCAAGGTCCTCTGCTTTGGTACGGAAACCAGCTGTTCCATACTGAAGAGAAAGTCCTGGAGGTTTGGCATGGAGCTTTGAGTACTTTGCAACTGCTTCAAAATCCATCTCTGTAAGAGGCAGAATAAATTGATTAACATTACAGGTGACCATATTGTGACAGCAATTCCAAAACCAGGAGGATGGGGAGATAATAGGACTTAACTTACACCAGAATAAGTTATGAGAGGTGAGGAAGCTTAAAAACAGCGAGAGAGAGTGTGTGTGTGTGTGCACAGAAGTACAATTACTTGCTTATACCAGTGGTAGCCAATGAGATTTATTCCAGGTGAAGGCAGCCCTGTATCAGGAAGTTTTAATGTTTGAAATTTGATTATGTTTTTATATTTTGCTGGAAACTGCCCAGAGTGTCTGCAGAAACCCAGTCAGATGGGCAAGGTATAAATAATAAAATTATTACTATGATGGTGGTGATGATGATGAAATCCAACTCCCATCAATCCCAGTCAACATGGCTAATGGTCAGGGATGATGGGAGTGATAGCACAACAGCATCAGGTTGTTTTAGACACTGGTTAACTCCTGGCTTGCACATAGACTAGCACACTGAAGTAACAATCCCACTAACTCAGGCTAACCAGTCCAAAGTATCAGGGGTTGGAAGAAAATGGTTACAAGACAGAGTTAACTTTCTGTTTTCACACTGCTAAATGCAACAACATCTGTATTCCAACATTGATTATTTCAGAGTGATTAGTTGTAGTTGTGGTGATTTTGGAGGTGCCTTTAACTGTGGGTTTACTTAATTGTATTTTATTGCAATTTCTTATCACGATCCATAAAGAGATGTATTTTTATGGAATGCAGTATACAACTACCTTAAACAATAAACGTGTGTGTAGAAAGGGTAGTTGGCCAACCTGGAGAAATTAAAACAAACTAGCTTTAAAAAGCCTATGACTCTAGTAGTCATGATGACTATCTACCGGTAGCTAGTACATCCAGACAAAACCAACCTTGCTTCCATTGTGCCCCACCCACCCATGTCCTGGTAAGCAGCAGTAACACCAGAGGGTGGCTTTGCACTTCAATCCTACACCATTAGTATTTTCCCCAAAACTAAACAAGAAACCTCAAAAACTGCAACCTTTCCTCAGAATTGTTGTTCCTTCCCCTTGATAATTTTGAAAGCCCTTTCCTTAACCCTTTCCAGCACTATGGTATCATTTTTATTTTTGAGATGTGGTACACAGTATTCCAAGTACAGTACTGTCACACTATAGACTTTTGTAACAGTCTTATGATATCAGCAGCTTTATTCTCAACCCCTTACCTAATGACCTCTAACATGGGGTTCTCTTTTTTCATACCTCCTGCACGCTGCGGGGGCTTCACACTTGCAACCTCAACAACTCCTTCCTGGTCGGTCACTGCCAGCTCAGAAGACCTAGCACATATATATAAGATATACTTACCCCATAGTGCATTACTTAACTCTTGCTTAGGCTAAACGGCATCTACCGTTTTAACGCCCACTCAGTTTGGGGACACACCTTTCTTTTTACCGCCCTGAACAAACCCAAACAGACGAAGCCACCCCACTTACCAACCTGCAGCGCCCTGGATGAGTTCTGCGAGCGGACGTGGCTGTTCCTCGGAAGCTTCCAACTCGCCCTTCCGGGAAGCTCCGAAGCAGCCTCGCTCGCCGCCTGCGCCTATCGCATTCGCCGGCAGCCGTAGGGGCGGGGCGGGGCTTCGGGCGTCTCCGCCTCCCATTGGGTCGGGAGAAGCGAGCGCTGAGTGGGGTGGAGCCGCTTCCACCCGCTTCCCGGACGCGCAGCCTCGTCGCGTAACTCGGGCTCATTGGGAAGCAAACGACTCGTGGCATCCAAGCGGGGCTTCCTTCCTCCTCAGCTGAGCGTGGCAAGAATCTCTTCTCCCGGGCATGGCTGGATCCGCCTTGGCAGGCGCGCAACTACATGAGGACGCCATAAGGACACCGAGAGCAGCCCCGCTGGATTAGGCCTGTGGGAAGCACGCAAACAGGATTGGAGCCCAAGGGCCCTCTCCCCTCCCGCGGTTTCCAGCCGGCAGGTGGGCCTTTGGCAGGAGAGAGACCGGGCGAGGGTGGAAAAAATAAAATGAAACAGTAACGTATCTTAACCGCAGGCAACACGGTTCTTACATAATTTGAATTCGAACCTCACTCCTCCGCCACTGAGGCTCCCTTCGCGCGCGAAGCCCAAGCCTTCCTCGGCGCTTCAGCGACGCGCCGCCAGCCCTTCGACGCCTCGGATCACGTGGCTGCCCAGGTGTTTCTATGCGCGCGCGAGAGGGGGGCGTGGTCGCTTGCACGCGGGCCTCCCAGGAGGCACGTTGGTTCGGAGGGTCCCATCCGCGAGACGCTGTGCTCCCTTTGCCTCTGAAGGAACGAGCCAATCACTCGCTTCGTCTCTAAGAGCGTGGGCTGATTGGCCTCGCTCCCGGTGTTGAGGGATCTGGCGGCCGGTTACCTTCGATGGGCTTCGCCACGTCCTCCGCCGCGTGCTTATTTGAGGGAGGGGGCGGAGCCATTTTAATTCCGCACCTACGGCTGTAAGGGCGGGTAATGGCCGCTGGAGGATTTGCCGATGCATCCCGCTCCCAGACGCCTCTGGTGGAGCCGCCTCTTGCCTGGCTTCAGCAATATCCCACTGCTAGGGCTCTCAAAAGAGGGCAGACTGCTGCTTAGCAGTTTTAGGACTGTGCCGAGTGTGCACCACGTGATTTCTCCGCATTGGAACCTTGTTCACACGTTAAGTTGAAGGTTCCAAGCTGTGTATACGTGCGTACACGTTTCTGTTTGAAAGTGTGCCCTTGATCATTTTTGTACAGTTCCACTGTTGCGCGTAAAGATACACAGTTGGTGTGAGTTGAATGTTATATTTTAATAACTACAAGCGTACATCTGACTATGCAGACAGTTGTGCTGATTGTATACATGTTGGATCTAAAGTGAAGAAGGGGCGGAGTACTCTAAACTGGACCCGGTATAAGCCTGCATATACTGTACTGTGAGGTCTTAAAAAGGTGAATACATTGTATTGTACTTCTTGAGACATTTGGTTGGCAGCGAGCAGGGAGAGAATTTTCATTAGCTCAGGGATAGGTAACCTGGGGCCTTCCAATCCTTGCAGAACTAAACATCTGTTATTGCTGACCATGGCTAGGTTGATCAGGGTTGATGAGACTTGGTCCAACAACACCTCAAAGGCTACATACTCCCATTCCTAAATTAGATGGGACTTTTGATTTGACCCAGAAGGGCAAATCTTACATTTTTAAATTGCAACCAGAACTGCCACATAAAAACAGTAAGATCATACAGCTGTGGTGGGGGGAATTGCTGACTTAAAAGCAAGTGGTACATTGGTACAGTATTCATCTGCTATTGTTTGGTCCCACCTACCGTCTTTCCCCTTTTTTAAGACACCGTCTTATAACTTTTTTTCCTCAAAAAAACACAGGGTGGCTTACTTTCGGTGGGATGTCTTATTTTTTTATTATCGGTACAGTTTTTACAGCTCAGGGCGCTGGCTCAGGGCGCTGCTCAGTTCTCTTGAGTGCTCGGCGCTGCAGCAGCCACTGGTTCCGGGTGGCGGGGCAGCAGGCATCCTAGGCCGGGCCAGGCAGAGGCCGCTGGCTCAGGCGCTCTGCCTGCCGCTGCAGGGCGCTCCAAGCTCCTTGGCCAGGCCAGGCAAGGAAGAAGCAGTGAGCCCAGCGGTGGCGACAAGCACAGAAGCGGCAGGGCGGCGATGGACGAGAAGGCGGAGCGCGGGGATGCAGCCAGCAAGGCGGGAGCGCGATCAGCTGTTAAGCGGAGCTCTTGGAGCGCTACTTCAGAGCTGATCGCGCTCCTGCAGTGCCAGCTGCATGGAGTGACTCTGTGAGTGGAGGTGCCTGTGGGGGTTGGTTTCCGCGGAGCGGAAGTATGGCTTATTTTGGGGGTATGTCTTATATTTCTCAAATGCTTAAAAACCCTGCCATGGCTTACTTTCTGACTACGTATTAAAAAAGGGGAAACAGGGTACCTTCTACAGAACATCTGCCTACTGTATGATGATGTGATTGCATCACAAGTCATTGGGTGGGATTTGCAAGTTGAAGTGAAGGGTCACTACCATAGCCACATATGATAGCCTGACAAAACTGAGTCAAACCTGACTGGAGAGCGCTCTGGTTGAGCCTCTATGGAACATTCATTGTTTGTATTGGACTCTTAGAACAAATGTGAGCAGCTTACAATACATTATAGAGGAGTTAAGGTAAACCCATCAGTTGACTTCTCTGGTTTGGGGAGCCCACCTTGAAAGTGGTATTTGAGGCTTATGTTGTTTGAATATGGATGGTAATATCTTCTAACCAGTGTTCGAAATTTGCCAGGTGCCTTTTATACTTGACAGCCGTTTACAACCAAGTGAAGATGCCTGGGTGCCAGGATGCCACCTGATATCTTCACCCTTTGGAGATGCATGTCTGGGAATCATTGAATCTTGACTGTTTTCAAACACTAATACCACATCCTGTAAAATTATATCAGTTATATTTTATCTGCACAATCAGAATTTCAGGAACCAAAATGTTTTTTTCTGTGTAGCCTGAGCAAGAGCAGTGATCAATGTTGTAGTTACGGTAAGTGTAACACTCTACTCTCTAATTATTCCCAGAAAGTGGCATTCAGAGGCATACTGTCACAGCGTACAGAGCTAAGCCAAGGTTTTGGTTGGTGTGTTGTCTGAACTGGGACTCGTTAACCTCCCACCTCACCAAGCACAATCTGTAGCCTAAGTTTGTTTACTTGGCAGCAAAAATGAACAGGTAGGAGCAAAGTGGCCACAAGCTCATCTCCAAGAACCTGCACATTCATGAGATACCAGTGTGCCAAAGTTTGAATTACCATTTTCTGCAAACCTGGCCAGCAACTGTTAGTAGCTGTCAGCCAAAGACAATACATTGGAAAGGAAGAGAAAGTGCATAAGAACCACTTAAAGTACAATGTGCTTTCACTGCAAACAGAACCCTCAGGATACTTTGCATGGATATGTTTTTCACTGTGGAAACTGGATAGCCATTAATGTTTGTAATTTTATGACCCGTCCAAAATTGAACGCATGAATCAATAATAATATTAGCACTAGATCTTCAACTGCTTCCACATCTTGTTGGTAATTCACTTCATGTGTTTCTTAATGTTAGAACTGGATGCATTTATGGCCTTGATTTTATTTGTGCACCTAGTCTCTTTGAACTCCTTGGACCCAGAACCTAAATCTGCTTGAGGATTATAGGCTTCATTGTTATTGCAAAGTTAAAGGAGTGTTTCATTTGTTCAAAACTATTTTGTTCCGGCTTGGACAACTTTTATAAATTACTTTACAATCTATTTTGTGGGGTGGGTGGGAGAGAATATTAGTAGACATAAGAACAACATTATTGATACGATCTCTCCCATCTACAGGTGGCTGACTTCACATCTGTAACAATGTCCAGCATAATAAAAGAAAGACTTGAACTTCAAATGGCAGAATTAGAAATGCTTTTTTCTATGTTTCCTGATAAAGGAGAAATAGCTCTTCAGGATGAAAATAATTTCCTTAATGCTCAGAAATATCTGAACAATACAAGAGAAAATCTGCCACATATAATTGAATATTCAGTTGCCGTTACTATTGATGAACCAAAGGTGAGATAATCTGTTTTGGGTTGGGATGTTTTCCTTTGCTTTATTACCTTTTAAAAAACATAATATTTTACTTAATTATTAAATATTTGTGCAAGCGTGTTTACCTTCAATAAAGCCAGCATGTATTGTATTGAGCCAATATATCAATTTAAGCCACTGTACTGTATTGCATGCCCACAGTTGAATTTAGCCTCAGCCATTCATGCTTCATTTAGTCACTTCTGTATTAAATTAGAATACTGTGATGTGCTCCATGCAAAGCAGTCACTGAAGACTGGAAAGTTTTGTGAATATGTATTTGCTTTTTAATTTTAGGCAAGAGTAAATTTGCAGGTAGCCTTACCGCATGACTACCCCCAGGTGCCACCACACCTTTTTGCAAGATCAAGTGCTGTAGACAGGCAGCAACAACTGGAGCTCAACAAGGATCTCGCTTCTTACATTGCTTCTTTGGAGCCAGGAGAACTTTGTGTATGTGCAGCTGTGCAATGGTTGCGAGACAACAGCATAAGCTACTTACAAAACAGCAAACTCCACTGCAAAAATGTGCCAAGGGAGAGCGTAGTTAAAACATTATTCAACCGGATGTGGATTTACAGCCACCACATCTATAGACAAGAACTAAGGAAAAAGATTTTTGATTGTGCAAAGAAATTAAATCTGACTGGTTTCTGCCTAACTGGCAAGCCTGGAATCATTTGTGTGGAAGGTGTCAAAGAAAACTGTGAAGAATTTTGGCACGTTATTAGATATCCCAACTGGAAACACATTTCCTGCAAACATGTCGAGAATAGAGAGACTGATGGAAATGGGGATAACCTACGTCTCTTTCAGACTTTTGAAGATTTACAGTTTCAAGCCCATGGTGACTACGGCCTGAGGAATGACTATCACATGGACCTTGGTCAGTTCCTAGAATTCCTTAAGGGTCATCAAAGTGAACATGTATTTCAGATCTTGTTTGGCATTGAAGGCAAATGTTCTGACAACTAACAAGCTATGTTTTTAATTTTCTTGTCTCTGTTAATAGAAATGAAATCCATCTATGAATCTGCCGCAAGAAAATAAAAGTACAGTATGGATGAGTGAAAGTGACAAGTAACTTAAAAGGGGCATGCACAGAATCTTTGTTTAGTATTTGAACGGTTGGCACATCAGTTTGTAATTTTGTTCAGAGCAAAACTTCTCAAATTGGCTGCAAGAGTAAGGGGGCTTGATTTGTACTGAGCCAGACAAATGCTGCATCTAAATCCAATCCTGAGAGGCATTATTCCCCACAATCTAAGGTGTCCAGGGGAAGGAGTGGACAGTATTTTTGAGGTGAAGGGGGAAATGGTTGAGGGCACTAGCAGTGGCCAGGGCCAAAGTGAGTGGGCACACCTCTTTTTCTCTCTCTTTCCTTAACCTATCATCAATTCCATCCCTTCTATTCATTTTCTCTCACATTCACAGTAATCCATTCACTCCCCATTTCCCTTGTATTGCCATCTCCCCCATTCACACACACTCCTTTCAGCTTTCCTTCCAAGGTAGGTGGGGGAACGATGCTCCTTTTTCCAACCTAGAAATGAAGGAAAGGAAGCTGTTGGGGCAGGAATTGAGTAATCTGTTTCGCCACTGGTAGCTCACAGTAGATGCCAAGTATGTATTGGGGACAAGGTTGTAGGAGACAGAGGGCTGCACTCAGGTTGTCCATCTGTGCTTTAGCGCTTCAAATACAAATAATTTCCAGTGCCGTTAACTAAAGATTGCAGATATTCAAGCTGAGCCACAAAGTAGCAGGTTCACAAAACAATTATTTTTGTTATCTCAGGCCCAAACTGTACAAAGACTATATATTAGAAGATGCATAAGCACCTCTTTGGACCAGACATTGCATAGTTCACATGCTCATTCACTAAGGCATGGATAGTTATGCTATGGAACATCCAGTAACCTTCCTCTTCGTCATTGGTTTGCCAACTGGCTTCTCTGTGAAAAATGTGCACATGCCTAGCAAACTACTGACCTAAACTACTTTTCCTTGACTAGGAACATTTGATCTGGCATCAAAAAACTTCTGGTTAGAAGTACTTAGCTTTTTATCTTGCTTTTTCTATAGGTGTCACCAGAAAAAAACATTAAAAGAAATAGCTGAGACACTTTTAAACTGATCATACTGATGATATATTGCTTTATCATTTGTTTGCAATATCGCAGAACTGTAATATATGACCATAATTTCATACAGATGTCTATGTATATGAAAAGTACATTTTAAATGTGCTTCTACAGTACTGCTCTGTCATAAATTTAGCAGAGCCCCTTCAAAAGAAATATTTAAAAATGCCTAAATTGATTTTTATTTTCTTAGGCGTGTGCTATTTTAGCTTAATTTATTAGCTTAAAGTGAAAGAATTATAACAATTCTACCAAAATTTCATGGCTTAAAAAAGTATTCAGTGCTGCTAGAAAGGAAAACAAATATATCCTGAGTTCTGACAAATTGTGCTATGATTTGACAAAAGTTGAAAGCTACCAAATATCTGAGTGCTTCCAGTATTGTTGCAGTGCTGCTGTCTTTCTGTTAAAAGTTCCCAGTCTGTATTTGCATGGCTTCTTGGGGCCAGGTGTAAGAGTCTGTCCGAAAGCTTTCATAGTCAGTGCTATAAACCTGGGAGCGGATGAATGCTTCCTTGTCTTCTGGCTCAGGGTGGAAAGTGGCTGTGTTGTTGCTGTAGGCATTCTCTGCAATCTGAGAGAGCAAGACAAATCCCTCATTGTTAGACTTCTGAATAGACCTGAGAGGTAGCAAAGTGTATAATGAAGAAAGTTCAATTTTTGGATATCAGGTATCAGACTGATACCAATGAAGCTATAATCTAGCTATGAAAATATGCATCCAATTTTCTGGAAGAGATCAGCAAAATATACATCTTGAAATGAATTCTGCTTTAGATTCTTTTTCTTGGTTGGATTGTATTTCACACTTGGAGAAACAACCCCAAGTTTGTCACAGGATGCATTCTCAACAAGGAGCTACTGTTAATTTGGGCTCTAGGATGAGTGTTCACATATGGTAAGTGTTTGTACACCTGTTTGCCATGATAACATTCCTCATTTTTTTAGGTGAAAAATTGTAATACAATGTGCGAACTGGCTCTTTATAGCCCAGTCCTCACAATCCCTGCCTGTGGATATAACTGGCACTGATTTCCTTGGGACATATTTCTAAGAGTATGCTTAAGAGCAGGGGTCAGCAAACGTTTTCAGCAGGGAGCCGGTCCACTGTCCCTCAGACCTTGTGGGGGGCCGGACTATATTTTGGGAGAAAATATGAACAAATTCCTACGCCCCACAAATAACCCAGAGATGCATTTTAAATAAAAGGACACATTCTACTCGTGTATAAACACGCTGATTCCTAGACCGTCCGCCGCCTGGATTTAGAAGGCAATTGGGCTGGATCCAGCCCCCAGGCTTTGTTTGCCTACCCATGCTTAAGAATATACCTCATAGTCACTATTAGCAAGAAGATCTCTAATGCACAAAGCACATGTTTCTTTGTAAACAAGGGGCAAGTTTGGATCCATTGTAAGTATTTTTTAAAAGTAGAATGGATACTTTTCCCCTACAGCAAGGTATGAAAGTATCCAATTCTCTGCACCTAGATAAATTTACCAAAACATATTTATTGTAGCCAAAATGATTTCAGAAAGCCTAAGAAACCAAACATGAGCTGACTTAAGAGAAAAGCTTCGATCCTGTCATGCCAATTCATCAACCCAATGGATTCTGCTCTGAAATTTACTTTCAAAATTAATCAGAACTGCTAAAAACCTATAGAGAAGGAAATTGCCTCCCACCGGTACAGTGCCAAATCTGTAGATCAGAAATACTGATGGGAGTTTTGTTGCACACTCATTTCATTATACATGTTGATAAGCATTCATTTTTTCACATTAAAGAACATATCCCTATTAATGTAGGTTACTAAAATATATCTGAATATGTTTTTGAAAATATGTCTGTGTTACATATGAAGATGAGATGAAGTCAAATGTTAGTGTTTCTTGTGTGTCTTACCAGTTGTGTGTACTACCAGTTAAATATTTCCAATTCAGATAAAAACCAGGAGACTAGAAGCTAGATGGATAATACAAACCCATCAAAATAAAAAAAAATCCTTCAGTAGCACCTTAAAGACCAACTAAGTTTTTATTTTGGTATGAGCTTTCGTGTGCATGCACACTTGGTCTTTAAGGTGCTACTGAAGGAATTTTTTTATTTTGCTTCGACTCGGACCAACACGGCTACCTACCTGTAAAACAAACCCATCAATTATACTGACTATTGTTTCTAACTTAAACAAAATTAATATTCCTATAACGAAACAAATTTTCTAGAGCTGTTCACAAATGGTTTTGCCAAACAAAGAATGCTGGAGAATTTACGCAGAGAAACTTGCATAAATGTGTTTTAACATCTATAAAATATTTGTATTATAAACTTGAAGAGAAATGAAATATGACAACTCTTTCTACATGCAGTTGGAATCAATTACTATATAAGCCTGAGGGAATGAGTTCATGATTAGAAGCTTACTGACAACAAAGACTGATCTTTACATGAAAGATTATCTATATCCAGCTCAGCAATAAAAATAAGCCAACCTCCTGGGAGATAAAAAGGAAATGGGGCCCAGAGGGTGAAAGATCAAGGACACAACTAAACAAGGACCAAACTAGAGATTCAGCCATGGTCTCTTGTCCCTTTACATTTTCGTGAATTTGGACTGGTTAACCTTTCCTCCAGTGACATTTTTCCAAACCCCTGCAACTGCTATTCACCCCATCAGGGAAATCCTACATGCCATGCACTGTAGTGGAATATTGGCCTAGGATGGCTTGAGTTCAACTTGCCAATCAGCCATGGAGCTCACCAAATGACTGTATGCCAGTCACTTCCTCTCAACCTAATTCATAGGGCTGTTCTGAGGATAAAGGGGGAAGGAAGAGAGAAAACTGATTCCTGTCTTGAGATCCTTGGAGGAAGATGAAAATATAAATGCAATAATGAAATCCCACCTTCAGTCTTTGACAAAACATATTAAGTCTATTCTTAATTAGGAAATGCAAAATGTACTTACTTTCACAGCAATTTTCAGAGAGACATCTTGAATTGAAACTAAAGGCGGATACAAACGGCCCTCCTCTAAGTGTTTCTTTGAGACCTGTTGACATATGACCTAGGAACAAAACATAAGACATGTTCTTTTAGGCTCTCATTATACAGGTATCTTTATCTGAAAACCCACTGCCTAGAAATTGAATGTATGCAACCATTTTTCTATGACAGTAGAAAACCATTTTTCTATGGCCAGCATCAGCAGCCACATCCTCAGGCAAGTTCCAGGACCCTAAGCAGTTGTCCCCGCTCTTCGTTTTTTACAGCCCTGTTCTCTAAGCCACCATTTTAATTTCCCACAATGCCTCTGACAGCATTGCTCCAGGGCACTGGGAAATTTTAATGGCAACAAGATCCAGCCACTCTACACTGCTTGGCACACTGCTACTGCTGAAGCCACTAAGCAAGCCCTACGGTCCATACAGAGGGCGCTTTATCCAGCACCCCCTCAAATCTGCACTATGGGCAGCTTTTTTCAATTTCCATATGAACATGTTCACAGAAATAAACTTCTGGACTTCTCAAGTCCTGCTTCAGTAATTAAATGGGAGCATAGGATAAGTCGAACCATGTTCATCACTCAGAAAGCCCTCATGAGCACTCCTCTTTTAGAAAGGTCTCTGATAGGGCACACAGGGAAAAGGATGGACCTAGTAAATGATTAGTCCTAGGCATGGGGGTGGGGGTGTTAAAAAGACAGTTTCACTCAGCATTTATATAGCAATTTTCCAGAGCATACAAAGTGATTCTCAGTAATCATGCTGCATGCATCCTGAGAACCTACATTTGAAAATCTATTAGAGAGTTAAAAGAGATTAAGCTTGAGACATATAGAAAGAAATCCTCATGAGTGGAGGGGCAATGTATGCAGCATGGGTGGAAGAGGGATTATACCGTACTTTTCTGTCATGGTTATTTATTTAGATAGGACACTGAGCTAAGAAGACAGAAATAGCAAAGCACTTTGGACACAGAAAGTACTGTGGGAAATCATTAACCACAACAACAAATATGTAGACAGTGACTGGAATCTGCTTGACAGAGTGCTTGACCCCACCAGTTAAATAAGGTTATAAAAGGGAGGCGATCTCCCCTATTTTACTTCTAATCCACATCTAAGTAATTCCCAAGGAACTGGAGGAGCCACCTTGCCTTTTCGTGTACATCCTACACACGATGTAGGACTCTACAAAAGATGCCAAGAATTGACTGGCAAGAGATGATCTGCAAGAAAGCTTCACAAACTATGAGGCGGTTAGTGTTGAGAGTTTAAAATATACAGTTTTATTCTCAGATTTGGTTGATTATCCTATAATGGATGGTTCTATGATCCTGATTTTCCTTCAGTGTTGTTTTTCTTTCAGGGATACTTTTGAGATTACACACTCACAGACTTAATTGAAAAGCAGGAACAAGACATTACAGAGTACAAAAATAATCAGGTATCATTGTTAACACTTAAAAAGCTAAAACAGAATAAAATTCTAACAAACCAGAGCATAGCTGCCAAGTTTTCCCTTTTCTCGCGAGGAAGCCTATTCAGCATAATGGAATTTCCCTTTTAAAAAGGGAGAACTTGGCAGCTATGAACCAGAGAAGTTAGTACAAGTAACTAACTGAGCAAAAGAAAGAGCAGAAATCACTTTGCTGGAAAAGCAAAGTTATATCAGGACATAATGCATCAATATCCAAACAAGCAGCAGAATTTTTACTTTGAGAAAGAATTGCCTAGTACTATGAAAGTTGTACTTCCCACCACCTCTTAACACAGACTTGTAGCCTGGCAGCCATGGACAGCAAGAAATTACATGCAGATGCACAAGGCAGAGCCCTCTGTTTCTCCTCTGCACCCAAACCTAGAAATTTAACAGGTTGATGCAGAAAAGACAGGGCTTTCTGTCTCTTCTCTGTGGGACACGCCCCAGGCTATTATTGTGGGATAATTTACAAGGCAGGCTTAATAGGCAAGAAAGATTGTGTGTCTCTCCCCCCCCCCCCCCCCAGGAAATAGTGAAATAAGCTCTACTGGCAATCATTATTATAGTATAATAATTTATTATTTATGAATCCACAAGGGGGAGCTAAAATAAAAGGAGACATAAACCTTTTTTGTTTTTCCTGTGGCAAATCAGTAGGATTGCTTTTTCCTGGGATTTCTTGCCCCTTACAGGCAAGTTACATACATTTAGGCATAAAAAAGGTGGCAACATCCATTACCATCTAATGAAAAGCCAACATAAGGATGATTCCTGCTTTGTGGCAGGGTTGAATAATAAGAATTTCTGAACTGGAAAAATATTTTTCTTACTTTCCTTTATAATCATATTAAAAAGAAGGAGGTGGTTAGAGGCAGGCAGTAAATTGCTACATGAATTCATGAAAGATGGTGCTAGGCAAGTGGAATTTCTGTTCACACACACACCCCTTTCATTGGTAGATTCCCTGATTTTTATGGATCTGGCTCCTGGCCAGTGTTTCAACCATACTTTTAAAGATGAGGACAAATCTTGAAAGATAACACTCTTCTTACTGTGCCCACCAAATATACATTTAATGGTAGGACAACATCATGGTCAGTGCAACTAGACTTGAAATTATAAACATGATAATTTATTGTGCTATTAATTTCACTATGATGAGATAATACCCACAATTACTGTATGGCATTATAGTCTACAGGGCCGTAGATTTAGAAAACAGGACTTGCTGTTTTTACAATGACTAAACTGTTTTTGTTTTTAAATCAGTTTTAAATGGACAGGTGACAGATTAAGAGATCCATAGGCTGTGTACACATGTAGCCTTTGTAAAAGCACGAGTTGTTGTTTTTCATTGTGCACTTTTGTATGGAGCAGTTTGCAGTTGTACACACCTTTGCACAACGTCATCTAACGTGGCAGCTACTATCCATGTTGTCTGTACACATAGCTGGGAATAAAATTTAAAAATTCCTTCCTTAGAGGCCAACTAAGTTTGTCATTGATATGAGCTTTCGTGTGCATCCACACTTCTTCAGATACTAAAATTTACAGAGCATAATTGAGACCAGACGTAAGTGCTCTTGTAGCTGCAATATGACTATGAATCAGACTTTGAGTCATTAGGAGAGTGTGTACAGGGCAGAGATATGTGTACACTGTAATCTTAAGCATGCCTACTTTGAAATAAATCCCACTTTTAATGGGGCTCGCTCACAGTTAAGTGCATAACCTTAACATTTAACTAAAGACCTAAATGGCAAATTCTGCACTCAGTGTCACCATCAACAGATGTCTGCCTGAAGAAGTTATTTTAAAGTATCTCTATCTTTTCTATTACTTTCCAGCCCTGCTAAAACAGTCTGTAAAAGAAACCGTTTTTTGCTGACTTCCTCTCAATTTTGACATTTGAGAGGCTTTGCATGCTCCACCTTTAATTTAAAAAGTTTCCAAAGCACATTACAAACTATACATATGAGCCCATTCTAGAAAGTTTAAGAAGCCATGTCTTTTAAAATAGACATGGCAGTTTAGGGCAGAGAATTAAGACTTGCCATATCCAACTGAAATTACAGGGAAAGGTTTTAGCCATGAGGATAAAATTAACCAACTTATCCTCAGTCACCTCCTATGTGAAGGATCACTGCCCATCTTGGCTGGTCAAAGCTAGTGGAGAGAGTCTGGGCTTATTACTGATTTTTGCACATGAAAGGTCCAAATGGTTCCCTAGGGAAAAACACCTTGATGGAGGAAATCTGAGGAAATCTTGCCATTCTTAAAAGAGAGAGAGAGAGAGAGAGAGAGAGAGAGAGAGAGAGAGAGAGAGAGAGAGAGAGAGAAGGGGGAGGGAGAGAACAGCAACAAATTACTTGCAAGAGCAAATGCTGTCAATTCTCTGAATTCACAGTTCTTCATGATTTTACATTCTGAAATAAATAACAGGTTCAACAGTACTCTTTCCTCCCTCAAAACAATGTAAGAGAATCACCCAAAATTAGGACTCGGAGGCTTTGGTATTTAATGGTGTTTGGGAAAATTTTACATTGTTTAGTGTATGCCCTCTGTCTGTAGTAGCACTGAATATGATTCCTTGCCTCCGGTCTCCCTTAAAGAGAAGAAATCAATGCCCAGTTCTGGGAAGAAAAAGTTCAGGTTCTCTTTATAAGAAGTTTCTTTGAAATAGGTTAATATGCTTATCTTAACTTTTGTTGCTGATCTTATTTTTAAAAGGCTAAGCTATTGTCAAATGCTGTAAATTCAAACAGAAGTAGAATTATTAACAAGCAAATATGTTGACAGTATATATCAGAGTGTTCAGAAACAGTCCCTCACTTTTACTTCTTCTCCAACCAGCTTCTTAAATAGAATTCTTTTTAAAAATTAATTGCCAGTCTCTATAATGCATACTTCAATCAGGATATCAACAATTCTATGACAGAATAATGTCTAGGTGAGGGTTATATCAGGTTAATATTAACCATAGGCATGTGTTCCTCAATACACATTCAGTCTATGTAATAGGAGAAGTACTGCTTTTGTTTCAGCGCTGGTTTAATCCATCAGATTTCTAATGAATTCCTGTCTCATTACCTTACACTGCAACCATTACACAGAAAGTATCAGTTTCAGTGTTTCAGATAGTATTCAGGCGTGTGTGGCCAGGGAAGATGGTGTGGTCTGGAGAGAGTTCTGTGGGCCAGATTCTGAGAGTCAGGATGGGGGGGGGCACATTCAGTCCTCAGACTGAGGTCCCTCACCCCAAACTACCAGTCTGAAGACCCTATAACAACATGCTGTCATAAACTGATGTGCCATACATGTCCTTTTCTGGGCAGACATTATCAGGTATACAACAGTCAGTACCTCTGCAGTTGTGAGGAAAATTTCTTCACTTATATGTCTTATTCCACAGGCAACAACTCCAAGGGCAACTCCTGGAAACACATAAGCATTGTTACCCTGTCCAGGAACAAATGTGCGTCCATCTGGAAGAGTGACACGATCGAAAGGGCTTCCACTTGCAAAAATGCCACGCCCCTAAAACAAATGTTTTGCAAATGTTATTGGATGGAGGAAAATCAGAACCTGCATCTATATCTAGAAATCAATGTTTCCATAAAGTAACTACAGTATACCCGAAACTTACACAAAAGTCACAAAACAAGCATTTTGCAAATCTGACAATGTACTGTTAAATAAGTCTCTCTCCAGCCTGTGCATTGTCAGCATCAAGGCAAGTTCCAAACCAATCTAAACCCAGTAGACTTTTGTATCATAATGTCTCTTTGCGTCTGATATCTTGCTGAGACATATGATAACAAAATGGAATTATGTCTATTTCATATGATATCTATTACTTTATTTTTCAGTTAGGAAGAATTGGAATTTAGTATCTTCAGAACTAGTTTCAGCTATCCACATAAATGCAAGTAAGCAAAACTGAGACTCACATTATGACTATGTGAGATATATATAAAGGCAACCCCCCATTTATGTGGGGGTTATGTTCCAAGGCACCACACATTTAATTGTAATTGTGTATATTTGAAACACAATTGAAAAAGTCTGCAAATATCCTGTTCCCGCCCCACCCGTTCTGCCCGTTTTTGTGATGTTTCTGGGTTGCTTCTGGGTTTGACATGATGAATGTGTGTGCAAGTCGCTCACATATTGAACATGCATAAATGGGGTGTGTGTGTGTATAAATTACCCCTCTTCTTCTAGGAAGAACCATAATAGTTCACAGTGATGCCATCATAATCTCTAATGCAGTTTGTGGCCACAGCTTCTATCTGCTAAGGTAAAAAGTGCCATGAAAGAAATACAAATCCAACAGCCCTACTTGGCTAACTTGCTATCTGCTGAGGTTTGAGTGAAACAAGTAAAATAGTTGGTCCAGTATGCATAAAACTGCCAGCATTGGAAGATAAGGTCTGTAAATGCTTACTTGTCATCCTTCTTAAAAGGATTCACAATGCAATTCTATGCATGTCTACTCAGACATAACTCCCTTTCAGATCAGTTGGGCTTGCTCCCAGGTAAACAGGTATAGGATTGCAGCCCTCATGATTAAATTTAACTTTTAAACAGAAGGATCCTTGTTTAACTTACAGAACTGCAAATATGCATGAAACAAACAAGAACACTATATAGTTATTCAAAAGAATATCATTTAGCTTGGTGTCATGTAGATTTATAATGGCGTGCTTTATACATTTTGCTGGAAGATTAGGTACTTCGGTATATTTTTAGCTCTGGTTACCAGGTGGAGCTGCCCATTGTAACCATATTTTTAAAAATATTTGCATTCCTGTTTCATTCCTGCATTCACTCTAATGTATACATTTCGGTAGGCAAATAGGACATACTTAATATTTGTTTTCTATTTATAGAATTATAAATTTGTCCTGCATCAGTAGAGAAATTCCAAGGGGAAAGTACTTGACCCAAAGAGAAAGTATAAAGACTGCAATTCATATGCAGCAGTATTTAGATTATACATCATTTCATTCCAGCTACGCCCTCCCAAGTCAATGGACCAGTTGAAAGACAAGTTACATATATGGCTTAGAGACCAATCCTGCTCCTCCAACATCCCTAGGTTGATGGCTGGAGAGGATCAGGGTGATGGGTTTGTGCCTCTCCTCTAACAAGAAGAAATGCCACCAGTTTGGGGGAGCTCTGCTACAGTGGAGGCTCCATCTGGAACCAGGTCAAAAAAAGCCAGCAGCAGAAGCAGTAGCAAGATGTAACCCCCAAAATGAGATCTTTTATGGGTGGGGCAATGGCAGCTTGGAGCAATGGCAGCTTTGGATCCAATGGATTGAAAGCTCCTTGGTCCCACACAGCTCTGCCAATTTAGAGATGTAATAGCAAAAAGGCCTTCAGCCATGTCTTCTCTCTAAGCCCTCTCTCTGTGTACCTGTGGCAGGGTATGTGTCTCATGTTTATGTGTCTATGTGTACATGCAAGAGTGTGTGGGGTCATACCACACCTGGTATAAAGTGTGGAGTAGGCACACAAGCTGTTGGCATGTGGCCTCCAGAAGGCTGACCAAAAAAGCTTAGCCATTCCATTTCCCTTTGGAGCTCCTGCGTGAGGTTTGAAGTGAGGTGTCATGAGTACAAACAAACAAGTTTTGTTTTTTTAAATATTGCCTGCAAAGCATGAGGGGTTAGAAACTTTCATTTTTAACAATCTAATTATTCTACCTTGCTGCTGAAATAACATTCATTAAGTACAACCAATTCAATATCAATCAAGGTTCTTTCCTTACTTCAGTTAGAGTGTAGCAGTCCTCAGCAGAGCATTCTGCTTTGCTAGTTGGGTTACTGAGAGCAAAAATAATTGGCCTCTCGTTGAAGGAAGCCATATCCTGGATAATCTTTTTTGTAAATGCACCACCAATGGCAGCAACTCCTGAGGAAGACAATGGGAAATTTGGATGAAGTAACTGTTTTGATTCATAGACAAAGGGCACAATCCACCAGAACTTGTCCTGTTGCACTCATATGCAAAGGAAATGTGCCACTGTGGTACATTTCATTTCAATGAAGCTGGTGCTTGAGATATTTCAAGGGGACCAGCTCAGAATGAGACACTTCAGGATCTTAAGTAGTTGTAATTTTGACACATATTCAATTGAGTTGCATTAAGCTGTATGAACAGATAGATGCTTGAGTCTTGAGTCAGTTTAAACATATAATCTTCCTGTCTGTCTGTTTGTTTTTCTTCTGATATCTTAGTTCTCTCAAAGAAAGTATGGTTCAAAGTCTGTCTCCCATAATTTTTATAGGCTAATTGGTCTAAACAAAAAGTACTGGCACTTGATCTGCATTTTGCAGAGTTTATGTCAATTTTGCTTCTAGACAGTTAATCATAAGAATGTCAACCTTTTCTAGCCAGAGGGTATAATAAATTAGAAAACATAATTTCACTTATGCTTTATGGCTACTTTTATTAAAATAATTGTTTCTGGTCCAACAATAACAAGTCTTCTTCCTAAGCGGTGTCTAGCAAGACTCCATATATGGCATTTGCCGAGACTTGTTTTAAAGAAATCCCAGTCATGCAAGGAGAGGTTTTTTTTTTAACAATTAATCATTCGTATAGAAAAATCAATCTCAAATCTGATCAGTCTTTCTTCCTACACAGCAGATACACAGCAGATAAACATGGTATTTAAATAAATTCTTTTCATGTTTCACACTCAATGCTATACACTGCATTTTGATTATACACAGCTACCTGAATGTAACTGTTTATACCCTTTTTTAGTAAATTGAATTTAGTAGTGATTATTCTGTACAATATCCTGTACAGAATAGGGTACAGAATAATTGGTCTTAAATTTATTTCACAGAAAAAGGGTACAGAATAATCCCTTCTAAATTCCATTCACTATGAAACAATGTAACTACATTCAAGTAAAGGTGCACATTTTTATTCATAATGCAGTTATTGGAACAAAATTTAAAGATGGGGGAAGGATAAATTACACACTATTCTGATTATATTATGCCTCAGACAGCAAATGAGAAGAAGGACATAACCCAGGGAGTGGATTAAAAAGTATACATTGACCCAAAGCAATGAAATCTTCCTGACGTAATGCATCGCTTATCCACTACTTACACTACAGTTCAAAATGTTCTATAACTTCACCTGGTTTCAACCTCTGCAGGAAACAAAACAAAGCTATTTTATAACTGCTAACATCACTTCCTGAGGATGGTTTTTGGGGGCTGGGGGTTAGATGACTGTCCTTTGATCTTTGGATGAAGGACGATATATAATTTCAATTAATAAGAATAATACATACTCAGAACCTATTTTTATACATTGCATGCATATTCACAGCGTCTATATCAAACAATAAAACAAAGAGGCAAAGGTAGTATAAGTTGGACAAATAGAGATGTGTTACCTATAAGAGCAGTTGGCCTTAAACTGTTAACAATATCTTCTAGATTTTTCATCTCTTTATGTTGATGGGCAAACGGTTCTTTCTCAGCTGTTAGTGAGGCACGGCCCTAAGTTTAAAAAGAGAATTAATTTAATAGAAATATAGATTTGCATACATTCTGTGTTTTTTGTCTCAATGAAAGGACTCAACTTGTCCTCAAAAGCACATCTATCTTCTCTCATCTTACGAGTTAATACCGGCCACGTGCCAAAACTTACTCCAACCATTCTCTGATAGTATATTACAATTCCTCCAATTAAAAGCAGGTAGGTTTTACTAAGCATTTTTGTAACTCTTTGGAACGATAGATAGGATTTTCGAGGGAGATGTGTTCATACAACTTCTGGAAAATCATTATCATACACTTGTGTGAGATAACCTTCCAAAGTCCATTTGGTGAAAACCCATTAGAACTGGGGAGAAGGTAGCTGCACTCATTTTCAGAAAAAAACCCCAAACCTTCTGATCAAAATTCATGAGCAACGTTACCCTGAAATAGCTTAATTTGTTTTAATGTCTTATTTGCTTAGCGATCTTGCACCAAAACTCTCTTCAATGGTTGTGAATGGGTATCCCCATTTGCTCCCAACAGAAACTACTGACAAATGCAAAATGCAAACTGCCTCTTGTATTCCACTGATTGGTAAAGTTGGCACCTGGCCCCCTGAATCAATTAATATACAGAATGAAGGACTAGAAACAGCTTGCACTTCTTTGGTAATTAATTACACAGCTCACAAGAGGCTTGTCTATTCCTTTCCAAGCTTCAAGTAGAGGAAATTGTACGGAATTTAGAGAAGGGCATATAATAAAGCCAATATTTTCTCTCTAAAACTAGGTGGTCTTAAAATGCCTATCAGCAGCCTAGCTAGGATGTTTATGGAGAGAATTTTCTTTTCTGAGAGGGATAGCAAGCAGAAGGTGGGATTTAAGATTTCTTTGAGGTCCACTGCTGTTAGTGAGTGTGGCATAAAATGGTAGAACAGGAACATGGTCAACTGAGTACATAATAGGAATGCTTTTTAACTGATAATAGGTATGCTAGATTTCTGAAATTCAAAAACATGAGAGTGGTATTTCTCACCATGAGCTGGCTAGCAGGGGTGATATGCACCATTCCAGGTCTCAAACCTGTAATCTGCTTCAGGAGTGGCTGCAGCTGTGTGAAGGAACTGGAATTCAGCACTCAAGAAGAGCCAGTATCACTTACACTACAAAGAACAGGAGCCCTTAAATGGCATTGTGGGAAAAGGCATGCTTTTTGTGCCTCTAGAAGTGTTGGCCCTCCTAAGTAACCACAGCAAAGCTCTATGTCAGCTCACTTCTGAATCTGAAGGGGCTGGAAGTTACAAAAGCAGCCCCCTAGAGCTATTATGATTCCAACGGAAGAACCAATGAATATGCAAAAGTAAATAAAACTGAAGGGAGTCTACTTCAAATGCCTATTTTGACGTTTTGTGGTAAATTACGTGGTTTGGTGTTGTGGTTCCCTGCCCCACCCCCACCCACCCCCCAAAATTAGGCAAAAGTATAATAATATATATATATATATAAACAGGGACCTGTAAGTCCAGAATGAATAAAGAGAACAAGGATTTTAAAAGCTGTCATAACACAACTACATTTTTCCATTTAGAAAATATATTATAAACACACGTTTCCAGGTTTCTGCTTTGGTACAAATTACCTCACTGCATTTGTTCTCTTTCTTCTTCACTTCCCTGGTTGGTAACCACAAGTCTTGGTATTTATTTAATGGAAGGCAATATATTATCATCAGCAGTATATGGTTCAGGGTGACCACAAGACATAGCATAGATCTGTCACATGGCTAGCAATAAATATGTTGCTGTATGCTAGACTATGCCAGCATCTTTCAACTCACCCTTGATTTATTTGGGGATAGCTATTGTTCATCCCCCTCTTCTCTTATAAAGTTTTCTTTAGAGAATGAATTACTGGGTTTTCAGGTCATATAAATATGTACGGTACTCATGCAATTAATAAATGGTTATAAACATTTTCTTAGTATTGCTACCACAGAACTATTCTGAGATACTTGCACCTGGCCCCCGTTGTGACCAAAATGAAAATTCATAGCCCCTCCACAATACCCTCGGTCACCTTCTGACATACTCATGAAGGCCAATTTCAGGGCAAAATTACTGGGCTACTACCGGTAAGTACAGTGCTGTTTTTAAATACTCCAGCAGGTGTCACTGGGATTTTAAGAAAATACATAAAACATTAGTTAAAAAACAAAAACAAAAAACTAGCATAAAACACAGTTAACATAAATGGAAAAAGATCTTTTTTCTAGTTAAACTGCTGTGAGGGACAGGGGATATCGCGAAGTCCCTCCCCTCCTAAGTTCAAGCCAATCCCCGAGCACAGGGGGAAGCAGAGAGAGTTCCGATTCCAGTGGGGAAGCAGGAAGTCGTGTCCGAGGCTCAGGCAAGGTAGAGGAGCCAGGGTCCCAGGTGGGACAGGAAGGGGCGAATAAGGGCGGGAGACCCATCCCCCCAACTCCGGAATTACGCAGAAAGAGGAGGGGAAAGAGGATGGGTCTGCCAAAGCTTTTGTGTTGGAGAAAGACGCGCCAAAAGCCATTAGGAGGTTCTGAAACCGACTGACCACATCACTCCGTGTAAATAGCAATGACTTGAGCACTGTAAATACGCAGCACCAATAAAAGAATAAAATGCAGAGCTGCGTAGCGTCGTTACTCTGAAGTAGTCCACTCCGGCCACTGTGACAGCAACCTCCTAATGGCTTTGGGCTACTTTGGAGTTGCCGGGATGAGCGTGTCAGAGGCGGAGAAATGGCGGCAGATCGCGGAGCAAGCCCAGCAAGAACTGCAGCAGCTGTCGCTGCAGGCGCAGGGGGAATTGAAGGCAGCTAAAGAGGAGACTAAGAAGGTCCAGGACGACCGGCTACAACTTGCGGAACAGGTGAGAGCGCTTCAGGAAAAAGAGCAGCAATTAAGGGCGGTGGCGGTAGACCTCCAAAACAAGCTGGATGCAGAGAAAAACAAGGCGGGAGGGGCACCCCAAGTCCAAGTGCTGCCAGGAAGGAGAGCCGGGACCCTAGTAAGCAAGTTCAATGGAGACCCGAGGGAATTTCAGGGCTTTGAGACTGAGATTGTGTATGCTCTTGAGCTGCACCACGATGAGTTCCCTGATGATGAGCACAGGGTAGCGTTTATTGTGGAGCACCTTACCGGGGCAGCCAGGGAGTGGCTAAGACCGTTAATTGCAACAAGGAATCCTTGCATGAAGAATGTCAAACTATTTCTAGAAGGTTTGAAAACGATGTATTCGTCCGATAGTCATATGGACCAGACTAAAGAGGAACTTCATAATTTACGCCAAGGAAATATGACAGTTCGCGCGTATTGGGCGAAATTCACCATGCTGGTGCACAGATTGGGGTGGGAACTAGAGTCCCCCCCAATGCAAGCGGCGTTCTACTTGGGGTTGCATGAGGAGGTGAAGGATGAGCTCTCGAGAGGTCCAAAGCCCAGTAATATGGATCAGCTGAGCAAAGCGGCTCTGGCGGTGGGGGTGAGACAGGAATCCCGGTGGAGCGACAAGCAAGCAACGCGCGCAAAGTGGGCTTGGTTCCCACGGTCGCAGGAGAAGCCACTCCCCCAACAGCCCTTTCAAGCCACGCCTGGGGCCAGTCAGGACCAGGAACCCATGCAGATTGATAGCGCGCGCGGGGGGGCTTTTCAAACCCCAGCGGCGCCAAGACGCAAGGAGGGAAGGGGTGGGAATTGCTTTCTCTGCAACTCCCCCCAGCATCTCGTCAGAGACTGCCCACATCGCAGGGAGTGGCAAGGAAAGGCGGGAACGGTTGTGCCCTCCCCCACTGACGCAGCACCACAGCAGGGAAACGGGAAAGCCTGACTTCAGGAGACAAGGGGCGGCAGCCAGGCACAGTCAGCAGACAACAGCCCCAGCCCACCCACCCGCACAGAGAGGAGCAGAGCCAGCCCACCCCTCCCAGAGCAGGAGTGGTTCTAGAAGTGACGCTCACGCTTCCAAATGGCTATCCCCTGACAGTCCTCGCCCTAATTGACAGTGGGGCGTCAGCGAACTTCTTCTCGAGAAACTTTGCAGAAGAGCACCAGATCCAGCTTCTGCAGCTGGATTTTCCTCTGCACGTGGCAACCATTGACGGCAGAGAGCTGCTGGGAGGGGCCATCACTCATCAACCCCCCCCATGAGAATGACGGTTGGAAGGCACTCAGAGACACTGGCATTCAACGTCACCACCATCTCAGACCCCCCCATCGTTTTGGGCATGAGCTGGCTGGCGCGCCATGACCCCTCCATAAGTTGGCACCAGAGATGCATCACTTTTGGATCGGACTTTTGCCTGGAACATTGCATGCAGCACCAACCAGGGGAGGGGCCTCCGATAGCCACGGTGGCCACCATGCACGTCAAAGGGGGTGAAGCGATACCCAAGCCGTACTGGGACCTGCAGGAGGTCTTCAGCGAAGCGGAGTCCGACCACCTACCCCCACACAGGCCTTTTGACTGCCAGATCAACCTGGTGCCAGGGGCAACTATACCCCCAGCCAAGCTGTACGCCATGTCAGACCAGGAACTGGAAGATCTGCGCGCTTTCATCGACAAGAACCTCAAGCGGGGGTTCATCAGAGAAAGCAAGGCAGCAGGGGGCAGCCCGGTCTTCTGGGTGGACAAGAAAGACACGCAACAGCGCCGTCTTGTGGTGGATTTTAGACGCCTGAATTCAGTGACAGAGCCAGTGGCTTTCCCCATGCCCAGAGTGGATGATCTCCTGACAGCGGCACGCAGGGGCAAGATTTTCACCAAGCTAGACCTGAGGGGGGCGTACAACTTGATCAGGATCCGGGAAGGCGATGAATGGAAAACCACGATGTTCACGCCTCTGGGCTCCTTTGAATATCTGGTGATGCCCTTCGGGTTGCAAGGGGGCTCAGCATGCTTCCAGGCCTTCATGCACCACGTCCTGGGGTCCCTCCTCTTCAGGAAATGCTTGGTCTTCCTGGATGACATCCTTATTTACTCCAACGACCCAGTGCAGCACGTGAAAGATGTCAGGGAGGTGTTGCAGCGCCTGAAGGAGAACCACCTGTATGTGAAGCTGGAGAAGTGCAAGTTTCACACCAAGGAGGTGGACTTCCTGGGCTACAAGCTGTCAGACAAGGGGCTGGCGATGGACAAGGACAAGGTGCAGGCCATCCTGGACTGGCACAGCCCCAGGACTCGCAAAGATGCCCAACGCCTACTAGGCTTCGCCAACTTCTACAGGAAGTTCATCAAGAACTTCTCTCGCGTTACGGCCCCCATCACTGACTGCCTGAGAGGCAAGCAGAAGTTCAGGTGGACACCAGAGGCGCAAGCAGCGTTCGAAAGCCTCAAGAGGGTGTTCGCCTCAGACCAGAACCTGTTCCACGTGGTTCAGGACGCGCCCCTA
Organism: Zootoca vivipara; assembly: GCF_963506605.1. Lineage (NCBI taxonomy): Eukaryota > Metazoa > Chordata > Lepidosauria > Squamata > Lacertidae > Zootoca > Zootoca vivipara. Next base: position 39,102,645 of record NC_083278.1, read on the forward strand.
CGCGTGGAAACAGATGCTTCTGATAGAGCTGTGGGCGCCATTTTGTTGCAACTGGACGCCAACAGAGAGTGGAGACCCTGTGCCTTCTTCTCCAGGAAATTGACTCAGCCAGAGCGAAACTACACAGTGTTTGATCGGGAACTTCTGGCGATCCACGCTGCGTTCCAGCACTGGAGACACTTCCTGGTGGGCGCCAAGCACCCCATCCAGGTGTGCACCGACCACAAGAACCTGGAGTTCTGGAGAACTGCCAGGGTGCTCAACCAGCGGCAGATACGGTGGGCAGAGTTCTTCTCGAAATTCAACTTCTCCATACACTACATCCCGGGAGAGCAGAATGTCCGGGCGGATGCCCTCTCCCGCAAGCCAGAGTACATGGAGGAGGAGGCGCCACCGGCACCCAGGCACGTTTTCCCCCCGTCAGCATGGTCCTGCGGAGCAGCAGTGGTGAGCGAGGCAGAACTCACAGCACTGACGGCAGCGGATGAATTTGCCAACCGCATCTTCAGAGAACTGAGAGGGGGGGGGGAGCAGGCAAAAGACTTTGCAGAACGCAGGGGGCTGCTTTTCTACAAGGGTGCACTGTACCTGCCCACCACCCAGCTTAGACGTACGGTCCTCAAGCAGATGCACGACAACCCAACGGCGGGTCATTTTGGGAGGGACAAAACCACTCACCTAGTCATGAGACACTTCTGGTGGCCAGGGGTGCGGGAAGATGTTCGAGACTATGTACGGGGCTGTGACACCTGCCAGCGGGCAAAGGTGGTCAGAGCAGCGCCACCAGGATTGCTGGAGCCCTTAGCCACGCCACACAGGCCGTGGGAAGTGGTGTCCATGGACTTCATCACAGATCTGCCTTCTTCCAGGGGCAAGACCGCAGTGTTGGTGGTGGTGGACCTCATGTCCAAAATGTGCCACTTTATACCGTGTGCCAGGGCGGTCTCGGCAGAAGAGACAGCCAAACTGTTTGTTGACCACGTATTCAGACTGCATGGATTACCCTTAAGGGTTATTTCGGATCGTGGCCGCCAATTTGTTTCCAGGTTCTGGCGGCGGCTCATGAACCTCCTGCAGGTGGAGGTCAGCTTGTCGACGGCTAGACACCCGCAGACCAATGGACAGGCGGAGAGGGTCAACGCCATTCTGCAGCAGTACCTGAGATGCTACGTCAGCCAGAGGCAAACGGACTGGGTGGATCGCCTGCCACTGGCAGAATTTGCCTACAACAATGCGGTGCACGTCTCCACAGGGGTGTCGCCCTTTAAGGCCAATTACGGGCGTGACCTCAGATCTTTCCCTGAGAGGGAGGGGGAGGAGGAGGAGGAGGGCCCACAGGCTGAGGATTGGGCAGAGGAACTGGAGACGGTGCACCAGCAGCTCAGAGAACACTTGGAGAGAGCCAAGGAAGCGTACAAGAGGGGGGCAGATCGCCACAGGCGACCGGGGGAGGTCATTAGGGTGGGGGACAAAGTTTGGTTGTCCTCGGAGGGCCTTCCCATCAGAGGGCGATGCAAAAAGCTGGCGCCCAGAAGGTTGGGCCCCTTCACGGTCACGCAACAGGTCAACCCGGTGGCATACAGGCTGGCACTGCCAGAGGACATGAGGGTGCACCCAGTGTTTCATAGATCGCTGCTGTCGCCGTACAGGGAAAGCAGCAGGCTCCGAGACAGCGAACAAACCCCTGAGGGAGGGGGGGAGAGGGAAGGCAGGGAGCAACTCAATGAGGCCACAGCCATCCTGGATTCAAGGTGGGGGGTGGGGGGCCTGGAGTACCTCATGGCATGGGAGGATGCTCCACCGTCCCAGAATGAATGGGTCCCAGCCACTCAGATACAGGAGGAATTCCTGGTAGAAGAATTTCACGCCCTTTTTCCCCATAGACCCAAGCCCTGGCACATGGAAAGGGAGGGTGAGGGGGAGGAAGCACGGGAGAGCAGTTCACCATGGCGCTGGGAAGCGGAGTTTGAGGAACCAGAGGATGAGGTATGGGTGTCACCGAGATCCACCCAGTCAGAGGAAGGAGCAGATTGGCAGAACATTTTTACCCCCACCAGCTCTGACGCCACAGACTTTTTGGGATTCCCGTCCTCCCAGGCGGAAGGGGGGGGGGGCTTGCAGGACTGGGGGGAGGTGTTCACACCAACGGGCTCGGAAAGCACTGAGTTCTTAGGCTTCCAGTCGTCACCGACACCTGGGGGGGACCTGGGGAGGGGTGAAGGAGAGCTTGGGAGGGGGGTGGATGTGAGGGACAGGGGATATCGCGAAGTCCCTCCCCTCCTAAGTTCAAGCCAATCCCCGAGCACAGGGGGAAGCAGAGAGAGTTCCGATTCCAGTGGGGAAGCAGGAAGTCGTGTCCGAGGCTCAGGCAAGGTAGAGGAGCCAGGGTCCCAGGTGGGACAGGAAGGGGCGAATAAGGGCGGGAGACCCATCCCCCCAACTCCGGAATTACGCAGAAAGAGGAGGGGAAAGAGGATGGGTCTGCCAAAGCTTTTGTGTTGGAGAAAGACGCGCCAAAAGCCATTAGGAGGTTCTGAAACCGACTGACCACATCACTCCGTGTAAATAGCAATGACTTGAGCACTGTAAATACGCAGCACCAATAAAAGAATAAAATGCAGAGCTGCGTAGCGTCGTTACTCTGAAGTAGTCCACTCCGGCCACTGTGACAACTGCTAATCTATTTTAACTATGCATATAAGTCTCCCCTGTCATATCTCTGAGGCTGAATCCATTTGTTCTCCCTTTGCTAACTTTGTTAAGCTTCACCAAATTCTTATTACTTTCATGCAAAGAAACTTTCCCAACCATACCACCTTGGTCCTTGGCTTAGGTATTTACTTTTTTATTACCATTTCCCATTCCATTCCACTTTCATTCTTTTATAATCAATTTAAAAACATGGCATCTATTTGCTAACAGCTTGACGACAAGAGTGCAATCCAATGACGCTCAGGCACATTTTAGCCACTTGATTATTCTCATTCCTTTCCCTGAAAAGTGAATTCAACTGGGCTGAAAGGCCAAATTCTCAAAATAGCAGGTGTTTAGGGGCCACAACCAACTTTGTCACGGAAAAAAACCACGTTTGGTTTGATTCTGGAAGATGCTAGTGGTTACTTTCAAAAATACCACCTCCATATCTTTTCTTTCAAACTCCTTTCACCCTCCACTGCCACTTTATCAAATTGCCAGCTCCACCGCAACAGTTCCAAACTGTTTACTGTCTAAATCCCCTTCCCCATACAAACTGGTTGCCCTCCAAAATCAAATGGCAAAACAGCTGTCCCTACACATCCTGCCCATCTAAATATCCATGTCTTTCAAGTGTCCTCCTCCACTGGCAACAGGTCATCAGCACTCACTCCCAAATCTGCATCCCGCTCTGTTGGCTGCGGGTGATGGCAAACTGCATTCATCACACACTCTAGTCTGTATTCCAAGGCAACTGGGTTGACGTTCTTGAATGCAACAGCAGTCACTGGTAGGCAAATCAGCCTATTTACCATACCAGGGGCATCATTGCTGCAAATGCTCTCTAGTATGCAATGACTGAATGGGAAACACCACAGCATTTGGTATATATAATTAGCCATTTTTGAGACTCTGTAGTGGATTGATGTTGAATTAGGGAAGATTTGGCTTAAAGTCCCTGCTCAGCCATGATGCATGCCACTTTAAGCTACCTATTTGGCGAAAAGGCAAAATATAAATTAGAATGACAGACAGAAAGAAACATTTGATACTTTCTGCTTCCTTTAATTCAGACTTATCTAGAGACAAATAAATTAGGAGAAAAGGAATATTATCTGCTGGGATTTCCTGTATTTACATGCTACTCTCTTTGGTAGAGATATGGGCCATGTAATATTAATGACTGCATAGAACTGTGGAGGAAACAACCACAAACATCACCTCCTCTTTTTGGATAGAGAAACTCATCCAACTCCAGGAATATTATATGCAACGTCATCCATCTAGCCAGAAGTTATAGTGATTGCACAAAATCAATGCACACAACCTCAATGACCATGTGAGGCCAACTATTATTTTGTTTTTCTTGTTAATTTTAAGAACCTCAAATCTATAACATAAATGACCACTTTTATTTTGGTTCTTGAAATATATGTTTCTGTCTTAGCTCTGGCATGGGGAAGAAATGAGGTAAGAGTAACTGATGTAGTCACCCAGCAGCTTTGAATTTCTAACCACTGCTGATACCATAGCAAACCACAGCATGTAGGAAGGGCATGATCTCCTCTCCATCACTATGCAATAGAGTTATTTGAGGAAACACAGCTGAACTTTAAGTAGAAGTCTGGCAAACATAAAGGAAAATATCAGCAGGAAATTATCTCTTATATCAGCATTTCTTTTCTCCTTTTGATAAATAACTTCATGTTTGTGGGGCCAAGCCCAGCAGGCCGGTGATCTGAGTGGTGACCTTATAATGATAGAAATGATGACAAGACAATATTATGGGATTGAAATTGGCCATAACTTTTTTTTTAATTACTGATGTAGTAGGCTATGGCATAGGCAGTAGGTATGCATCCTGAATCAATCAACCCACCTGCTGATTGATTGCTCCTTCAGGTTCGATCCTGTGTTCAGGGATCTCCCGATGACACAGATCAAATGGGGCAGTCCCACCAGGATGCCAGTAGGATGTTCTATGGTCTGATGGCAGACTCTCCCTCTGGACCCCTTTACCAAGGTACCCTGGTTTTGATCCGAATCTGGGGGTGGGAAGGGCTCCACCCCCACCCCAGCACTTAGACTATGGATCCAACCCAATGCCTTTTTCTGCCATCTGAGTAAGCACCTCCCTGCCAGCTTGCCAACAAACCAATCACATCTGCAACCAATCCCGTAGGCCCCAGTAAATATCCATCAGCCAGGTCTCATTGCCACTTGGTGATAAGTGTACTCTGTCAGGCTGGTAGAAGTCCAATTTATCATTTGTGTTACCAGGGTGGCATATGATATGACCACCCAACTGCGCTAGTATGCGGGACATAGCTCAGTTAACTTTCTCCCATGAATGGCTGACATGTGCAGGCAGTGCTGCGCCTCACCAGTGGTGTTGCTCTAGGTTCTCAGACCAGAAGATGGTCAAACTAGGGTGTGTTGCCCGCAGGGCAACGAGATCTGCAGTTCCTGCCAATAGGAGGGTGATGCCCTTCCTATCAACCAAATCCTTTTCTCCAAGTTGTAACATGATGGCATCCGGCGGCCAAAGGAATTCTCTCTTGTATCAGCATCTCTTTTCTCCTTTTGATAATTTCATGTTTACTGTAAACCCAAGGGACGGTATCAAACTAAGTTCTACTCAGACTAGACCCATAGAAATGAATGGACCAAAGTTAGTCATGCCCATACTTCCCTGAGTATGACTAACATTTGATACAACAAAATATGATTTACCTTGCTGAACACACTCACATGAATTGATATTTTCATGGAAGATAAAAACACAAAGTTAAACATTCCCCTTAGTGTTTACATTAGTTAGCTTGCTGGAAAAAACCCGCTCGTGCGCAGATGCGGGTTGTGAATGCTGCGGGTTGCGAATGTGCCTCCCGCACGGATCACGTCTGCAACGTGAGTGTCCACTGTATTTTGTTTCAACCAATATTGTAGAGAAAAAGTAGAATACTTCAAATATGCATTTGTAGAATAAGGAAAAACCTACATCACCTTTACAATTAATCCTTTAGAATCAACCATCCATATCTTTTTGATGGCTTCATTTTTCGGTGTCCCTTCCTTTTCCATGGCCATAAGAATCAGATTGGCAATCCCCAGAGCTGCCTTAACAAGAAAAAGGAGAGAAAAAATAGTTTGGTCATGAAATTCAAGTTTTATAGCTTATCTTTACTCTTTTAGAACCCATTAGCCACAGTAACAATGATAACTGTACTACCTTAAAAAACCACTTAAAAGACCACAGTTTGGTACCCCAATAAAGGAGATATATATGAGGAAAAGTGAGAAGCAAACATGATGCTTGAATAACCCATCTCTGTTTAATTTTGAAACGACTGCTTACTGTTTCTCTGATTCTGTGTTCAATGAAAATGGCATCTCTTAGAGACATGCTAGAAAGTTATCATGGAAGTTATGTCAGAAAGCTGGCCTAGGCAAGAAGCACATTTCTTCAAACAGATGTCCTAGAATAACTGTGACATGGCACCCAATGGACCTCCTCCTGCCACGTTCTAAAAAGGTTATGTGACATACACATAGCAGGCTCCAAAAATTCCAAAGGATGAATACAACATTAAAAACCACAAGTAGACATAAACAATATCTGACAACTCTGTTGAGTCATAAAAGCTCCCAGGCTACTCAATAAGACTGACATCTATCTATCTACATATAACAGTAAAGCTCAAAGGACAATAGCCATTTAGTTTCCATCTTGCATACAGTTCTTGATCATAGCAGCAGCAGCAGCAACAACAAACCTCGGGTAGTGGAAAGGAAAAGCAGGACTGAGAACTTCAGACAATATAGATATGCTTTTCAGTGCTCTAAACCTATATGAAAGTAACACTGGATTACCAATTGCTTTATGCCATGAAAAATATTTTTTTTGTGTGGTGGTAGTCATTATTGTTTTTTACTAATTGACCTTGCATCTGGTTAATAAATTGATTCTTTTGGGTGATAGCCTTCAAATATTATGACGGGAAGGACTGAAGGTGCCTGCAAGGGGATGTATTGTATGTGAATGTGAAGAAGAAAACTTAATAGACACAATCTATAAATTTTAAACTGAAGTTACTTTCATACCAATAAAAAATAAAAAATGATGGGGGTGGTTGAGCAAGGGGTTGAATGGACAGCAAGGGCCAAATGCTTGTATCAGGAGTTAATTTTTAACAAGGAAATGCTTCAATGGAGCCTTTGGGTTCTATATACAGTACTAACTGGCCAGCTTATTTGTTTATTGTTATGCATCTGTTGTACCTTTCTTTCATCCTGGAAGGTGGTGTACATGGGGTTCCAACCCAGGCAAACCCCCATTCAGACACTCAGACCTGTTTAGCTTCAGGAATATAACTTTATTAGGTTCTTTTAGCCTTAGTCAATAATAGGAAAGCTATATGTAAAGTTAAAGGACCCCTGGACGGTTAAGTTCAGTCCAATTTGGGGTGCGGTGCTTATCTTGCTTTCAGGCTGAGGGAGCCAACATTTATCCACAGACAGCTTTCCATGTCATGTGGCCAGCATGACTGAACCGGTTCTGGTGCAATTGGACACAGTGACGAAAGCCAGAGCGCACGGAAACACCATTTACCTTCCCGCTGCAGCAGTACCTATTTATCTACTCGTGCTACCATGCTTTCAAACTGCTAGGCTGGCAGGAGCTGGGACAGACAAACGGGAGCTCACCCTGTCACGCGGACTCAAACTGCTGACCTTACGATCAGCAAGCCCAAGAGGTTCAGTGGTTTAGACCACAGCAACACCTGCTATATGTACCTTCACTTTTAAAAATAAGATAATAACAGGAAATATAATAATTGGATAAATGGTGTATTACCTCGCCTGCTCCCTGGAACAGTATTGTGTGATCTGAAAGTTTTTTGTCAGTAATCCGTAGAGCAGCAAGAAGTCCTGCAACAGCCACTGATGCTGTTCCTGAAAAATAAAATGGAACTTACTTCATCAAATTTAAAATTAACTTGTGTCATTGCTAATAATTACCAACAAATTACCCTTTGTCATCCTGTCCTTAATGGCAATGTTAACCTCTGCTACTAAATTGCAGCACATTGATTTTTATTTTTGTTTTAAGCTCAGGATGAGTACCAAACACAGCAAGGTTAAATTAATGTTTGTTTAATTATACTACTACAATGTAATAACAATCTGAAAATATGTATTCTACTTCCTTTTAAAAGACTTATTTTAATAGATTTCAATAGCACATCTGTTGAAATGAGAAGAGGTGTCCTCAGGGCACAAAACATGTAGAAGTTGTCTTACAAAGGCTACAAAATTATTGTAATGGCATTAAAATGTTGATTTGAGCCTATGGTGTAGGGTAATATTACATAATGGAATATAAAGAATGCTAGAGGGCACATATACTGGAAATATATCTGGAAAGTTGATGTACACAAGAAATAGTTTCAATATGGTCCAACTCATAAAATAACAGTAATCCCATTGTGAAACAATATCTTACTGTAAAAACAATGGAGAAAACACACTGTTTTGATAAGAATTAAAGGATGAAGTAACTTGTAACTGAATCCAAATGCATTTAAAGTAATCTCTCTCTCTTACACACACACACACACACACACACACACACACATATCAAATGTTTGGTATTTTACTGTATTTATTGTAGAATTATATATTTTACATATTGTGATAATTGAATTACTAGTTACATATTATTCCCACAAGGCTGATGTCCACATCAAAGTAACACATTAAATAAAATATTACTAAATATGACCTTAAATAAGGTTATGCAAACTGCATAATATGTAAGAAGGGGTTCTATAAACCACATGTCATGAAGAAATTTGACTTCTGGTCAAAAGTTTCATTTTGTTTCAAAAGGAGGAGGAAAAGGGACAACAAGGCGATCATAAGCTCCATCAAAAGGCAATGTCTTGACTGCAAAATTTCTGCTAACATAAATTTCAAATGCATAGTAAGGAAAATCTGCTTTTCTAGACCATTGTGATCTTCAGCACAGAAATCCCGCACTTCCATGTGTCACACCTGGCCAGTGAATATTCCCAGTTGTTTTCAGTATAAACAATGTAGACCAGATTAAAGTTATACATGCCACAAACTGGCAATGACATGTTGTAAAAATTAAGAATACTAAGCACTCTCCGGAGGATTATTTAAAAAATAATAATACAAGAACCATGAAATTTCTACTAAGTTACTTTGGGGTTCAAACATCTTGTTCCTCTCAAGCTTGCACTTTTGTCATAGAGCTATTGTGTTTATTCTGCATACAAATAACATCCCCCCCACCCCACTTAAAATTTTAGTAGCACAGCAACTGCAACTGTCAGTGGAGTATAAATGTGCAAATGTCTCATGAACCTAATGGCTATCAGCTGCAATATTACCAGCAGCAAGTGATGAAGACTACTTTTACGTTATTGAATACTTCCACACCACTATCACCATTGTGAGACAGCCCACTGAAGTGCAGGACGGGAAACAACTCTAACCAAACACACACAATTTAACATCTCCCCTCTACTCCCAAGAATGTTCCATATGTTTTTGATGGTAGGCTATGTGCTTCCTCATTGTCCTTTTTTTAAAAAGTAAGCATGTAGACTGAATATTGCAACAATAGCAGATGTTTAAAGTGGGTCTTCCATCTCCTCACCATAGTAGTTTTGCATTTACCTTGGTGAATTTCAGCTGCTTCTGGCTAAAGGGTGGAAGGGGCTCTGTAATAAAATCTCATGCTCAATGGAAACATCCTGGATACTTGTTAAGCCTCATGGGGCAGCAGACTCCCTTCTACTGTGTCACAATGTCCTTAGCAAAACTTATTTTTGGTTTTATTAAAGATCTATAAATGTCTGACATGGCAGATCACTTTGCTTTTTAATTTGTCATATACTTCATTTGGCCACTGCTTTCATAAAAGTACAGATGTAAACTGCTTTCACGTTAATTTAATTCAACAGATACAGCACAATGACAAAACTCTGCAAAGAGCTTTCTGTCAACTCTAGCTGTTTTCTCTTGCAAGCATGGACCTGGAACCTCAGAGGGGAAATCTGCTAGTGAAGAATGACTTAAAGTGTGGGAAATAGTTGATAGGAAAGGGTTAAACATTCTCTTTCCAGTGCAATTTCCCTGCTCTCAATTGCCTCCTCCCTTCTCCACCTGGTAAAAAGAAAGAGAACAGAAAACTGTTCCTTTCAACATGCCTGGATACAGGAATGCAACACTTAACGGTATTTGGTGCCATGTTTGAGCTACATTTTATTCTTGAGGTTGAATCCCAAATTCAACAAAGCTATAATCCTTAAATTGATTACTCTGAATGCCCCTTCTTCCCTCTCAAAAGTAGATGATATAATTCATTTACATTTATTTAACTCTCTATCACAATGTATTATTGCTATCTGTTCTGTCCCCTCTTTCTATTACTATTCTTTAGTCCTTATTATTGTACAATAATATTAAATTAGATTAAAATGTTTAAAATTAAGTAACTAAAGTAGAATCAGTGGTTAAAGTAAAAGCAAATAATAGCTTCCAATGCCCTTTGGAATAAAAATGTCAGTTTCTTAGGAGACATGCAGCCAACTAGCTACAATAACAGAGTCATTGTAACCCCTGATCCACACCACAGGGTGGAGTTAGGATGAGGTGGACATGTTGCTCCAGCAGGCTCTGCTGGCCAGGGTTCCACCTCTACAGGGCATCCGCCAAAATTGTAGCAGAGCTCACACTACTACCAGTGGTGTCCCCAACGGCAGTACTGTAACTATCATAAGGCTGCTAAACAGGAGCAGTGTGGAGCAGAGCTGTTGATGCATCCAAAGTGAGCACCCTTTCCAGTAGCCTGGAGCAAACACAGGCAAAAACTGTAAAATTGCCCTCCCCTTCTACCCTAGACAGCAAGAATAGCAGGGCTTCGGACATGGCAGTGGATTCACTGCTTAATTCCACTTCATTAGTCTCCTCTGGAACCTTGGGTTGCTCTGTCTGTCACTACTCAGTATATTGGACAATGAATGCTGTTGGCCATGGCATAGTCTTGCAATCTGCACACTTTGAAAACAGATGTAAGAAACACTGAAAATAAGTTATGAGACAAGAGCCCGGGAAATAAAAACAACTGAGCAGGCAAGCCAAAGATTTCAACATTTGCAGTAAACATTTTACTAGCACACAAAAATCCATATGACTACTATTAATAGCAAACAATTTATATAAAACAACCTAATTGTGTCTTCAGGTTCATTCCTAAAAGACGAATATTGTAATTCTCAAGCAAGCAAAACTTGCATCAACAGTAAGCACTATGAGAGTTGGCTTACTTTTCATCTTGGCTATCAACCTTTTTCTGCTTGAAAATGAAATTAACACATCACACAGCCAATAGCAGGAGAGATGCAATCCTATGCATAAGCTCTTTTGGCATAGGGATCATAGGAATTTAATGGAAGCCTAACTACATGACAGAATGCAAGATACGACACCACCATATTATGTTGGTGGAGCTCTTCCGCTGTCAAAATTGTTCCTCCTGCTGTTCTCTTTTGTCTCTGACATGGTGTTGTGAGTTATATGTGTGGGTTTTGTTTTTAGTTTTTTGACCAAGCCTGCAAAAAGCGAGTGGCAGCATGTTGCCTCTTCCCCAGCAGGTCTGTTTCCCATCTCATGCTTCTCAAGTTTGTACCCTGTGCAATGAGTCACTAGAGATTGCTGCTATCAGTGTGTGTTTGTGGTGCCCCTTGTTGCATATCCTGAGCACTCCCTTTGGCTGCTTGGCCAAAAGACCTTCCCCTTCCTTGGTAGGTCTTTAACCCTTGTTACTAAAGGGTTATGTGAGCTCTCTGCAGATGCAACTACCTGAGTGCTGTGTTGCATGGGCTCCATTTCTTTCCTTTCATGTGTTGTGCTGCCATACAGTAATTGTGAGGAGCACAAGGAGCTTCCAAACCCTGCCTGTGGTACAACCAGGGCTGATGGATTGCAATGTTATGACATTGCTATATATGTGGTGATGTCAGGTGGTATGCTGGAGGGTGGGGAATCCCTGTCATTCATTGGCTCTCTCTAACAGTGAGTGGCACGCAAGCATCATTGCTAGCACCAGGCTTTTTCAGGGGAAACTCATGGGAACACCTTCTATCACCTCTCAGGTGCACTCTTGCCATTCTAAGAGAACAAGGGAGGTGAGTTCTGGTACCCTCTTTTTCTAGAAAAACAGCAGTGGCTAGCACAATACCTGATTAGTGGATTTTGTTTGTTTTTCCAAGGATGCACTATTTTGGGATATTGATTTATCTCACCTTTCCTCTCTGGGGAACTATGTGGTGTGTTAATTTACATTTACATTTATCAACCCCAGGAGGCAGATCAGGCTGAAAGATGGAGACTGGTGGCTCATGTCCCTTAGTGAGCTTCATGAATGAGTGGGAATCTGAATCTGGAGTACCCCAGTCCCAAACCAGCACTCTAACCACTACACCACCACAGCTTTCCTCTTCCCTCCTAAGCTGAGCCTGTATATACTGCAGTGGCTTTTCCACCAGCACAGGTATGGACATCCTTGCCTAATTGATGTAAAGAATTGCTCTGTAATAATAGTATAGATATTTTACTTAAAAAATAATGAGAGGAAAACTATTTACACCATCATGAGCTCCTTCAAGCAAAGGTGGGATTTAAATGAAATAAACAAACAAACAAGCCTAACTGGTTCCACTAGTGGAAGCCTGCACAAAGAATTAGCTAGCATAATTGGGCTTTCCCCACTCCCCTCATGTGTTTCCTGCACTTTCAGAAATTGGTTCTGGGGGGTTGGGAGAACCACCAGAGCAGCACATGGGGGGAAGAGAGGGACATTGTTCCATCAAGGAAGCAGAAATGCCTGCACTGATGAAACCTTTGTAACTGCATGATATTGAATTCCTCCCAAACAAACCTTTCAAACTTAATCAGTTCTTTTTGCCAGGACCAGACACTGCCATTCACCACTTAATAAATACCAGGAGAAGCAGACTGGAAACATCAGATATGTCCAGACAATCTGGTTCTGTTGCCTTGTTCACTTATTACCAGGCATACACTAGCTGTACCAAATCTCTATACTCCAGCCCCTCCAGCACACATAAATATGCAAATGAAGATAAGCATATTTGAGGCAGAGGTGAGAAAAGCTGCCACCACCACCAACATGCAATTATATATGCACAGTTGTTTCTGCTAGCAATAGCATTCAAGTCCATTTGTATATAGGATTAGACAAAACAAAATAAAAAAATTCATTCCAGTAGCACCTTAAAGACCAACTAAGTGGAATTTTTTTATTTTGTTTCGACTACGTCAGACCAACACGGCTACCTACAGTAATCATTATTCTCTCCCCATGATTGAGAGGCAAGAATAGGGATAATAATAATAATAATTTTTTATTTATACCCCGCCCTCCCCAGTCAGAACCGGGCTCAGGACTCCTCAGTATCCATTTATACTTTACAACACATTTAAAACACCTTTATTTCCAGACGTTGTGCATTCCACTATCTGGGAAAGAAAGTTATCAAAGATGTCTCAGTCTGCACATCTGTCATGTCATAACTAAATTGATGCTACTTTCAATAATAATTGCCAGTTTGGGGCACTGCAATTTCCTCAAGTGCTCATTAACCTATGTGCAACCTTCATGTCCTCTTTTCCTGTGTCATCACCCAGGAACTGTAGAAGAATTTCTTCTACATCTGAAAAAAATGAGCTGGGTAGGTGATGAAGAAACCATCCTTCATTTTATTTCAGCCTTTTTCACATCTTAACTAAAACTGGAGAAATTCGACTTCCGGTCTGGCGCCATTAGTGCTCGGCACGGGTTTCTCGATCTCCGAGAACCCTGGCCCCGCCGAGGAAGGGGTGAGCCGCCTGGGCGACGCGGCCACCCGAAAAATCCCCCGATTTGGCTTTCGGGGGTCGTGAAGATCCAGCGGAGCTCCCTAGGTCCTGGCTGATACCCGGCAGCTCGATGTTTGAGCTCCGAGAGCAGTCAGTCCGGGACGGAGCCTTGGATCCATTCGCTACCTCGGCGGAGTGAAGCCCTAAGCTGTCGCTTCAGAGCACCAGATACCTTCAAATTAAGAATTAGATCGTGAGTAACAAAGATTCTTTAAAAATTTGGAATGAATTTGGACTTTGGAGGGGAATTTTAAAGTAAACGGAGGTCGTTCCCCCCCCTCACCGAGGGAATAAGATGCAATTGACAAGCCTGCAGCCATAGCGCTGGAACGGGACTTTGAACTTTGCTAAAAGGAAAACTTGTATCCCTCCCCGGGGTAGCGGAGCCAAGGGGAGGTGAAGGATTTATTACGTGGATTTCTGCAAAAATTTGGATTGATTTTTAACGAGCTCTCCAGCAGCCCGGTGATGGGAACTTGGAGGCTTGGGCCAACTTAACTTTGATTCCGTCTCTGACACAACAGCCTATTCGCCATATTGTAACCTGAGAAGACAAAGGATATAGATAGACTAAACAATCTGGCAAGATGTGGGAGAATGGACTACAAAGTGTCTGGGGGAAAATTCAAGAAGTTGCGACGGGAGTAAAGGAGTATCGAAGACTTACAAAGTTACTGATTTGAACCCCTGCACCAGTTCTCTCCAACTGTCAGCTTAGAGACACAGCAGGAAATTTTGGAGGATCAAAATTTGAACTTATTAGAAGAAGAGGATCAAGAGGAGCTCTATACTTTGAACGATGTGCAACCGGTGAGAGAGGTTGCGCGGGACCTTCGTTACAATAAAAGAGCTGTATTGGACATAGATTTCCAGGAGCTGCTTCTCTCAGTGAGAGGGGGGGGCAGGTCCCTGGTAACAACAACCAAGCTGTGCCGAAGAAAGTGACCTGGATCCGAACCTCCTTAGTGAGAGGAGGGAGGCAAGATCCAGGCGAAGGACTTTTTAAATGGCGGGACAAGAAAAAGAAGAAACCAGTGGGGGGTTGGCAGAGGGGGTGCTGGGTGGAAGAAGTTGGGCTGGAGTGGGTAAGAGATGGAGTGGGTTGAGATGGAGTGTAAATGAGGGACTGATAAAATGGTTTTGACTTGGATTGTACACAGGAGTTGGTTCAGGATTTCCGGGGACTGGTCACAGGGTGAAGGAGGGAAGATTGTAGAATTTATGGAGTTAAGTGAGATGCTAGAATATGAATTGTATAAGTTAGAATAATTTTAGTGAATAAATAATAGGCTAAAGGGAATATTTAGAGTAAAAAGAAATTTATTATGTGGTAAAAAAATTATATATATATATGGTATTAGAATAAGAATAAAACGGAGATGTCTGTAATTGGTAAATAATGAAAAATGAAAAATTGCCAAATTGAGGTTGTTTTAGACTCGGAAAGGGAGGAGCGAGGAAGTCACAATTAGAATAGAGTCAGGAATATTAGTTGGATTTTTCTTTTTGCTTTGTCTTTTTCTTTTCTTTTTTTCCTATTTTGCTTTTTGCCTTTTTTGTAATTTTTTCTTGTTCATTTTTGTTTCTTTTTTCTTTTTTGTTGGTTGTTTATGATATGATGTAAGATGGTAATGTGAATGTAAATCTTAAGTTGAAAATGTCAATAAATAT
Source organism: Zootoca vivipara (assembly GCF_963506605.1). Lineage (NCBI taxonomy): Eukaryota > Metazoa > Chordata > Lepidosauria > Squamata > Lacertidae > Zootoca > Zootoca vivipara. Next base: position 39,117,984 of record NC_083278.1, read on the forward strand.
AATTTTTTTAAAAAAATAAAACTGGAGAAATTCCAAACGAACAAAATTAACACAAGTTTGGCTTTAAAATGTTGAAGCAGAGAAGGAATATGTGACTAACAATCTAATCCTTAATCTTGCTGTACCAGCACATATATTCTTAGAAAAATAATAATAAAAACCCACAATATTACTTGGACACAATATTTCAATGACACTGCAAGCAATTATACGAACCAAACTACCAAACTAATGATGGCCTCTGACCTTATATGGTCATTCTATGAATCTCCTCAAGCACAACTGAATAACCTAACTGGATATATATTTTATTTATATTCAAAATTATTAAAGTTGACAGTTTTTCTCTTTAACTAGAACAATAGATATATTTTATTACCTTGAATGTCATCATTGAAAGTGCAGTATAGGTTGCGATATTTATTCAGAAGACGGAATGCATTTGTATTAGCAAAATCCTCAAACTGAATGAGGCAGTTTCTGCCATACCTAGGGGATACAAAATATCATAAATTTAAAACAGAAATAACAAACTTAAGTTGTAATATGCTGGTCACCTGCCTTATGCTATAGTTGAGCAATGATTTTGTGGACTGCCTTCCTAGTGAGCTTTGTCTCCCTTATTATTCATTTTCAAGAAGTGCTTTAAAACATTCCTGCTCATTTCAATTAACTTCTTGCACCTTTTCCTAGAAAGAATATGTTATCTGGACCTGTGCTAAGTAGGATGAAAATGGAAAGATCATTGGCTTAGGTCACTTACTGCATCTAGATCTATTCGAAAATCACCAAATAAACTCTGTTACTGCTTTCAGGTTGGATTAAAAGTGAAATTGGTTATTCTTACTAATCCTCTACAAAGATCTGTTAATCATTTGCATGGATTTTATTTCTGTGTAGGAACAACCTATGTTATTTCTGTATAGTTATACAGATGAGGAAACAAAGCTGGAACCTATGATATACAATCACTTGAAATAGCACCTATGTAGATATGTACATTAACACAGTCCCATTATGCCTGCAGCATCATGAGATATACTAGCAATCCTTCTCACTCAAAGCACCCCACCCATTATATTATTACTTTTATATGGGGGAGAAATGGTACATTCACTGGTTATACACGTATAACCAGTATAATCATCCACAACCTCCTATATTAAATAACACTGTAAAGATGGTTTAGGGAACAGTACAATCTAATTAGCACCACATCCTGGTAGGTCTAACAGCAGTTAATAAATCTTGCACAGTGTCAACACTCAGTAGACTGAGTTCTAAGGCTACAATCTACTAACGGCATGGGTACTTTCCCTGTGGAGCTAACAACCAAGACAACATTTAACCTTTAGCAATCTGTTTTTGCTTCAGAGGAAATGCATGCATAACCAAAAGGTTAGAGCTTTCAATTAATATCTGAAGCAGGCCTCAAATTAGTATCTAGATTGAGGTTTCTCACAAAATATTTGTATGGCTCTTCAGCTGTCATGCCATTCCAACCCTTCTGAACAAAATATCCTTATTTGGTTTTGTTTGTTTCCATTTTGTGATGCTTTTCAATGCTCATCATTAAATAACATGGTACCACCAGATAACAAAGATAGTATGGAGCCCAAATTAGCAGACCTGCACTTTCCAACACCTACTTATGCTATAATGAAGAGATAGAAAGGCATCTTATAATAAAAAGATTGAAATAACTTATAGGTGCCAATGTGCCTTTTAAAATTTTGCAGCACAATGGCTTCTTGGAAGGGTCAAACCAAAAAAGTTAAACTCTTCCAAGAATATTAGAGGTACTCTATAATTTTACTATTATTTGAGTATGCTAGGGGAGAAATAAATGTCACATAATCTTCTAGAAAAGCTAGTAATGTTATAAGATCTGTATTACATAACTGTGAATTATTCCTTGAAATAAAAATGTGGGTGTTATTAAAGCATTAGCAGCCTCATACCCAGCACTGCTCGAGAACTCTAAGAAACCAAAAAATCTGTGCAGTGGTTAAAATCAGTGCTGTCTGACATCTTGATTGAAATGGTGTCCCACTGTATATCCAAAGACAGACAAAATCATGGTCCTTCCTCTCAGGAACCAACATTTGGTTACAATATCTTAACTGGTGCCGAAATGCAGAGAGAACAGACAACTTTCTAAAATATATAGTAGACTGAAGGCATAAAGAATCGAACAGTTTCCACTTTTCTCATACTTTTTGGATCACAGCTCAATGCTATATACGTTTATTCTGGAATAAGCCCCACTAAGTTCAATTTATATAGAACTGTCAACTCAGAGTACTTTCCTGGTATTCAGATTTCCCATACGTTTTATGGAGCAATATCTGGACCCTTCATCACAGTGCCACAAAAGGTGACCAGTTAGTTTAACCAAGCAAGAATACATAAACATTTCTCTGAACTTCAAATCAAAATGTTTTGAAAATCTTAACTTTGAATTTAGTCTGTCCAGTTTCTCTCCTACTGTGTGACTATCTTTGCTGCCTCAAACAGTATAAAACAATAAAATCCATGTTTGAGGTGCACATTCCCTAACACATAGGACCAACTTTAGGTATTTTGATATTCTTGATGTTTTGGAGGCTGCATGCCAGCAATGGGTGGGTCTAAAAGTGGGTATGGCCATCCTACACTCACACATGTACATGCACACACACAAGGCAGGCATACACACAGACACATAGCTCCCTCCTTAGCTGATTTGTGCAGATGAGTTAGGGAAAGGGCTATTGATCCCACTCCGGTCAACAAAGTAACAACCTGATGATGAGATCAGGCAATTTACATCCCTAGCAGGCCTCTGAGCTCCACCCACTCCATCACTGTTTCCAGTAGTAGTAGTATTATGATTATTATTTTGCCAACAAACAAAATATTTTGCCAGAAAACTCTGCAAACTGGGGAGTAGCCATCCCTGTTCTAAGAAACACTTACCCTCTTTACCCCTGGGATTACTGATGTACTTGCCCTAGCAACTCCTCCTCACTGAGCCTCTGCCTAGAGCTGACCATCCCTATAACAATTAGCTCTTTCCACAATAAACTTGGGTCAGTTTGCGATGGAATTTTTTCCATTACGAAGTACTGTTCTAAGCTGCTACCAATAATTGGATTTCTGCTGCCCCAAAGCCTAGGAAGTGGTATGAGTCACAGAACATCTGGATTCCCTGATCCTCACTGCTGCTTAGTCATAATTGTTGTCCTCTTTCCCATATGGTGCTGTGATCTCTTGCTTCCTTCAGGTTCACTCAGATTTCAATGAATCAATTTTAGTCCACCACCCCATGCTTTGAGGGGTTTGCTATTACTAAAGAATCACAGTAATAAAAGTCCAGCATATTTCCCCCCTCTATTACTGTATTTCTATTTTCTTCAATGCAGGGTCTTCATTCACCCAATTCTCTTCTTGTTAGGCCCCTTATCTCTCTTATTAAACATAACCACAATTTCTCTCTTAAACATAAGTTGCTGCTATATACCAAGTCAAACTGTTTCAGCAAATTCAATACTAAACTCTCCAAGGTCTCATGCAGATACCTTTCCCAGCCTGATAAATATTAATATTTTGGCAATCATAGCTATATTTTACATGGCATGCTTTAACTGGAGATGTCCAGCATAGAACCTTTCTGCACATAGCACACATGTGATAACAATGAGCTATGTCCAGAACTGTCTTATGACTAACATCTTGTCTTCTATTCTAAATTTTACATTTTTAAGTGTGTATGTATTAAGGGTGTGCACTGAACATATTTGGACCCCAAAGCACAGAACAAGAAAGTACTGATAAAATAAATCACCCTGATTGCAAGTTATGAAGGAAATCCCTCTGCACCTTCCTGATCCTGGTGTTTTCCTAAAGATGGATTTTGTAAAGCTTCTCCCTTTTGCCTCACATTCCAACATCTTCCTTATATACGTAGTAAACTTAAGAGGTTTGTTTTTAGTATACTGTCTGCAGCATTTATTTGATACCTTGATGGCCGAAACACTTCAGGCGTCTTTGCTTTGAATTGTGCAGCTTTGTACAGCTCCTGTTTAACCTCAGATGTGCTCAGTTTTCCTCAAATACTGTACATTCCAACTTGTCTTAAGCCTTTGTCCAAATCCAGTGCACCCCCTAGCATGTACGGGTGGAGATAATATGTAGGTATATAATAGAAGGCACTTCAGTTTGTTCAAGGAGAGATCGCCATTTCCACAAATTCCTCTCACCACATCACACACTGTTGCAGCAGAACAGAGACAAGCCCAAACCCTGTTCCATGTGTGGAACAATGCTCACACTTCTCTGGATTCAAGCAACTTTATACATTTTCAAAACAGAAATTTGAAATGTTGTGGACACGTTGTGCAAGTAATTCAAATTATGAAGAAGAAAAAACTGAAAACAGGAAATTTTGTAACTTTCACTCGGAGCACAGGATATACGCTGTGCTACACCTCAACATAGCACAGCAAGCATTGTAAGCCATGAGACATTGTGAAGATGTGTGATTTCTCCTCACACCTTTAAATAGCCTTAGGAGAAGTTCACATTTCATTATGTAAATCGTATTCCATAGGCGTTCCTTTTACCATCTATACTAAGAAGTACCATTATTTGCAGAGTTTCATTCTGTATTCCCTTCACTACTTCAGTCCTTTTTGCTTCCTTTCTCGATTTTTTGTTACTGCTATGATCCAAGCACTAATGCAATATCTATTCATTTTGTTTTATTTTGTTTTTTATAATCTGCTTTGGCAAGGACCTTCTAAATCTCTTGTAAAGTTCCTTCTTTTGATACTATATTAATAATTATTATTTCATTCCTTTATCACAATACAATTTTTGGGTTATGATGCTGAAAGACAGCAGAGCTACAGTGAAGTCAATTTTGGCTCAAGAAAAATATTAAATAAGCACCATATGTTCTTTGTAAACAATACGACATTCAGAAAATAAGATTTTAACTGAGGAAAGCTTGGTTTTCAGGATTTCCGAGCTAGAGGACTCTCTCAGGACTCTCTCCTGCTGTGAGTGCCCACAGGCCCTGTCCCTGCCTCCTTCCACCTGGTCTAGGGCGGGGCCTGGAAGGCCTCATAAAGGACTGCTGCCGCTGCTCTGCTGCTGGTGCTGCCCAGGACTCTCTCCTGCTGTGAGTGCCCACAGGCCCTGTCCCTACCTCTCTCCACCTGGTCTAGGGCGGGGCCTGGAAGGCCTCATAAAGGACTGCTGCCGCTGCTCTGCTGCTGGTGCTGCCCAGGACTCTCTCCTGCTGTGAGTGCCCACAGGCCCTGTCCCTGCCTCCTTCCACCTGGTCTAGGGCGGGGCCTGGAAGGCCTCATAAAGGACTGCTGCCGCTGCTCTGCTGCTGGTGCTGCCCAGGACTCTCTCCTGCTGTGAGTGCCCACAGGCCCTGTCCCTGCCTCCTTCCACCTGGTCTAGGGCGGGGCCTGGAAGGCCTCATAAAGGACTGCTGCCGCTGCTCTGCTGCTGGTGCTGCCCAGGACTCTCTCCTGCTGTGAGTGCCCACAGGCCCTGTCCCTGCCTCCTTCCACCTGGTCTAGGGCGGGGCCTGGAAGGCCTCATAAAGGACTGCTGCCGCTGCTCTGCTGCTGGTGCTGCCCAGGACTCTCTCCTGCTGTGAGTGCCCACAGGCCCTGTCCCTGCCTCCTTCCACCTGGTCTAGGGCGGGGCCTGGAAGGCCTCATAAAGGACTGCTGCCGCTGCTCTGCTGCTGGTGCTGCCCAGGACTCTCTCCTGCTGTGAGTGCCCACAGGCCCTGTCCCTACCTCTCTCCACCTGGTCTAGGGCGGGGCCTGGAAGGCCTCATAAAGGACTGCTGCCGCTGCTCTGCTGCTGGTGCTGCCCAGGACTCTCTCCTGCTGTGAGTGCCCACAGGCCCTGTCCCTGCCTCCTTCCACCTGGTCTAGGGCGGGGCCTGGAAGGCCTCATAAAGGACTGCTGCCGCTGCTCTGCTGCTGGTGCTGCCCAGGACTCTCTCCTGCTGTGAGTGCCCACAGGCCCTGTCCCTGCCTCCTTCCACCTGGTCTAGGGCGGGGCCTGGAAGGCCTCATAAAGGACTGCTGCCGCTGCTCTGCTGCTGGTGCTGCCCAGGACTCTCTCCTGCTGTGAGTGCCCACAGGCCCTGTCCCTACCTCTCTCCACCTGGTCTAGGGCGGGGCCTGGAAGGCCTCATAAAGGACTGCTGCCGCTGCTCTGCTGCTGGTGCTGCCCAGGACTCTCTCCTGCTGTGAGTGCCCACAGGCCCTGTCCCTGCCTCCTTCCACCTGGTCTAGGGCGGGGCCTGGAAGGCCTCATAAAGGACTGCTGCCGCTGCTCTGCTGCTGGTGCTGCCCAGGACTCTCTCCTGCTGTGAGTGCCCACAGGCCCTGTCCCTGCCTCCTTCCACCTGGTCTAGGGCGGGGCCTGGAAGGCCTCATAAAGGACTGCTGCCGCTGCTCTGCTGCTGGTGCTGCCCAGGACTCTCTCCTGCTGTGAGTGCCCACAGGCCCTGTCCCTGCCTCCTTCCACCTGGTCTAGGGCGGGGCCTGGAAGGCCTCATAAAGGACTGCTGCCGCTGCTCTGCTACTGGTGCTGCCCAGGACTCTCTCCTGCTGTGAGTGCCCACAGGCCCTGTCCCTGCCTCCTTCCACCTGGTTTAGGGCGGGGCCTGGAAGGCCTCATAAAGGACTGCTGCCGCCGCTCTGCTGCTGGTGCTGCCCAGGGGAACTTGAAACAGCACAGAGTCCTTTTTAAAATGCTTTTTAAAGAATTTTTAATGTTTTTATCTTCTTTGGGGTGGTAGGTGGGAGGGATTTTTAGTTGGGTGTGGGAATCTGTTAAATTTTAGTGTATTTGTAATTTTTATTGTTTTTGGTTTTATTGTTTTATTGTGTTTGGGGTGGTAGGTGGGAGGGATTTTTAGTTGGGGGTGGGAATCTGTTAAATTTTAGTGTATTTGTAATTTTTATTGTTTTTGGTTTTATTGTTTTATTGTCTTTTTTGTGTTCTACTTTTGTTGAGTTCTTTGCTGTTTTTTACAGAGGTTTTATTTTGTTTTTAAGGGGAGGGGTCAGGGCTGCCCGGGAGGGGGTCCCAGCAAGCAAAATGGCTGGGGCAGATTCCACAGGGGTGTGTGCACTGGAACAACCGATCTCAGTGGTCACGGGTAGGAGGAGGAGTTACGCTAAGACCAGACCATGTCATTACCGAGGAGGCAGACTTAGTCGTTGTCTGAGGACTATCCCTGCCTCCAGGTCTGGTCCTGACCGGACGGATATTGGAATCAGCAAGGGATACCCACATGACCTGAAGGTGCTGCTGTGCAATGCCAGGTCGATGATGAATAAGACCACCGCCATTCACGACCTGATTGTGGATGGAGGATTTGACCTGGCATGTGTGACAGAGACCTGGTTGGAGGAAGCCGATGGGCCCGTTCTTGGCGCTGCTTGCCCACCAGGTTTCTCTTATGCACAGCAACCCAGGCCATCTGGGCGGGGAGGGGGGGTTGCAGTGATTTTTAGGAAGTCATTAGTTTGCACCAGGCGTCCTATTGGGAAGACCCAGTTCTCTGAGTGCATGTTCTGGAAGTTGGGCAATAGAGGCAGTACAGGATTCCTTTTGGTGTACCGACCTCCCCGCTGCACCAAGGATTCCCTGCCCGAGCTGCTTCAGGTCGTGTCGGATGTGCTCCTGGAGACACCTAGCTTGGTTGTCTTAGGGGATTTTAACATCCATGCCGACACGACCTTACAAGGAGCCGCTCGGGACTTCGTGGAAAGCATGGCCACCATGGGGCTGTCCCTGAATAAGTCTGGCCCAACTCATAGCCGCGGACATGCCTTGGACTTGGTGTTTACCTCTATGGATGTTGGTGATCTGACATTAAGTAAAAGCGAAACAAAAGAAGTGCCATGGTCAGATCACTTTCTGGTGCAACTGGACTTCTCCGCAACCCTTTCCCTCTGCAGGGAGGTGGGACCGATTCGGATGGTCCGCCCCCGCTACTTAATGGATCCAAGTGGCTTCCAAAGAGTGGTAGGGGATGTTTTATCCCATGTCGATGGCCTTTCAGCTGATTCCCTGGTGGCCCGCTGGAATGCGGAGTTAACCAGCGCTATTGACTGTCTGGCTCCGAAGCGCCCTCTCAGATTGCATGGAGCCCGGACAGCCCCGTGGTTTTCCCCGGCGCTGAGGGCAATGAAACAGTCGTTGAGACGGCTAGAGCGCCGGTGGCGGAAAACTCATTTTGAATCAGACCGGACACGGGCTAGAGCTCAACTTCGAGCCTACCAAGTGGCAATGGCGACGGCGAAGAGGACCTTCTTCACCGTCTCCATCGCATCTGCAGAAAACAGCAGCAGGAGACTCTTCCAGGTGGTTCGCAATTTAGCGGAACCACCTGCTCCATCCGGGCCCAGTACGGGCCACATGATCTCCTGCAATGATTTTGCAAAGTTTTTTGCAGATAAAGTCGCTCAGATTCGGGAAGAGGTAGACTCCACCGTGGGAGCAGGGCCGGGGCGGGGGAGTGCTAGAGTCCTGTCTAGTCAAGTTTTGTGGGATCAATTTCAATCTGTTACCTCCGAGGATGTGGACAGGCTGCTTAGACGAATGAAACCAACCACCTGTCTCCTTGATCCTTGCCCATCCTGGCTTATAAAAGCTAGCCAGGAAGGGCTGGGCGATGGGCTTCGCGGGTTGGTAAATGCTTCTCTCCATGAGGGAGCCTTCCCAGACCCGCTGAAAGAGGCGGTTATTAAACCGCTTCTTAAAAAACCATCTTTAGATCCGGCCAATATGGCCAACTATCGCCCAGTCTCAAATCTTCCATTCTTGGGCAAGGTGATTGAGCGAGTGGTTGCGGAACAACTCCAGGCACGCCTGGAAGAAGCGGACCATTTGGATCCCTTCCAGTCAGGATTCAGGCCTCATCATGGGACTGAAACTGCCTTGGTCGCACTGGTCGATGATCTCCGGCGGGCTAGGGACAAAGGTAAGAGCTGTTTCCTTGTTCTGCTGGATCTCTCAGCGGCTTTTGACACCATCGACCATAACATCCTTCTGGACCGTCTAGAGGGCTTGGGAGCTGGGGGCACTGTCATGCAGTGGTTCCGCTCCTTCCTCCTGGGCCGTGTTCAGAAAGTGGTGGTGGGGGATGAGTGTTCAGACCCCTGGGCGCTCACTTGTGGGGTGCCTCAGGGTTCTGTCCTCTCCCCCATGCTTTTTAACATCTATATGCAGCCACTGGGAGAGATCATCAGGGGGTTTGGGCTGAGTGTCCATCAGTATGCTGATGATACCCAGCTCTACCTCTCTTTTAAATCAGAACCAGTGAAGGCGGTGAAGGTCCTGTGTGAGTGCTTGGAGGCGGTTGGAGGATGGATGGCGGCTAACAGATTGAGATTGAATCCTGACAAGACAGAAGTACTGTTTGTGGGGGACAGGAGGCGGGCGGGTGTGGAGGACTCTCTGGTCCTGAATGGGGTAACTGTGCCCCTGAAAGACCAGGTGCGCAGCCTGGGAGTCATTTTAGACTCACAGCTGTCCATGGAGGCACAGGTCAACTCCGTGTCCAGGGCAGCTGTTTATCAGCTCCATCTGGTACGCAGGCTGAGTCCCTACCTGCCCACTGACTGTCTCTCCAGAGTGGTGCATGCTCTAGTTATCTCTCGCTTGGACTACTGCAATGCGCTCTACGTGGGGCTACCTTTGAAGGTGACCCGGAAACTACAACTAATCCAGAATGCGGCAGCTAGACTGGTGACTGGGAGCGGCCGCCGAGATCACATAACACCGGTCCTAAAAGACCTACATTGGCTCCCAGTACGTTTCCGAGCACAATTCAAAGTGTTGGTGTTGACCTTTAAAGCCCTAAACGGCCTCGGTCCGGTATACCTGAAGGAGCGTCTCCACCCCCATCGTTCTGCCCGGACACTGAGGTCCAGCTCCGAGGGCCTTCTGGCGGTTCCCTCAGTACGAGAAGCCAAGTTACAGGGAACCAGGCAGAGGGCCTTCTCGGTAGTGGCACCCACCCTGTGGAATGCCCTCCCACTAGAGGTCAAAGAGAACAATTACCAGACCTTTAGAAGGCATCTCAAGGCAGCCCTGTTTAGGGAAGCTTTTAATGTTTGATGGATTTCTGTATTTTAGAATTTCTGTTGTTTTTTTTTTGGAAGCCGCCCAGAGTGGCTGGGGGAACCCGGCCAGATGGGCGGGGTATAAATAATAAATTATTATTATTATTATTATTATTATTATTAGAGGCACTTGCAATTAGCTTATCATCTCTTGAGCACAATAAGTTCTTAATAACATGTCACACACACACACACACACACACACACACACACACACAGAGAGAGAGAGAGAGAGAGAGAGAGAGAGAGAGAGAGAGAGAGAGAGAGAGAGATTGGATTTCTGGGAATGCATGCATTCTATGCCTTCCTTTACTCCACCGCCACAATATGACTTGGCAAAGGTATTGTGTATCAGTTCTCCTGAAAAGTCTATGGAAATCAAAGGTACTTGTATCCTAAAAATGGAGATTGTTACTGTTAAGTATTCTACAGTACTACCATACAGTACTGATTATTTAAACACACCAAGCTAAATTGTAACAGTTATATCAGCTGTGAATAAGGTACAGTCAGGCTTACTAAAAACAAACAAACCACCCTTTAGTAAGCTTAAGGTTTTACTTATCAACCTGTGAATTTGCCTTCTTGTATTCTGCATGGCCAGCAGACCTCACAAAGGATGGTTCGGCCGCTCCTTGGCATACAGCCATGGGACTAAACTGCAGGTTTGGCAGACTTAAGCAGGAGACTGCCAAAGTCAGTTATGGTGACATCCAAAGCTAAGTAACCTGAAGACTAGAATTAGACATCTCAAAATATCAGATAAAACTATAGGCTTAGATTAGGAATACCAGGCATAATAGCCAGCCAATTCCATTCCTTTTCACTTTCTTAATATCACATTCTGATACTGCATCTTCAAGAATTTAAAACTTAAGAAAAGATGCACTCTTGACCCATATATTATGGATCAAACTATAAGTATCTTGTTTCATATTTGCCACTTAAAACATATTGTCCTTATACGTTTAAATTATTTATTTTAAATAAAATACGCCTGCAATAGATAAAGGGTAATATCCAATAATAATCATACTCAGAGTAGACCCATTTAGATCAATGAGTCTACTTACAGCATGACATACCATACTTCGTTTTTACCCAAAGTGCTTATTTGTTTTGGATTAATTGCCATCCCTTATTTTGAAAAGTATTGAATTTTAACTTATGACTCAGACAAGTCATTTCTTATTAATGTAAGCCCTTGAGACCATCAGAGCAGGATAAAAATACGTTCCTCCAGTATCATGTTTCTGGACACAAGCCAAACATATCTACATATTGTATGAAGACTCTGAATGTTAAGATTGTTTTCTAAAAGTGCAGATTAGTAAATCAAAACCTATACATGAAATACTTCTTAGATGTTGTCATAGATACCTCAGTGTTTAACCAAAATTTGTCACACTCAAATGTAGAAGGTGGGGACGACACAACCCAGGTCCTTCACCCAAGCAAAACTCCTCTTCCATCCAGCTCAATGTTCTGGAGGCAATCTACTCTTCTTCCAACAGTAAGACTGATTTGCATATGTGGTAAAAGCAGTCCCATCGTTCTCTTTCTCTCAATGACCACAGACTACCTCTAGCTCCAGGTTAGACTAGGTAGGAAGAAAGGAAAACTGTCTAATTAAGGAAGGTGTGTCTGTCAGCTTCAGAACTGACATACTGTATTTCACAAGGCCTACCACCAACCTAGATATTTTGGGGCAGCCATGCATTGGACTTCTCCGTTCACATGTAAAGTGGTGGGAAGTCTACCCTGTACACAAAGAGGTATATGCGGAAGGAAAGAGAACCCCAGCCCTCCATCTCCATACTTCTCTATGTTCCACTGTTTTGAGACGTTTTCCCTCACCAATAACAGATGAGCATAAAATTGGTTAAAACAGTGGAATGCAGCAAGTATTTATTTAATAAACAAATCTAGTAGCGAGTGTGTCCCTTTCCCTACAGCCTCTTCTTCTTGCATATGTTTCCTATGTTTTTTATGTGAATGGAGCAGACATGCTGTAAAATCTCTACCTAGGTGTAGCTGTTATATGTCCTGAGCTTTTCCTCATGGTAAAGAGATTAGGAACCAAAATAAAAAAAATCCTTCAGTAGCACCTTCATCCTTATCCCCTTTGGTCACTATCTTGCCCCAGATTCCTAACCAAAGACCCCATTCCTTGTCCTGAATTATCTGTGAACTGCAGAGTTCTTGGAGAGCAAGATGATGGGCTTTTCTTGAAGCAGCCCAATGCAGTGGCAGAGAAAACACCCTTTCTCTATGAGAGGAGAAACAGGGCGGTGTTTGTTTGTTTGTGGCCTTTTCTGCTTTTGAGAAGGCAAAAAAGTGTCTCATTGTCTAGGGCAAAAAGCACAGCACAAATGCACAAAAAGCAACCCTTCCAAATTCTTTGTACATGATAAGATGTGTGAGGCGGGGAGTGTCATGACAACCACAAATCACACTTAGCTATTAAGCTAAGCCAACATTTGTTAGCTCTATGGATTTACAATCAGAGCTTGAAAGCAGCTAAACTGTTAACAATGAAAAGGGAATGGGGTTTGTTTCAGAAGGGGGAGAAACCCTGAAAAGCTCCTGATGAAGGTTGTGGCATCTGCACAAGGCCTACTAAATTGGGAATTAATTGAAGCAAGCTAACAATTGATATCAGGCATTCATCATCATTCTTTATTCGACCGCCAGTCAGAAAACAGGCAATCTGAGAGAGTACATACATATGAACTATGTGTTAAAATTAGAAAACCATGCCATATCTAGCTTGCAAAGTGTAGCACTTGGATCCATTTTATACAATCATAATATATCTTAAATAATAAAATCAATCAATGTTTGTATACATAATAGTAAATATTTCATTATGTGTCTAACGGCAAGCATGTGTGACTTCACCATATCAAGTAATGTAATGTTGAGGCTTAAGTATAGGTTTAGAAATCTCAGTCATCTAGTTTTCCTTTGTGATGGGGCAGGGGGAGGGCTAATGACTGCAGTTGCATAAAATAAAATAATAATCTCTGGGGCGTCTCTATTTCAAAATGTTTATGGAATATATTTTCCCCCAAACTACTGAAAACATACTCTTATCCTTTGTCTGTTTTCAAAAATACAAAAAGATCCCCTCCCAAACCCCGCACAAGTAGCAGAACATGGTACTTTTGATATGCTTTGTTTCCAAAGGTGGAATTATAGCCAGCTCAGAACTTTCCAGCAGTACCATTCAGGGAACCAATTACCTGTACTGAGCTAATTAGGTTATCTGCTTTGCCGCCAGAATCTTAATACTGTTATGGGCAAAAATTTACTCAATTTCAGATTAGTTTTACAATGATACCAGTGAAATAACTCAGTTATTTATTTTCCCCACATCTCATTTGCTTTGTTTATAGGTAATGAGCAGAATAGCCATTCACAGTACAATCGTTATGCTTCCCCCCCCCCCCTCAGAAGCAAGTCCCAGGGCATTCCAGTGGGGCTTTACTTCCAGGAAAGAGAGTATAGAGTTGCAGCCTTAGCTAATTTTAATCTGCTTAAAATGTACCACTGTTCCAAATACAGATTCAAATTATCAAAGACAATAGTAAGGAAACAACTTGATTAAAATACCTCCTCCCTACTGTGGTCTGGAAAGATGTGTAGTAACTGTATCTATCTGTCCAAAAAGGCTTGTCCCTAGGGATTGAGTTAATGAGATCTTGGAAGTGCATTCAGTCTAGTAGATGCGAAAATCTTCCAACATTGTTCAGGTAGAACAATTTTACTGACATGCGATTCCACTCAGTATCTCATGCTTTATTACTTTTCAATGCAAATCTAGGAATCTAGCCAATTTTTTATTGCTGAAATTGTTGTGCCTTCACCTAGAAAGCATTTAAACATCCCTCTGCTTCTGGAACTGAATGAAGGTAGTAACAATTACTGGTTATTATTAGAATCTGGTATGCTTCCTAGCAAACTAAAAACCAAGAGACCAAGGGCCTTTTTTTAAAAAGTACAAACCATCAATTTTCTTAAAAAAACGGGACCGTGATATGTGCCTAAATGTCAACTCCCATCCTCATTTAACATGACAGGGATGCCGTCGCGCCGGAGAAGAAGGACGCAGGGACTTCACGCTCCGAAGTCCCTGGCCTCGCGGAGGGGGGGGAAGTCCGCAGAGCGAGCGGACTCCCCGTAAAAACACCGGGTAGAGAGTCCCGGTGACTCACGCGCCCAGCGGCTGCTCCGTTTTGTGGATCCCCCGCTGCCCGAGAGCTCAGTAGAGCGATCGAGAGCCAGCGGGGTGGAACCGCGGGAGCCATTTTGGGCTACATCTTACCTCCAAGAAGCGAAGCTCCGAGTCCTGACCCGGCAAGCGGCGGATTTTTCCAAAGAAAATAAAAGATTTCCATAAAGTAAGTGAAATTCTTATTCGGACTTCAAAAATATTAATTGGAAAAATAGGAGAGATTTTAAAGAAACGGAAGTCGATCTCTTCCTAATGGCAAATCGGGAGGCGCTTTAAATATACTCAAGCCGAAAGAGAAAAAAGTTTCTGGGATTGTGGACCCGAGAGAAAGAAAGACTTTTCCAACCCTTCTCAGCTCCCGAGTCCGGCACCCCTTGAGGTACAGCATTGTTAAGGAGAAGAGTGCTTTGACAGCTGTCAAAAGCTGTCAAGCTGTTAAAAGACTGGGAGGATTTACTACATTGCTGTGAACGGTAAAATTTGATTGAAAATGAGGTAGAACTATTCAAATTGGAATTAGGACTGGATTTGTGATGGAGTTAAAGACAAAGGAGAAGACCAGCCAAGATGGAGCCGATCGTTTAACAGGAAGGAATTTTCCAGCACCCTTTGCTCCCTATCTCCTGTTTGTTTGCGGTTAAGAGAAGTATGAAAACAAAGTATTCTCGAGCCTTCCAGGAGGCTGTGCTGAACTATCTACAAACATGGGAGGACATTTACAAGGAACGGCAACATCCTAATTTATCATCAGTAGAGGCTGAAGTCCAAGTTCAGGATTTAGAAGACAATTTGGAATTTGAGACTTTTGATTTCGAGGCTGTGTGTGAGGAGAAACAACCTGATGAGAATTTAGAAGGTGGCTTGGACTACAAAAAATATGTTTTGGATGAAGCAAAGCATGGGTTTCAAAAGGAAGAAAAGCAAGAAAATGAGAAGCAAAGGGATATGAAGATCAATGAGGACCCTGGAGGGACCAAAATGTGGAGTGGTGTCATTGAGGGATGGGAAAGACAGGGGCAGGGGGGAACAAAGGCCTGGAGACGGAACTGGGAAAGAACTGGTGTGGGGTGAAAATTTTAGTTAAAAGGTTTTTCTTGGCTTTTGAACGACGGTTTTCGAAATCTTGGCTTGTTAAAGGAAATGCTGATCCAATTGGGGGGGAAAGACATAGGGAGAGGGGAAGGAGAGTGTGCTAAAGTATATGATTAAGATTTAGATTAGAGATATGATAGTATTAAAAAAACTGTGTTTTCTGGAGGGAGTCAGAAGAATGGCTGAGGAAAGAATTTTTAGTTTAATATTAATATCTGTGAGTTTAGATAGGTGTCTGGGTAGAGAGCTGCCTGTCCTCCTCTCTTTACTCGGAGACACCCAGTGGCAGGGGGTGCTCAGAGGGGAGGGGAGGGGGTGGAAGGAAACCCAGACACAAAAATGGAACCTTTGAAGTGCTGTGCCCTGTGGGTTCCCCTTGTGGCAGGAGGGGGCCTGTGGGAGGGCAGCATGAAAAAGGAGGAGGATTAAGTTAATACTATAAGAATAAGATTTTGAATTGGAATAGAAAATCCGCCATTATTATTTAGAGAAGTTAGGAAAACCAGGAGGAAGAGTATCGAGGAAGTCACAATTATAATGTTAAGAAAATAAGAACTGGGAATTTATATTATTATTATTATTATTATTGATGTGTTGTGTGTATTTGTTTAAGTATGTTTATGAAAGAGCTGAGGGGAAACCAATCCTCAGAGCTCCTCCATCCGGGTCCTTTCAGTGGCAGGGAGGGGATGAGGGGGGAGGAGGGAGGGGGGAGGCCAAACCCAACTTATAATTGGACCCCTTTGATTCTCAACGCCCACGGGTACCACTGGTGGCAGACGTGGACTGGTGGGTGGAGGGAAAATGAAGGGACAGTGTCATATTGTATGTTTTGTTTGTCTTGTTTGTATAAAACTAATAAAAATTATTATAAAAAAAATAATAACATGACAGGGATGGTGCCTTAGCTGACTTGGCTTTCGGCAAAGTAGCACCAGGGCTGCCTCACTAGATACCCCATTCTCAACTTTGAGAGCCCCATAAAAATGTAAGATGTATAAAAATTGTTCACTGACTTTCTCATTGCATATAAGTTTTAAATACTTGGCAAAAGCAGGTATGATTGTTGCAATATGGATATTAATTTTTTTTCTTTAATTTTATTAACACCACAGGACCAGCCCTTTCCTTAAAAGTGAGCAGCCTTAACAGAGAAGAAAGTTCCAAAAGGCTGATTGCCGCTAGCTGCTGATTTTGTGGGTTCACCTTATCTGTACTTAAAAACAGCCATAAAAACAAGAAGAATAAAATCACAAGATGATGATAATAATAATAATAATAATAATGTATTATTTATACCCTGCCCATCTGGCTGGGTTTCCCCAGCCACTCTGGGCGGCTTCCAACAGAAAAATAAAATAAAATAATTGATTAAAACATTAAAAGCCTCCCTAAACAGGGCTGCCTTCAGATGTCTTCTAAAAATCTGATAGCTGTTTTTCTCTTTGACATCTGATGGGAGGGCATTCCACAGGGCAGGCGCCACTACCGAGAAGGCCCTCTGCCTGGTTCCCTGTAACTTGGCTTCTCGCAACGAGGGAACTGCCAGAAGGCCCTCGATACTGGACCTCAGTGTCCGGGCAGAACGATGGGGGTGGAGATGCTCCTTCAGGTATACTGGGCCGAGGCCATTTAGGGCTTTAAAGGTCAGCACCAACACTTTGAATTGTGCTCAGAAACTTACTGGGAGCCAATGTAGATCTTTCAAGACCGGTGTTATGTGGTCTCGGCGGCCACTCCCAGTCACCAGTCTAGCTCCCGCATTCTGGATTCTTCCATGTGTGCCTGGAGTTGTTCAGCAAGCATTCGCTCAATCACCTTGCCCAAGAATGGAAGATTTGAGACTGGGCAATAGTTGGCCATATTGGCCTCATCTAAAGATGGTTTTTTAAGAAGCAGTTTAATAACCGCCTCTTTCAGCTGGTCTGGTAAGGCTCCCTCAGAGAGAAGCATTCACCAACCCGCGAAGCCCATCACCCAGCCCTTCTCGGCTAGCTTTTATAAGCCAGGATGGGCAAGGATTAAGAAGACAGGTGGTTGGTTTCACTCGTCCAAGTAGCCTGTCCACATCCTCAGAGGTAACAGATTTAAATTGATCCCACGCAACATGACTAGACAGATCTCTAGCACTCCCCCGCCCTGGCCCTGCTCCCACGGTGGAGTCTACCTCTTCCCGAATCTGAGCGACTTTATCTGCAAAAAACTTTCAAAATAGTTGCAGGAGATCATGTGGCCTGTACTGGGCCCCGATGGAGCAGGTGGTTCCACTAAACTGCGGACCACCTGAAAAAGTCTCCTGGTGCTGTTTTCTGCAGATGCAATAGAGGAGGTGAAGAAAGTCTTCTTCGCCGTCGCTACCGCCGCTTGGTAGGCTCAACATTGAGCTCTAACCCGTGTCCGGTCAGCTTCAGAATGAGTTATCCGCCACCGGCGCTCTAGCAGTCTCAGCTATTGTTTCATTGCCCTCAGATCCGTGTCTGGGCTCCATGCAATCGGAGAGGGCGCTTAGGAGCCAAACAGTCAATAGCCCTGGTTAACTCCACATTCCAGCGAGCCACCAGGAAATCGGCTGAAAGGCCATCAACATGGGATAAAGCATCCCCTACCACTCTCTGGAAACCATTTGGATCCATTAAGTGGCGGGGGCGGACCATCCGAATCGGTCCCACCTCCCTGCAGATTAATCATAATAATCATACAAAGCCTAAAAAAAGAATGTGTGACATAAAATACATTCTGTAGTGAAATACAAGGTTCATATTTGTACCAAACATACCAAATCTTCATGAATGTTGCCAAATAAACTCCTATTTAATGGGAATGTGCCAACCATGAGATGGTTTGGTCATATAAATCAAATGGTTTGGTCATATAAATCAAATGGCCTCTAAGCATATCTCTCTCTCTCTCTCTCTCTCTCTCTCTCTCTCTCTCTCTCTCTCTCTCTCTCTCTCTCTCTCCACACACACACACACACACACACACACACAGTCCTGCACAAAGTTCTATTGGCACTTTAAAGTTAGCCAGTGTTGTCACATGATTAAAGAGTTACAGAACTACAGAAATTCTCAAGGTTTTCATTATGCTTTTTCATTGGGAGCCTTTATGGGTGGGAAAATCACTTGTCAACAAAACACAAGACACTGGGAACATACAAGAAGAAAAAATAGCGTAGGAGCAATCCTTTGGACAGCAGGGTATGTGGCTACAGATATGAGTCAGAATCACCATAAAGTGTGTGTTTTTAGATATCTTGCAGTATTTAAATTATAAACAGATGTCTGTGGAAAGATGTCTGGCCTTCTCTTTCTCACATGCAATGTATTAATCACTTTGCTCTATAATAAACTACAAAGATAACATCTTGCTGAGTCCTTTGTATTCAGCCAATTACGTCTTCCCCCTACTTCTGTATTATTCTGGGGTCAGTTCTAACCAGGAATAAAAACAAAAGAAAATTTCAATGAACTCCTTTTTGCACCTATTTCACTTCCTCATGTTTGAGGAGAAGATGCAAGTTATAATCAAAGCAGCACCCAGGACCTGCTGTAACATCTTGGTTCAATTTCTCTGCTACTGGTCAGGTAGGGAGAGAGTAGTTGTTAGAACAAACTGAAACATTAAAGACCACAACATACCAGACATGCTTACTGTTCCAAAATCTTCCACTCTCTAGGGAAGAAAAAACTTCACACTGAGATTGTGTATATAAATCTTCAGTGACATCTAAAGCCTTCATCTAAAGGCTCAGGGATCACACTGGGTTTAGCGGAAAAATACAGCCATGTTGTCATTCTATCATTATATTCAGTACCTAACTCTGAATTCATTATTCTTCCTATTCATGATTTACAACAGATCAGAATACAAAAAAACAGAAAATCGATCCATGATTATTATTTTGTATGAAATTTTATTCTCTGGAAGAAAGCAACCCAAACATGTATATATACAAGTGAGAGGAGCTCTCCAGAGCCTTGCCAATTCAAATCTGATTCATTTAAAAATGGATTGAGTTTAGATGTACTCCACGAGACATCCACTAGGCTATTTTTTCCACTGGATCACTTCTAAGCAAAACATGGCACAGGAGAGGGTCTGCCTATTACTATCCATAACAAGAGCAAAACATTTTTTCATTTCCCAACTATATGTGTACATATACAGATAAGACACAAAATACATGCACAACATTATTCAATCAGCAAATAGCCAAAAATCTCTGACACCATAGAAGTTCCTTTATATACTGCACCACTCCCAATATATCACAGTTCTACTAATTCCTTAAAAAGAGATTGAACAGCTAAATGTAAGCACATATTTTCCTCATGAACACTACTGTACAGCATTACAACATGAACACATCCCCCCACATAAAAGTGGCAGTATTTAAGAACTTAAAAGGCATGCTTTTCTAGGATGAATCTTCCACTCAAACAAAAAACCTGAACAAAAGCCCACACCCTTTAAATGTTTTTAAACAGTATTTTTTATTTTTGTTGCAGAATAAGCTATGGCAGCACCCATTTAAAACTAGAGCTAGTCTTTGCAGTTTTCTTTGGAGCACAGACTATGTTCAGTTTCATCATGCCATGTGTTCTGTGAAATACAGTTATTTGACACAGCCTCTGTTGCTTTACTTAAATCATCTGCCAACAAGTCTCAACTGAACAAACATATCAACTGAGAGAGTAACCTTTTCAACTATTTTAGCCAAATGCTTATTAACCCCATGGTGCCAGTGATTTGTGCCTTTCCGAGCTCTTATTAGCACATGGAATGGAAAATCTTTGCATTTTGCACTAAGGAAGGCTAATTCAATGCAATCAATTTAGAATTCACCCTGAAGACAGTTGAATTCTTGGTTACTAACTATTGTTTATCACATGAAATGTGGCTAATCAGTAACACCAATCAGATGTGTGCATTGACTCAACAAGGATCTTATTTTTATTTATTTATTAGATTTATATTCTGCTGTTCATTATAAGATCTCAGGGCAGTTCACAGAATAAAATACAGGATAAAAACAAGCAAGTAAGTAAAACAAAACAGCAAAACAATAATGGCCCCTCCTATCCACAGACACATTTAAAAGGCTGTAGAATATTAATCAGCCAACGGCCTGGTTGAAGAGGAATGTTTTCTCCTGGTGCCTAAAAATATATAATGAAGGCACCAAGTGAACCTTGCTCGAAATAGTATTCCACAAATGGGAAACAAGTTGACTCTTATCACAGATACACAGCCTGTCCTGGATGTGCAAACTGCGAAATCATCCACATTGTACAGTAACCATTATCTTCTAACCATTAAACTGGTGGACTATGGAATCATTTACTTTTTGCCTCTGTTCCCTATTTACAGAGCAACAGCCTTTGCACAAAGGAAAAGCTACTGAAACACACCACACACCATAGCCTCCAGTAGAAAAAAAAATATAAGGGAAGAACCCATCAATACAGATGACCAAGCTACCATATAGTTAATGTGGGTAAGTTTGCTTGTTCATTTAATACATTCTGCATGTAGGGTTGGCATATGTCCTCTTTTTCATGGGTAGAGTCATCATAGTGATCCATAGTTACAAGTAGAAGACAGCAAATGTGTTTTGCTTTTCAAAATATGGTAACCTGAAGTAATTTATCAGGTTGTGGCTGGTTTGTCTTATTTTGTGGTTGCTGTAGTTCACCCCTAGTTACTGATTTGTTTTATTGCTATGTAGTGAAGACTTATTTCAAAATGATTTTTTCAGTACAGAGGTTGTTCACATGTAACACTAGGTCAAACCATGGCTTACCATGAATATGTGCACATTCAGGGAGCTAAAGAGAAGATTGTGACAGCTTTGCTCCTTCTCCACTCATAGGTGTCCACAGCAGACAAGCTGAAACCTATTTATTCCAATGTAAATAAACAGATGCACATCCAGCCAGTCAACAAGAGGTTTGGATTGATCTCTGAGACTACTTCTATTGAGAGTGCCTGCCAAACTTGAACTCTCTGCACTTTCCTGGAGGAAAGCCTTTCTGGGCCAATGGGCAGCTCAGAATTATGCTGCTTATTCTGATCGGATATGCTTCTGCAAGTGTTACATGATTTGGAAACCCTAAAAATACATTGATAATATAAACAAAAGAGTTGTAGTGCCTTTTTGTGATCAAGTGAGCACAACCCTTTCTGAGGGGCAAGGGAGAGGTCAATAACAGAAACCAAAAGTAATCCAGCAGAACAGAAACCAGAAGGGCCAACCAGGTTCTCAGGGAGTATGTAACAAAAATCATCTTCTTGGGAAACAGAAACTTAGTGTCACTATTTGGATTGGTTGAAGGTTATCACATTTTCATCAACAGAAATGACCCAGCACACCAAAGGTAGAAAACTATACCACTTGGCAAGTAAGGCATCTGTACTGAGATCAAGTTCTGTAAAATAGGAGGTAGACACTGGAACATAAACTGCCTCCACTGTTTCTCATTTATAAGCCTCACCACATACCAGCATTACATCTGTACCCCTTATAGCCACATAACACATTACCCAATCAAACAGCAGGTAGATTCACACCATACATTTAAAGCACATGACTTTCTCCCTAAGAAACCTGGGGACACTAGTATTCCCCTCACAGAGCTACAATTTCCACCTCCTTTACAAAACTACAGTACCCAGGATTCATGTCAGTGTGAATGGTAAATTACAGTTAAGGTCAACAAATATAACACATGTAACACATGCTGTAACATGGTGAAAATGAGAAAAAGCATGTTTTTGAGCTGGGTACCAATCAGAAAACCAGGTATCTGGAATCCAGCCTTGCTTGTGCACCAGCCAGAGGTAGATGTAGGTAGGAATGGTTGCTCGTCTCCTCTTAATATTTCCAACCTCATTGGAGTTAGCGAAGTTAAACTTATTACAAAGACTTGACATGGAATTAAACAAATTAAATAAAGCTGCTTCCCTCATTGGTCATTTCCTGAGCCTATAATATAAATAGCAATCATGTTTCAAACTTAATTGACTTAAGGTTAAGTGAAAGCCACCATTTGTCCCTTCCAAGTATCACCTCGCAAATGAAAGGGCAAGTTATAGGTTATGTATAAAGTCATTATTGCAGAATTGAAGTTGAAAGTAAAGTTGATTTAGGACACACACTGGCTGATTTATATGTTTCTCTTTTACATTAGACATTGGTGAATGCTCATGGAAAAAAATTAATTTGAAAGCCAAAATAAAGTTCACCCTTGGAAATCACAACATGATTTGGGGAAAAGCTGTTTCTCATACCTACAAGGTTCACTAGAAACTTTATTTATATGATTAAATATGCTTGCTGTTATGTGTTGTTGTCATTTTAAAATACAGCTAATCAGTCTTAAGATAAACTGGTTACCATGAAAAAAGAAAACTATTCAGGTCACAATAGTATTCAGTAAACTGTATTCAGCGCGCAATATGGCTTTGATCTTGAATTGGGCTTTCAGATTATGCTGATTTATTTTAATACTGGAGCCAAATTAAAGGAAAATATTTAACTTCATGAAGTAAAATGTTATTTGTTTGTTTGTTATTTGTCTCTTTTGGCAAAGCCCTGAATTTGTAGTCTTGTCACTTCTGTAGAATGTCAAAGTTAGAATATTACCAAAGCATATATTTTTTCTGGCATTTGGATTATTTGATTACAAGTGTTCAAGTATTTAAGCAGCACACTTCCCACTGGAATGATCTTGGAAAGCTCAAATAAAGATCAATCCTACGCAGAACTTGTAGGTAGGGAACCGAGGAGGGAAGGAACAATGGCAGACATGCTTGAGCCATTGCACAACTTATTTGGTCCTTCCTGCTTTCCGATCAGATGGTTCCCTAGAAGCAGACCAAGTCTAGGTAGTATTATTCTAGTAATTGAAGTATTACTCTACATAGGCACAACAGGTCCCTGTCTCAGTGCACTTATTGGTCTAAATGCCCGTACAGATCTTGGAAGACCCACAATTCTGACTCTGTATTATGTTAAGATGAATTGTTCCATGTAAAAGATTTGACCAACTTGCATCACTGGGTGAAAATGGATTGGCAAGGTATGCCATAAAAATCCTTAGTAGTTTAATGGAATGACAGTTACCCTGCTAGAACAGAACATTAATTAAAATATGATATGGGCATTTCAATACAAGATATCTCAACTGGTTTCTCATGAGATCTGTATACTAAAAAAAAATGAGCATGTGAAGGCACCTATGCATTTGTGTTCTGGTACAAAGGTCCGGATTCAATGTTCCCTGACTACCAGTGTGAAGTTGAGAACAATAGCTGCGCAATATGAAATTCAGCACAACACTTCACTGGCAGAAATTTACTGTGCAACAGGTTGTGCAACAGGAAGCATCCAAATTACAGCAATGAGTTGCACAACCACAAGAACCATGCAGGGGTCCTGCCCTTTTCTTGCAGAAACCATTCCATTAGTGCAACTTGTACACTGCTAAGGGGCTTTAACTTTGTGACATGTTGAATTCCTCCCAAAATATTGTAAAGTTCAACTTACCACTGACTCCAGGCTAATGCCTACTGTCCCCTGCGTCTAGTAAGCCAGGAAGTCAGTTTAGGATTTTTGACATAATGTCGGGATGTTAGCTAATTGCAAAATGCAAGCAGCTGGATCATATTTTTAAATCTGATTTGGAAAATATAGCAAACCAGCTGCACTTGGTAAATTTAGTCTGCAAATACTGTCCTTTAAAAATATTTTCCATCCATAATTTACAGCTTCTGTGGTCTCTTGGCAAGCTCTTTTTCAAAAAAAAGTCCAATGCTGAGTAGTCATTTTGGCTTCAGCCCAGAAGATGCTAACCCTTTACCAGTATAATGACTGCAGTATTGCTCAGTAAAATAAGTTGGGAATTTTCAAACACTGCAGTGAAAAATAGCATTGAGTCTTTTTATACAGCAAAAATAGCAATGTCAGCAAGTGCTGTGTCCCCTTCCTCCCAATCTCACCCTGACAATTATTCTGCAGTGCTATCAAGGCCTGCCTGACCCTATAAAATTACTTAATATAGGAGAAAGCAGCACTTTTTTATTGATTCATGTATCATTTTTTGTCATCCATATAAACAGTCTTACAGAAAATATTAATATAAGGAGAAAAGAAACAGTGAGCATGATAATCAATTAAAGAGAAGACACTAAAGCAACAACAAACAACATTCAGTGTACTAGTAATATAAGAAATACAATCTAAAAATGACAATAGCACCACCACCAGTAGGATAACAAATTTCTTATGTTTTAACTTCAAAAGACCGCTACAAAATATGCCATCACTAATTTCATAGAATAGGAAACCCTTTGTCATGTATTCTGTCATTCCATTAACCCTTAATTACTCAATAAATATATTTCCATGCCATCTCCTTTCTCTAGCACATTTATGAGTTTAACTAAGTAGACCATATTTGTATTTTAAAACGATTGTATGTTGCATTGGAGAAACCAGCTAGTATTAAAAGTTGGAATATAATAATAAAATAACAATAACAAAAAAGGGAACAAAAAAATACTGCCATGAAAAGGCTATTGAAAGCAGCAAATGTCATAGGACAAGACCAGCTCCATAAACACTGATTTTCACTATACAGCTAAACTAAGAAAAAGATGGATTTTCTATACAGCTGGAAGTGCAAGAGAAGATGAAAGTAATAATTGGCAGTTTAATGCATGCTCTTATTTCAGGACTCTTACAACTATGTACATATGGTGAAATTTGATGTTAGTGTTGAGGTCAGGAGTTGCCAACACAATGCCTACAGGCACACCTGTACCTGCAGAGGCCTTCCCTGATACTTGCAGGCTCTCCTTCTCCTGCTGAAATATGCCTTGAAAGAAGCATTGCTTTGTAGCCAATAGAATAGGTTGCAGTGTGTGCTAGGTTGCATTGTTTATATGGTGCCCATGACCCTTTCTGCAGTTCGCAAATGTGCCCATGGGTCTAAAAAGGCTGGTGACCCCTGGCCTAGGTTCTTTTCGTATTATGAATTAGGATGCTGTGGGAGGAGAGTTGCAAGTGCTGGGTCACTAGGTGTAATTTATTGTTGGTGGAAGATGAACAGTGCGCAGGGATCCTTGTAACTTTTCCCCATCAGGACTTAATGAGAAGTTGTTGAGAGTGAAAGCAGCCCAAAGGAACAACTGCATTTGTCTGTATCTCTTTCTTTTTTCAAACTGTAGCTTTTATACAAATTGCATTGTATAATTTTTAAAGCCTTTAAAATAACTGAATTACAACTTTATTTTTCATAATATAAGTATTAAAGAATGAGCTTTGACAGTTTTCTTATTCAAGCTGCTATAACTGACTTAGACAAAAAAGGAATGTTATGATCACAGACACAGCAATTATAATGTAAAGAAGCAGTTTAAATTGTATGGCACTCTTTGATTTGTTTCTAAAAAGAATATTTTGGTTTTTCCAGATGGATTTGCTTTGCGAAGTATTTCCATATGTCCTCTACTCTTAATTTCTTAACTTGCTTTCTTATTAAAATCTGTATAGATCAAACCCTATCTATTTTTACTCACCTTTCTAGTTGCCACTCAAAGTATGATAAAACTGGCAATAGGGAAAGGCTACTAACTTTGAAGTTATCCATCAGTGGTAAAACAAATGCAGGCAGTTAACTGAGTTTTCTGTTGTTATTTCCAAAACAGACTAACTTAAGTTCCTTTTTTAAAACTTAATGCAATACTTTGCTTTCATGTAGGGGATGATACACTATATTGTGTAGGAGACAAAGCCATAATTTCCCTCTGGTAAGATCAGTTAAATAATAAGCACCAATATTGTTCTAACTGCTGAATGGAATTATTGGTATTATGAAGGAAGAAATGTAGGACCTCTGCATCAGTGTCATGGAGCCCAAATTTGGTTCCCCCCCCAGTCTGAATAAACCCTTCTTTAACCCAAATTTGCTTTTAATAAAAATGTAACTGAACCACTTCACCTTTCAGTTCTCATGTTCATTCACAATAATTTCACATAGACAGAGCATTGAGCAGCGCACTAGTGAAACAGCTGAGAAAAGACAACATAAAAAAAATGAAGCAAGAGTTATAGTTATACTACTGCCAGTTTTGAAATGGCAAGCGCCTGGGAGCAGTATATGGGATTGAGTGCTCCTGTGGTTGCTCTGTATGTACTTTGAATTCTCTCTTAATTTACTAGTCTGCCTGCAGCATTATGTAGCATTAAACCTCCACCATGGTCAGTGCTAACTGGGTCCCATATTAACCAGAGTCTGCAAACCCACCTCAAATTCTGATTTCAAGTTCTGATGGTTAAGATATCAACAACCAGGTGCATACCTAATTTCTTAACAGTACTGTGCTATGTGGGCACCAGTCATACGCAATTCTAGTATTTGGTGCATTCCTATGTATGTTTACTCCAAGTAAGTTCAATGGAACTTCTGAGATCAGGGCTGGCTCTAGGGGTAGGCTGGGTGGCGTGGGGCGCCAAGGTGCCGGGCCGGCAGGGGGGCGCCGCGCGGCAAAGCCACATGGAAGCCGTGCTGCGCACTGCGCCCGCCCACCAGGGTGAGGGCGCTGGAGCAATCTCCGCACCACGGCGCCCGACGTGCTTGAGACGGCCCTGACTGAGTTCAATGGAATTTACTCCCTAGTAAGCATGTTCAGGACTAGAGTCTTAAAAATTTAGTACTCTTTCAATTTAAACAACTTCATATTAAGGAACCAGGAGGCTTTATTTATGAAACACAATAGCTAAAGACAGTATGTGGGCCTTTTATAGACTTAACTTAGAGCTGGCTTCAGAGTGGATGTCAAATGAAGTGTCAGCTACCCAAGTATGTATAGTGTAGCAGGCATGATGATGACTACAGTTCATTTTCCAGTGTTTCCAATCTAATCTACTTTACAGTTGTGCATAAATCACAGTGATTATAAATGCAGAAGCTGGGAATGATGTGTGGATTTTCTAAAAAGTGTCATGAATATTACAGATGCCAAGCACAGCTAGGGAATAAATCAGTCAAATAATTAATTAACTCTTGCCGTTCAGAAATCAAGCTATCTTTTCTCAGCCAAGTAATTATCTGACCTATTAGAAGAAAGACTGCATCACTGCGAAGGCTGCCTGGTAACTTAATTTAAACCAATCTTTTATTCCATCTTCCCAAGACCTATAATAGTTTTCTTCATCCTCTTGCTCCTAATTCCCTCTTCTTCACCTAGGGCAGGCAGAACATTAGTCAAAACCCACTAGCAGATCTCTAAGTGATTTGCAATATATCACCAAAGGCCTTCTCACTTGCTTAACCACAGCAACAACAAAAAGAGCTTTGTTTTTCCCTAAATTAAACCACTGAAATAAAGATAACAGAAGACAAAGTATAATTTGTATGTGAAGCTGAACACTTCGTTTCTGGGCTGAATATGTACACAGGTCATCCTAACCATGTATGGTGCCAAGGTTGCAAGTTTGATCCCCATGTGGGGCAGCTGATATTGCAGGGGGTTTGACTAGATGATCCTGTGTCCCGTACAATTCAATGATTTAATTAATCTATTACACATACCATACCTCCATCCCACTGATCTCATCGCTCACCCACTTCCCCCCTCCCTCCCCCCTCCTACCTTTGTCCACTGGCCTCCTCCTCCTCTGCAGCCTCCGTTGCCTCAGGACGCTGCACCAACTGGCACAGCCTGGGGGAGAACCCGGCCTCCTCCATTGGCACCACGAAGGAGGAAGAAGAGTGGCAGGGTCAAGGTAAGTTTTTTCCTGTTTTTGGTTCCACACTCTGATGTGAGCCAATGGATTCTTGCCACAGCAAGAATGCCTGTCTTTTGGTCCCGTGCTCTGGCACAAAGTCAAAACAGAACATCCGGGAAATCCCAGATTTGGATCAGAAGCCTCAGTGGCCTCTGTCAATCTGGGATGTCCCACTTAAAACAGGACACTTGGAGGGTATAACATACACCTCTGAGCCACTCTTTTGGCACCTGGTTCCAGGACATTTACCTTGGGGTTTGAGTTTTAAAAAACTGAAACATAAACTTTAAGCCTGCCCACCCCTGTTCCACACAACTATTCAATGACCATGAACCCCCATTACTATGCCATCTGCTATTAGTACTCTCTAAGTGTAAATGCACCAGTTATTTAGACACGTCAACAGCTACCATACTTATCTGCTTGCCCTTGGAAAAAAAACTAGCTGGAAAGCACGCTAGGCAGCTAAATTTGTCAAAGACAAAATATTGCACAACTGCTTGGCTTGTTCATCCCATAATGTACAGCTTGGGGATGTTAGACATACTAGGAAAGATGTTCTGTATATATATTTTGCTTTGCTAGCCATTTTCTAAATTGCCATGTATGTTCCCTGTCATTCATTTATGATAAATGCCTTGCTTGGTTGCTGAAGGATACATAAAGACTAACACAGCAAATAATTTTGAGAGACGCAGGGAGCACAAATGAAAAACCTAGTCCTGAGAGTCAGAAATAATAATGTGACATATTACAGCTGCTGCAATGAAAAACAAATGTCATACATTTTTGTCACAGCCAGCACTACTTGTGTTGAATCATCAGATAGCCCAAACTGATATATTGTAATAATGGAAGAGGATGACACCTTCTGCCCCTTGGAGTTTCTTCCCTCAGTGTGGAAGAAACCCAAGGACTGGGGGTGAGGGGGAAGTGGGTTATTCATGCCACCACTGACAATACTAGGTAACGGGAAGACTGCATGAGTTTGCTGCCTGGCACCATCTGTGATTGGCTGAGGAAGGAAGCCACAGGGACAACAGCCATGCATGAAAAATCACAGGTGAGGGAAGGGAGACAGAGAGAAAAACCCAGATATCCCAACACAGAGAGACACACAGCAGAGGATGGAAGGAGACACAAGTAGGGGGGGGGAACCCACTAACCGATCATTAGAAAGGGCTTAGATAAAGGGATTTTCATGAGAGAAGGGAGGGGGGCAATCAAACACAGCTATAGGCAGGGTGGATCTGAAGGGCATGATAATTCCTTCTCCTGGAATACCATGATAAAGGCTATCAAGTCCCGTAGAAGACATCATCCTCACAACAGAATGTCCTCCAAGCTAATCTGGCAAAATTGTTGTCATGAGGTGATTTTACCACACCAATTTCACACAGCAAATACTTTGCTGAAATAGGAAAAACACAGTCCTGTGGGATTGACTGTGTAATCTGTGTAGTTACAGCCCGCGTTTTTATAAGCAAAAGTCAACTTCATCAGTATAAGATGAAATGGACAGGGGTATGTTTACAACTCCTAGTACATATGAAACTAAATTTATTTAGAACTGCTTTAGAACCTTGAACATCTTGAATAATTCCATCCCATTCATGAAGTCTCACCATATTCATGATGGCTAGGTTTGCAAGTAGGCAAGAGAATTGGCTCTTCCCACATGGTAATTATAATCAAAGGAGTGACTTGCAGGATAATTTCCTTGGATAAAAATCAGTCCATGGGACTTGTGGTAACCATGAATACCGAATGGCCCCAAGATCTGATTAAACAGAGAACTCTAGAATTTAAAAGTATTTAAATATTGCTGTGCAGCCCAACTACTCTTTCACAATTTCCAGTAAGAGTCACGTTTAGCTGACTTTTTGCCAATACATTCCCTTGCTGAAGTAAAAGACTGTGCCAAATGAATAAATTAATGGCAAGTCCTGTAATAATTCTAATGAAATGTTAAACAAAACCACCATTCCAAAATCTGTACATTTTCTATTTAAATTATGAGCCTATAGAATCGTCTTGTCCTTAACCAAAAAAAGAAAAGAATCCAAAGTTGAGATTCAAACAGCAGTTTGAGAGCACAGTGGAGAAAGATGCAAAGTTTCAGCAATTCAGTTATCTTTGAGGAAGAATGCTGCAAAGTAAGGGTAAATAACCTGTTCATGTAATGAGAATAAAATATTCAAACACTCCCCTGCAGTGAAACCATTTTTATTTATTTATTTAAAAACAGCCTTCTAACAAGAAAGAAATATGACCCAACTCTCCTAGAGAAATGCACTTTTGCTAATTCTAAATCTTAAGACACTGCAAGCTCACATTCAGAGCCTGTGAACAGATCATACCCTAAGATAACTTTTACATGGGATTTGCACTGACACTTGAAATTTGATTTTTACCTGTGCCTTTTGGGTTTAACCAAAGTCAAAACATGGCATTAGAATTAGTAATACGTAAGGCATAATAGTGTTGACTAAAAAAGACCTGCAAGAAATCAAGTGTGCAACATCCAAAATGAGTTGGTTAGCTAAGCAGTACTAAGCTATCAAGCCTAGAAGCCAGGTATCACTGAAAGGTTCATGAAGAAGGGATACTGGCACCTTCTGCTGTAGAAATGAGGTTTGTGGGGTTATGTAAGATAGGTAAAGTGGTACTACAGTGAAGTTGGATCTACTATGGCCTATAGTTGTACAGCTCAACCAGCACAGGGTCCCTTACTCATGGTTTGCATAATAAGTTGCATCATTTAGATCAACTAATTTAATTATTTTGACTAAAATCTGCAGCCAAGCCTATGTCACATGATCCGCTCCAAATAATGGAAACTTTGATCATCAGAGCCCATAAAAGTTAAGGGAAAATTATTTTGCACATGTTATATGCATAGAATGTCAGCTCACAACTAAATTTTGAACACCTAAACAGATGTAAAAATCTCAAATCAGATTGGTGTCAAAGAACAATAACATAAAAGCTATAATACAGTCTCAGTGAACAGTACACATTTAAGAAAAGGGTACAAGAGTAGGTGTAGGTGTTTCTTATATCAACTGAAGGCCAAAGTACATGTTATGTGTGTATTTTATGCAGTACAACATTTTCTTTAATAATAACAATAATTGGGGGGGGGGTGTGGAATCCAGAAACCAGCCTCTAAGGCTGTGAGTTTCTTCATGGAGGGACATAAGGGGACAGGCTTCTTAACCCTTTTTCTTCTGGTCACTTGCCCACTAAAAAAAACACCCCTGTTTTTAATCCAGAAGGTTTTCTGTTTAATAGAAGAAAATGCTGGAGAAAAGATACACATGGCTGCATATAATGTATACTTTGGCCCTGATTCAAGGGAAGTAAAACAGAGAAACTTTGTTAAAAATATGATAGTTACATTTTATGCAGTCCTGCTTAAAATAACTCTGCATTTTGTCCTTTCATGAAAGAATAGATATAATAAATGAGATATTGTATAATTTTGTCCTTTTATGAAAGACTAGATATACTAAATGAGATATCGTATACTTAAAAAAATGGAAACTGAAACTGTGATCAATTTATGATGTTACTTCCCACTGCAGAATAAATGCCACAGTGTGGAACCATAGTTAAGCTTAGGTCTTCTGTCTGAAAATTTTTGAACCCTCTCAGTTAAGCATGAACTATGTGCTAAGAATTCCAGGCCAAAGATCATAAGATTTCTACTCATGAGCAGTTTTATTTTTCTTTTTATGTTCTATGGAGCATGCTTGATTGAGCCATCTGGTTTTTAACTAAACATACCCTTTGTGCTAGGGGCAGCATTCGTCTATATCACTCAATGCTTAAGGCATACTATCATATGTTGAGGATGGAAATTACTAATCCTGTCTCAAAATAAGAGGAAGGCAACAGTTCTGCAAAATGGTTTTTGTGTCTCTTTTAATCTTTATCAGTCTATGAACACAAATCAACAGTATATTTTTCCTTGTTAACTTTTTAAAAAACATTCCTTGTGAGCACTCTGAAGCCTCCTTGGTTGCCTGCACTTTCTGGAATATCCATGGGAGGATGTCAAGGCATAGGCAGCCAGGAAGTCTGCTTGTGGGGGCTTCCGGTTTAGCGCCAGCGCCGTCCGGTGGGGTCTGCCTCGATCTCCGAGGCAGCCCGTCTTTGCGAGGGGGGGGAAGCAGCGGGGGCGACGCTGCACCCCATAGAGCCCTATATCGAGCGTTATAGGGACGAAAAGCCTCAGCGGAGCCCCAATTCGGACTCCCCAACTCTCTGGTAGGCTCTAATAAGAGCTCCAGAGCGAGGAGGGTTGTAGTCGCGAGGCCATTTTGAGCACCATTGTTGCCTTCGCAAAGAGAAGCTCCGTTCCGGAGGCGGAGAGCGCTGAATACTTCCAAAGAAAAAGGATTCAAAAAATAGATTACCGTGAGTAAGAAGGCTAAAAAAATTTTTTTGGGACTTAAATTTGGAGCGGTAGGAGATTTAAAAAACGGAAGCCGATCTCCCCCATATTGATTGAAAGTGGAAACAGTTAAGAAAATACCCATTGCCAAGTCATTTGTGGATTTGTTATATCTATGCATCTGCAAGAACTGTGCTGAAATCCCCCTTGGTGACAAGGTAGAGGGGAGAGTGTGAGATTTAATAAGAGAGAAGAGTCTCTTACTACCGCTGGAATCGGCGGTCCTGACGGATTCAGCAAGATTTGTGTAATAGGGAGTTCTGAAACAATGTTGATAAACTGAGCTGTAAAAGTTGCTTACGAAAACTCCCTTGGATTACAATTTAGAAACAAGTAATGGATTTTAATTTCTGAATACATTGTAACCAGTTTGGAAAAATGGTGATCGAATGAAAAATGCTAACACTTCCTGTGATCTGGGATTGCACTGTGTCCTTGAGAGGAGTACAAAAATGTCAACATACGATTACACAGTTGGATTTAAAGAAAAAACTCTGAAACTCTTATGGGAACTTACTATTGGAACACATAAACAGATTGCTCAATTAGAGGAAACAAATCGACTTCTTCAAGGGGACAAGGGACAAAAAACGTTGGAACAAGAGAATAAACAAGAAACAGAAGGAAAGCAAGAAACATGTCAGCTTTTGGATCAAGAGGAAGTCTGCAATGAGAAGAAAGAGGAAAAAGTTTTTGAGCACGTGAATCAGGGGAATGACGCTCCCATGGAAGGGGGAGCAGAAATTATGTCTGGACTTCAGAATACCCATAGGGAACAAAGACCGTGGGAGAGGATTACCTACATTGAGTGGATGATACAAACAATAAAGGGGCAACAGCGAGGGAATGGAAAATTTGGACATGTAAAATTTCGCAGAAAGGGAGTGGGGTAAATGGAAAAAGGTTTCTTGTTTAAAGGCTGGCTAAAACGGTTTGAAACTGGTTTATGGACTATGGAATTTGCTGATCCGAGAAGGGAGGTGCCGTGAACAGGGGGGGAAGAGGCTAAAATTAGAAGATAAGATTTAAAATGGAATAAGAAAATGATATATAGATTTTATAAAAGTATGAAAGTTCTTGCAGGAAAATTCAGGCAAGGGAGGGAAAGTAGAATAGAGATGTGTGTGTTTTTCTTTTTAGATTTGAAAGAAGATTATTAGTATAGCTGGGAAGAATGAATAATGGGATAGCGGGGTTCTCTAATCCTCCTCCCGTGGTCGTCTCCGTTCTGGGGTTCCCTGGTGGCAGAGGGGGACTCCCGGAGGGGGGGAGGGGGGAGGGGGAGAACCAGCTGGAAAAAGAGCCATCTCTTCCTATCTTCCGTACCCTGGAGGCTCTCAGTGGCAGGGAGAGTTCTGGAGTGTGGGGAGAAGGAGGGGAATGGAAGGAGATATATAAGTAAACAAATAAAAAAATTATTGATAATTTGATTAATTGGCTAAATGGACAATTTTAAATTAAATGAGATTAGAATGGTTGGTAAATAGTGAAAACTGTAAAGATGGAGTTGGCAAATGAAAATCAACAAAGGGGGGGGTCTGGGGAAGCCCAATAGACAATGTTTAGGAAATTAGATAAGATTTGAATTTTTGATGTTATGTGTTTTGTTTTTGTTTTTATCATACGCTGTGGCTTTTTTTTCTTCTGTTTTTTCTTTTTTTGTCATTATTTTTACTTTATTTTTTCTTTTTTCTTATCGTTTTTGAATGTTAAAGTTAGACAACAGCTGGGTGGATATTCGCCTGTTCCTATCCTTGCCATCCTGGGACCTCTTGGTGGCAGAGGGAGGTTCGGGGGGGAAGGGGGGAGGTGGATAGAGACCCAACTGTAAAATGAACCACATTTGATTGCCTTCCTCTCGGGGGGTTCTCTTGTGGGAGGAGAGAGCTCTGGGAGGGGGGTAGGAGAATGTGAAAAATATGTTATGTATGTGTATGGTCTTTGTTATTATGTAAAATCTTATTATGCAAAATCAATAAAAAATTAATTTTAAAAAAAAGGAAGTCTGCTTGTGGAATTCCTGAGAGTAGCACAATTATTATTATAATTAAGTTAAAAGGTATGCTCATGAGGATAGGCATTCCCTGATTTAAATCGTATATGATTTGTGCTGTATTTGTGATGTTCTATTATGTTACTAGCTGGCCCTGCACGCGTTGCTGTGCGTGTGAAATGGAGGGTAATAGCCCCCCTTCAGATCCCCCTGAGCCTCAGAGTCCCCCTGAGTCGAGGCGAGATACTGTGGAGAGGGCAGGTTTCATCCCTGTGTCTCCCCCCACCCTGTTCTGACCCATTACGTATCCCTGCCCTCTATCCAGACACCCCATCCCCCCAGGCAGGCCCCTACCTCCACTTGGCCTGGTCTGGAAATCGGCCTAGTCTGCAAAGCCGAGGTGAGATACTGTGGAGAGGGCAGGTTTCATCCCTGTGTCTCCCCCCCCACCCTGTTCTGACCCATTATGTATCCCTGCCCTCTATTCAGACACCCCATCCCCCCCCCAGGCAGGCCCCTACCTCCACTTGGCCTAGTCTGGAAAGAGGCCTAGTCTGCAAAGCCGAGGTGAGATATTGTGGAGAGGGCAGATTTCACCCCTGTGTCTCCCCCCCCCCCGTTCTGACCCATTACGTATCCCTGCCCTCTATTCGGACACCCCACCCCACCCCCAGGCAGGCCCCTACCTCCACTTGGCCTAGTCTGGAAAGCGGCCTAGTCTGCAAAGCCGAGGTGAGATACTGTGGAGAGGGCAGGTTTCATCCCTGTGTCTCCCCCCATCCTGTTCTGACCCATTACGTATCCCTGCTCCCTATTCGCCCCCCCTCCGCATCCCCTGCAGGCAGGCCCCTACCTCCACTTGGCAATGTTGGTTATGTGGTGGGGGCCTAGGGGGTCTGATAATGGCCGCCTTGGTGATATCAGTTGCTTGGTTGATGATGTCATTTGGTTTGTGGGTGTGGCTTAGATTTCACAGAAAGGGAGGGGGTGGAGGAGGGTATTATGCCACTTGAGGGCGCTGTTTGACTTGGTGAAAAACCAGGTCTATACCTGCCCAGGTGTGTGATTTGAGGGATTTTTGTCCCCAACAACGCTCGGGGAGTGGCCTGGATCGTTGTGTCAAAATTTCAGGACGATTGGTCAAGCGGTTACGGAGAAAAGTGGAAAACGCAGTTTCACGATTTTTACATTTTTATATATGTAGATTTGCCGACAACGGTCCGTATAGTTAAAGCTATGGTTTTCCCAGGAGTGATGTATGGAAGTGAGAGCTGGACCATAAAGAAGGCTGATCACCGAAGAATTGATGCTTTTGAATTATGGTGCTGGAGGAGACTCTTGAGAGTCCCATGGACTGCAAGAGGATCAAACCTATCCATTCTGAAGGAAATCAGCCCTGAGTGCTCACTGGGCAGATCCTGAAGCTGAGGCTCCAAAACTTTGATCACCTCATGAGAAGAGAAGACTCCCTGGAAAAGACCCTGATGCTGGGAAAGTTTGAAGGCACAAGAAGGGGACGACAGAGGATGAGATGGTTGGATGGACAGTGTTCTTGAAGCTACCAACATGAGTCTGACCAAACTGTGGGAGACAGTGGAAGACAGGAGTGCCTGGTGTGCTCTGGTCCATGGAGTCACGAAGAGTTGGACACGACCAAACAGCTAAACAACAACATTATGTTATTGTTATTTATTGCCTCTAAGCTGCTTTGCAATTCATTCGAATGAAAAGTGGCATAGAAATATACCATATTTTTCTGTGTATAAGACTAGGTTTTTTTTCCTAAAAAATCAGGTCCAAAATTGGGGGGTGTCTTATACATGGGGGTGTCTTATAGAAGGAAAAATATGGTAATAAATCAAATCATATTCTAGGAACCAAGGGTAACTGCAGTACCAGGCAAGGACTGTTTTTTTTTTTAAGTTAGCAAGGAAGAACACACCTTGTAATGTTATTAAGTACTAAACCTCATCACTCACATAAGTTTCTGACTCCCTACGTCCCCAGGAAAGAAGCTAGAACAACAACTGCCTCTTTGGGGTGGAAGGTAGGGAGCAAATTAATACCTGAAATGTCTGGGCCAGGGTATGGCACAACTCGAGTATTGATTCCAGCTGCTGAAACTGTGTGCTGTTCAGGATTGTTTTATAGCACTGGGACAGCAATCCTTCACCTATAGACTTAAGTATGCATCATAGGTTTGGTTTTTTTTAAAAAAAAAAAGCTCTATCCAAGCCTTCTGTGTAGATTGTAGGGAACATGCAACATGTAATGATTGAACATTTATTTATTTATTTATTTATTCATTCATTGATTCATTCATTCATCTGTGTACATGTGAGCAAAGCTCTCATCAGTCATGAATTCCCTAAAGCAGGTACACCCTGCTGCTACGCAGTGAAAAGCTCCACATGCACAACCATCCCTCCATGTGATTTACGTATGGTTTTTCCACAAATCCCTACAGAATAGTGCCTTCCAGGAACTTGGCAACATGTGAAATGATCATTATTTGGTTGTGTAGCACATAGGGTCTGGCCATTACACATAATGACAGATCTCTATGTTCTACAGCACTGTGGCATTGGAATTCATCAGAAATGAATGCCTCATCTCATTCTGGTTTTCTTCAATGTAAATTAAGTGTTTTATATAGTATAGTAAGAATAGCTATGTTTTCGTCCACCAACTTTTTGCCATTCTGCACAAGTAAACTTATGGCAGCTCATCATTATAAATATATGAACTTGAACTGCATTTTATAAAGTTTTTAAGAATTGCAAAAAAGAAAAACATGCCATCTCTTCTTAATTAGTCATCCTTAAGTACCATGAAGTTCAGAAGCATTCAACAATGTAAAATACACAAATAAAATCAGTTACCGGGAAGTCACAGCTTGCATAAATTCATCAATAAGATCATCATAAGCTTGGCCTCTGATTCGTTTATGTTTCAACCCAATATACAAAGGATCTTTTAGCAACTCCTGTTAAAAAAGAAAATAAAAGCCAATAAGGTAAAATATATCAGACAAGTTATCATTTGAGTGTTTCTAATCTAAAAAACGAAGACTGTATTGGCATCTCTAAACTGGAAATTAAGGGCACAATTCTATGGTCCTAGGGAAGTTGTCCCAGAGGTCATAGGATTTTGTGGATCCCCTTTTTCATGGATAGAGAAGGAATTCTGTGGGAAGAGCAAGAGGGCCATCCACAAAGGCTTCCTTCTTGCAGCAACAGAAACCTCCATGGCTGCCCCTCCTGAGCTATCAATGTTACAACAGTGGAAATAATAACAATAATAATAATAATTTATTATTTATACCCTGCCCATCTGGCTGGGTTTCCCCAGAACATGTTTCAGAGCGCTGAAATAAAAGTATGCCAGCCCAGGGGTGAGCCCTTGGGCACTGCAACCAATGGAGGGGGGAGGGGTTTGAATAAAGGAAAACTGCCCCTCTACACCCTCTCTTCTGCCCTGCCAGCACAAACTAAACAGAGGTTTGGATTGGGCAGACTGTCCGCCTTTAACTCTTCCTCCCCTGTCCAAGTAGGATTACTTTGCCTAACTGGTTTATAGTCACATCCTTCCAGAGAATCATGGGGAGAGACTGATCTCTAATAAGAATTCTCAGCACCTCATCAAACTACAATTCCCAAGATTCTTTGTGAGAACTTTTTAAAAACTGCTACAGGTTTGTAGAGTAGATATGCCTGTAGAATGAGAATGAACAAGATTAGAATATAGATACATACATTTATTTATTAGCCCATAAAGGCAAAACTACTGAAAGCATAATGTGTGGGATCATTTTCTGTCATTCTTAGATGATGAAGTAAAAGTTAAATTCACAAAATTATAAAGTCAAATTTTGTAGATCAGAAACGCCTTTCCAATAGTGATAGAGGAAGGAAAAAATGAAGATGCCAATTACAGAGTACATATTATGTTCTTTCTTCAGCGTAACGGCTGGCTTTGAGTTTCAGATGTCAAATCATACCTTATAATTTACAGATCCCACTATGTGCAGTACCCATAGCATTAAAAAAAAACCAACCCAAGCATTTATCTGCTCATGTCAAAACTGAGCTAAAGTCAAAACTGAGCTAATGTTCAGGCAAATAGCATTCCAAGAAACCAATGCCTTTTCTATTCTGGCATTTTTACTGTTATTGAAGCCTAACCATCAGCAAGTATGGATTCATTATAGTTATTTCAAACATGACTTCCAACTTCATGAACAAGTTGGCGACAATCTCTCCCCATTGCAGTGATACACTCTGCCTTTCAGAAAAATAGCAAGGGGTCATTTTCATCATCCAGACTGCAACTGGTCAAGTTGTGCATCAGTGAGCTGCCCTGGGGCTACCAAGAAATAGTCCCATGGCAGGAGAGAGCAATGTGCAGGTGCAAACCTTCAACCTAACTTCTCCGCAACTTAGCAAAACTGCTGTATTGGGTACCAGGATAACACGCAATGATCTGCCCTTCATTTCTGAAGCCACTGCAAGGGCTAGAATGAAATAAGACTTGGGGATTTCCTGTTCAAACAGGGCAAGGAGCTGTGCTTTATTCTAGGGGTACTAAGGGGCACACAGTATCAGCACCTTTCTTTTTCTAAAAGAAAAGTGTGGTTAAAAGTGTGGTTAAAAGTGTGGCACTTACTGGAACAATTTCATGGTGAGTACCAGAACCCCTTTTTCTAGAAGAAAAGCACTGATAAGGAGGCTGTCCCACGAGGAGCGTGGAAGTAACAGGCTAAATCTGTAGGTACATCACGGAGCTGTTGCATCAGCAATAAGCAGTCCGCAACAAGTCTTGCTTGTCCCTCTTTCAAAAAGTGATCTAGAGAATAATCTGGCTATACTATTTAACAAGGAAAAATAACCTCTCCCTTAACTATTTAAGAAGAACAGTTTAAGAACAGTGTATCTGAAGAAGTGTGCATGCACACGAAAGCTCATACCAAAATATAAACTTACGGTAGTTGGTCTTTAAGGTGCTACTGAAGGAATTTTTTTATTTAGTTTAAGAACAGTTTAAGAAGACACAAATATGCATTCTGTCCCTGTTCATAGTCTCAGTCTTCATGGCAGTATCTGTTGCTCTAGTAGTCAGTACAGGATAAGGTATGGAGTAAGTTGAGTACAGTATTCCTATGCATTTTCTTTAATAAATCTGCTTGTCAGAGAGCTAAAGCTCACTAGCAGCTACTATTTCAAATCAAGACTTTAGGATAGCTATAACAAAGGCCCTCTTTCTATTGCCCTTGTTTAAAGTTGAATAACTGGAAATATATGGCACACTTTTAACTAAAACACACAGATGGTTTGAACAGTGAATCTTGATAGTAGCAACCAGAGCCAAATATTGTCAAAATATACTTCCTCTTCTGAACCAGTATCATGGATTTACAAGGTCACAGAGCTCTGATATACAATCCTATGCCAACAATATCAAATACTCATGTTTCCTCACTATCTCATACTGCTTAGATGCATGATTCCCACTGT
Source organism: Zootoca vivipara (assembly GCF_963506605.1). NCBI lineage: Eukaryota > Metazoa > Chordata > Lepidosauria > Squamata > Lacertidae > Zootoca > Zootoca vivipara. Next base: position 39,158,228 of record NC_083278.1, read on the forward strand.
ATGAGGGATTTGAATGCAGTATCTTTTCTAAGCAAGCATCCCACTCCATTCTAGAGGTTTGCTGCTGCATCTCACCTGGTAGCAGCTGACATGACCTCACGGGGGCAGATTTACCTAACCTAGCAATGTTCTATATGTTCCTGGTTCTTGGCGCTGTCCAAGCACCAGCAACAACAAAGACAGCCATGGTGTCAATGCTTATTAGGTCAGACAGCCCCAGGTTCCAACTATTCCTACTACTGAACTACAAACTTTAGTCCCTTTTCTTCCCATGTTGCTTCTCTAATGATCTATTTTTCTAGAGAAAGAACAAAATGCACTGAAGCCAAGTTTCATAAAGCTCCAGGAAAGCATTTAGGAAATGTGCTCATTTACTCACACTAAAGTGTTGACAACTTTCTGGTGTCAGACTCTAAAAGCTAAACTTATAAACATTTCATGAATAGCAGACCCAATAGAACTGTGAGTGATTTTAGGATGGCCAGCTTACAGTCCAGCTGAGGCTCCTGCCAGGTATAAGTACTTTGATAAGTAGTTGGACTTAAATTTAGTAGTGGAGACTTCCAACATTTACTGTACATTGCCTGTAAAGTACTGCCAAAGTAATTGAAGCAACATGAGTACCCTTGCTGTTTCTGTGGAAAACCTGAGAACACAAGTCCCCTTTGAATCTTCTCATGAAAGCTGCCAATATGTTTCAGAGTTCTGCTGATGTGAAGCTTACTTTCCAATGGCCACTGAAAGCCTGTGGCTCAGAATAGGCCCAACTTCCAAAACTTTCCAGCCATCTATCCAGGGCCGTCTTAAGCCCATTCAGCGCCCTGACGCTAAGGTCCCTCCAGCGCCCCCCTCCGGAGCCTCTCCAAGGACCCGGGAGTGCCAAGTAGACTGCGGCAGCAGCGGGAGGCCACCTCCGAGGACTCCACGCTGTGCCGCCTTCTCGTTTCCCCAGCGCTGGGTTCCGCTCAGTCAAGCTTCGCCACCAGCACGCGCACCGCAGGACCATCAAGAGCTGCTTGGGAGCTGTGCGCGCGCTGGTGGCGAAGCTTGACTAAGCGGAACCCAGCGCTGGGGAAACGAGAAGGAGGCGCAGCGCGGAGTCCTCGGAGGAGAGAGACGCGGTGCAGCCTCTCAGCTCATGGAGCGCAGTCCTGGCCAGATCGCTGGAACCCTGCGCTCACTTGGCGCCCTTCCAGCACCCTCCAGCACCCGGCGCTATGGTTCTCCGCGCCACTAGCCTCTATGGCTAGGACAGGCCTGCATCTATCTGCACACTTAACATTGTATTACCATGCACAAGTTCAATACATACATCTTGAGCTGCTTCTCAAAATCTGAGGGTTCTGGCACATTAGGACAGCAACCCAACTAACCAAAATTTTAATAATTCTGTTGTACACTAGATGCTCCTGAGCAGGCACATTTCATTCACAATCTTGCTGCAGTGATGACACAATGAAGTGCATATCTGTTGGAGAGCTTGAAATGAGCCATGCACATAGCAGGCTATCCAGGTTTCTATGCATGCTGTGAGCTACGCCATGCAAACTGGGCATACCCCACCACAACCATATGTTCCCTATGTCCATCACATATACACAGTCTGGGCAGATGTCAAGATGCTCTCATGCTCACATGCCTCACTCAGATTTCTGCTAGGTATACAGCAGGACAGTATGGGTATTTTCCACTACCACATGAACTCTCATTTAGGGGAGATTTATAAAAAAATGCCTTATATACATCATGAAGATCAGAACCTAATACAAAAATGTCATCAGCTCAGGCTGAGTAGTTCAATACAGATTGGGCCCACCGACCACTGTCTGACTCAAGGTGACTAGATTCTTTCTAGGAATTCACTAGTCTAAGGCAAGTACTAGACATGACACATGGGTGTGTTCCTGTGTGATATAACACACACACACACATTTCCTTTACTCTAATTACATTCCATTTACAGCCCAGGTGGAGCCTGCTAGCTCAGGGAGTAGGTGTGGGTAACATGCCTTGTCAAGCCCAGATAATGCAATCAACATGCAAAGTATAAAAGTAAAGCAAACCTGGCCATGACCAGGTGGCCATGGGAGAAATTCTGATAATATATTAATCTTGTGGTGTAGATTTACTCAAGTTGTCTTCCTCGAAAGTAAACTATCTTTTGGTCAATGTTGCTTTAAAACAGCAGGATCTGATGCTACTGAATTTGACTTTTCCATTCAGAGATCTGAAGTTTCAGTTATTTGCCCTTTTCTGTTTGATCGCTTTTTATATGCTTTAGCAGCAGTGCGCTGTAAGTTACATTAGACTTACAGTAGTTGAGAAGTTGAAAGCTATGAATTCATAGGACATACTTTGATGCTTTTTTTAAAAAAGGCAAACCAAAACCTGCTCAAAGACTGTTTTCAGTGCTACATTTTTGCTCATAAAAGGCTGGCTGTTATAGTAGAGTTAACATGAAACTGATACATGTGCATGTTGTTTAATCTAGATTTATCACTAAGCTTCTAAGTTCCTGATACCTCTGAGCTAAAAGAAATATAGAAATGGCCATTTACTGCATTACAGTTGTGAATGTTTGAGAGCTCTTCTAAAAAGAGCATCAAAAATAAGAGATTAATAAACACCAAGAAGAATTTGTAAAATCTCTGGCAGTTTATTGAAAATAATCAGTTGCCAAGTTAGCAGCTAACAAAGTAAGTCAGCCAAAGGTCTTCTATGTTAGCAACAAATAGTACAGTATTAGCATAATGTAGATAATGCAGCTGAAAGTTAGAAACCGCCTATCAATTTTGTCATTAGGGTTGCCAGACTCAATAGAGGACAGGACTTCTGTGCCTTTAATTGCCCTGCTCTCTTTTGAGTCTGGAAACCTTAAAAAGAAACCAGCAGACCCTTTGTTTAATTTCCAAGCAAAGGGTCTGCTGGTTTCTCTTTAAGGTTTCCAGACTCAAAAGAGAGCAGGGCAATTAAAGGCACAGAAGTCCTGTCCACTATTGAGTCTGGCAACCCTATTTGTCATTATGCTGGCATGTGGCAAGTATAAATAACTATTCCTAAAGAGTAGCCTGGTCTGCACACACAGATGAATTAAATGGGGCCTTACAGCTGTTCATCCACAGCTAGCACCTGAAAAGCAGACTGAGCAGGCACACAGGTTAGCTGGCTGAAGCCTTTTCCATTATTATGAGATGTATTATATTACTATTTAAGGTTACAGGTAGGTAGCCGTGTTGGTCTGGATCGAAGTAAAATAAAAAAATTCCTTCAGTAGCACCTTAAAGACCAACTAAGTTTTTATTTTGGTATGAGCTTTCGTGTGCATGAAGAATCTGAAGAAGTGTGCATGCACACGAAAGCTCATACCAAAATAAAAACTTAGTTGGTCTTTAAGGTGCTACTGAAGGAATTTTTTTATATTACTATTTAAATTACAGTAATTATTTCTGAATTTATATCTATACAGAAATTAGCAGATATGAAGGAGTATCTCCTTTTGTGATGTATTTTTGTCTTTTGGGGTGATGCATAAATAGCCACTCTATTTGCAGCTGTGCTGGTTTTCTATTTGCAGTAGGTTTCTATCAGCAAACATTCACAGTGTTATCTGCCACCTGAATTCTGAAATGGCATAATCTATTCTACCACTTTAGTAGTCTGTCGCTTCAGTTTGCTCCATATGAAGCCTCAAATGTAGTGATAATATGTTGCAACAGCAGTTTGAGAGGTGGTGTGGAGCAGTGGCTAAATTATCAGCATAATCTGGATACCCCCTGGTTGAAATGTCATTTTAGCCATCAAATCATTATGTGGCTTCTGTCAAGCCACTATTTTCCAAACCTTAGTCCACTAAACTCCCTCTGCAATAGGAGAATACTTTGCACACCTGTTATACACATTGTTGATCTACTGTGTCTGCTATTGCTATATAAATGACAAGTTGTATTAGTTTAAAAATATAGAAACCTCCTGGATCATAGCTTTTGCTCTAGTATGTTTTTCTACAAAAACTATATGCTTTCCATTTTATTCCACTTGCATTTCACACAAAGAGGAAGATTTTCAAACTGCTTAAAAGGATTTGAAGTATGTTATTTATGATTTTTGTTCTTGTTTATTTCAACAGCATTTATATACTGTCTGATTATTTAAATAAAACCTCAAAGTGGTTTATAAAAATTAGACAACAAAATTATCAGAAAAAATAGTTAAAACAAGTATTTGAAATGTTCAAAAGCAATTAAAATGAGTAAAAAGCTAAAACCAGATTAAATAACGTGACAGTTTGTAGTATCTGGTTCTTCATTTTAGAGGTCCTCATGATAGGTTCCTGCTTCCCATCCCTAGAATACTGCAGCATCTGTGCATGGAAATGGTCCAGTGACACCTCATACTACAGCAGCCTTCTGCTGTTTATCATTTGAAGGCTCCACAATATAAAATGCTTCTAGCAGCCACATCTAGTAGTTCGCTTAAACTAAAAGTATTGTGTTAAACAGGCCTAACGGAATACTTGCTACACCCACAAATAAGAGCGTGGGAAGTGGCATATCCATACCAATCCACAGCTATACCTGCACTTTATTTCAAAACTGCACCATCTCAGTCATGCATACAGATATGAGTATCACGGTACAAGTCCTACTATGAGGGGAAGGGATAACAGTAGGCCGTGCATTGGCTTGATAATATTCACACATGTTTTATTTGCCACATTTCAAGAGCATGTAGATTCTTTATAAATATTGTCTTGTTTAAATAAAACAGAAAGTCAGCAATCTCAGAGGGGGGTGTGTGTGTGTGTGTGTGTGTGTGTGAGAGAGAGAGAGAGAGAGAGAGAGAGAGAGAGAGAGAGAGAGAGAGAGAGAGAGAATACATCAGGGAAGCATTTAAAGTCTACATTTCCCTGCTGCACACATGTGTAATAAAACACATTCCAGGTAATATGTGCACTGGCGTTTCCATGTGCTATTGTACTCAGTACATTCACAATTGGATAACACTCACTGTAATCTTATATCCTTTGATTTTTCTTCTTCTTTGGAATGATTCACTCTTGGATTTATAAACACTCTGACCTAATTCAATGTAAAAAAATATTTGGACATACATGGGATTAAGACTGTATTACATTAAGATGTTCCAAATTTTGTGAAGTTAATTTATATAAATTATACATTATTTTCTAAAGAAAATAACAGTTATCTTTAACATCAGTTTTATCTGTCAGTCCCATGAGGAACCAACAGTAGAGTGCACTTGGACATCACCATGAACTACAGTTAATGGTTTACCATAAATGTGCTTATTGGACCCACTTTGCTAGTTTGCTCCTGCCTCCTAGTGCACAGGAGAAGCAAACAACAATCCAAACTTGGAGTTGTTGTTTACTTGACTCAGCTAGTGAGGGGTCTTGGAGGGTGGCATCTTAACACTTCAATCCTAGTGCAGGGGGTGAAGGAACTTCTTCTTCTTCTTCTTCTTCTTCTTCTTCTTCTTCTTCTTCTTCTTCTTCTTCTTCTTCTTCTTCTTCTTCTTTGGCAATCACTCGTAGCCGAGTAAGATTGTCTTCCATGAACTCAGTCTTTACATTGATTTTTAGGAAGTCATTAGTTTGCACCAAGCATCCTATTGGGGAGACTTAATTTTTTGAGTGCATGTTCTGGAAATTGAGCAACAGGGGCAGTGCAGAATTCCTATTGGTGTACCGACCTCCCTGCTGCACCACGGATTCCCAGCCTGAGCTGCTTCAGGTTGTGGTGATTGTTCTCCTGGTTTGGTTGTCCTAAGGAATTTTAACATCCATGCTGACACCACCTTACAAGGGGCCGCTTGGGACCTCTTGGAAAGAATGGCCTCCATGGGGTTGTCCCTGAATAAGTTTGGCCCGACCCATAGCCTCAGACATGCCTTAGACCTGGTGTTCAGCTTTATGGACGTAGGTGATCTGACATTAAGTAAAAGTGAAACACAATAAATGCCATGATCAGATCACTTCCTGGAGCATCTAGATTTCTCTGAGACCCTTCTCCTTCAAAGGGAGGTGGGACCGATTCAAATGGTCCACCTCCAACACTTAATGGATCCAAATGCTTTCCAGAGAGTGGTAGGGGATGTTTTATCCCATGGTGAATGCCTCTCAGCTGATTCCCTGGTGGCCCGCTGGAATGCAGAGTTAGTCAGGGCTATTTACTGTCTGGCTCCGAAGTGCCCTCTTCAATTGCATGGAGTCCTGATGGCCCTGTGGTTTATCCCAGAGCTGAAGGCGATGAAACAATCGCTGAGACAGCTAGAGCACCAGTGGCAGAAAACTCATTCTGAATCCGACCAAACATGGGTTAGAGCTCAATGTTGAGCCTACCAAGAAGATCTTCTTCATCACATCTATTGCATCTGCAGAAAACAGCAGCAGGAGACTCTTTCAGGTGGCTTCAATCCAATGGAGCCACCTTTGCCTGATGAGGACCCTAAGATTTCCTGCAATGATTCTGCAAACTTCTTTGCAGTTAAAGTCGCTCAGATTAAGAAAGAGGTAGACTGCGGGAGTAGGGCTGGGGTGGGAGAGTGCTAGAGTCCTGACTAGTCAAGTTGCATGGGATCAATTCTAATCTGTTACCTCCGAGGACATGGACAGGCTGCTTTGAGGAGTGAAACTGACCACCTGTCTCCTTGACCCTTACCCACCCTTAGGAGAGCAAGAAAAATTCTCAAGTACGATTCACACACCGGCCAGCACCTCTTTAATCTTCTACCCTCGGGCAGGAGATATAGAAGTATAATCAGTCATACCAACAGGCTAAAAACAGTTTCTATCCGTGGGCTGTTAGGCTGCTGAACGGAAAATAATATAGTGCAACTGACTTTCGGGGTTGGTGTGTTGTGCAACAAGCACACAGAGTGCAATGAGATTGAGTGTTGGGGGGGGAGGCTCGGTTAATTTCATTGTACACAGGTTGTACATTGACAATAAGGGTATTATTGGTTGCGCTGGACGATGATCTACAGTGGGCTAGGGACAAAGGTGAAAGCTGTTTCCTAGTTCTGCTGGAACTCCCAGTGGCTTTTGATACCATTGACCAATGGTATCATTCTGGACCGGCCAGAGGGGTTGGGAGTTAAGGGCACTGTTATACAGTGGTTCTGCTCCTTCCTCCTAGGTCATGTCCCAAAAGTGATGTTGGGGGATGAGTGTTCAGACACCTGGGCTTTCACGTGTGGGATACCTCAGGGTTCCATCCTCTCCCCCATGCTTTTCAACATCTATATGAAGCTGCTGGGAGGGATCATCAGGGGGTTTAGGCTTGGTGTTCACGAGGATGCGGGTGATACCCAGCTCTACTTCTCTCTTAAATTGGAACCAGTGAAGGCAGTGAATGTCCTATGTGAGTGTCTGGAGGCGGTTGGAGGATGGGTGGAAGTTAACGGATTGAGGTTGAATCCTTATAAGACAGAAGTACTGTTTTGGGGGGACAGGGTGTGGGTGGGTGTGGGGAGATAAGGAGATAAAGAACTACATAACTTTTGGAGGACATCTGAAGGCAGCTTTTGGAAGACATCCTGTATCAGGAAGTTTTTAATATCTAATATTTTACTACTGTATGTTTTTATACAGTTATGCTGTAAGCCTCCCAGAGTGGCTGGGGAAACCCAGCCAGATGAGTGGGGTATTATTATTATTATTACTACTACTATAGGTGTCTGAGTTATAAAGTCCTAAGTTTGAAAAATACACATGCACCCTCTAACTTGAGATGATTGCTTACAAGACTACTGTCTCTCAACTGCCTTCTGACCAAAACTCCCAAATTGTTGGCTGAACATGCCCACTTGGCATCCCATTTGATTGTAGAGTTATTTGGCCGTAATGCAATAACTCTTCCAACTGTGATACTGGAATGAAATTTGGTATGCTGAGTCCCATTGCAACTCTTATGTTTTAAACTCTAATACCAGCTCAGCCTCCAAGAAAGAGGTAATGCATACTACCAAACCCTCTTCCTTGAGCATAGAGATGTCAAAAAGAAATTCTCCATTTGATCCCTATACTAATTTTCAAGGCAAGAAGAGAAGACAAAAAGTTGTTTGCAATGCAATATTTGAAGCAAGGCAGTGCTTTGCATAACCCTTATGACTTGGGAGTAGAAAAAGAATACTGCATTAAACCTGAATCTTTAAGTCCCTTTTGGTTAGGTTTTTCTCCACGTTATCCTGGGGTGAAAGGAGAACAGTTGCTCAGTTGCTACCTAGCCTCAAATCTTACTGGCTGCTTCCACACAGAAATACTTTTGATTTGGTGCTTTAGGTCCAAATCCAACATTCATGAAACAGGGCTGGGCTACCTTTTGATATTTTCACACATAATTATTTTTATTTTTTTTATTATTTATTGAATTTATATACCACCCTATAGCTGGAGGTCTGTTCACACATCCTGTGCATCCTGGGCTGGAGCTAATAATTATGTACATGGAGGCTGGAGGCAGACAAATTGCTCCTCTTATGTAATCTACCACCTAAAGAAGGTGATTCATGTATGTCCAGCTCTAGCTAGAAGCTCTGGTACAGAAACATTTTGTTCCTACTAAAATAACAATTATCTGTGTGGACTTGTCAGTGGCTTAGGAAGATCTAATAAAATATAATCGGAACCCTATGAAAGAAACTGTGTAGAAACAGTCTTGAAGCTTGCAGCCTTTGTCTAGGAACGAGACAGCTCTGCCTGCCACTGGAAGTTCCATTTCACAGCATAATAAGATCACAACATTCCAGTTTCAATTAAACACAGTATTTTTAAGAAATCAAAATAGTTTCCATCAGGAAATTCCCAACTAGCTTTAATAAATTCAGTCTCTTCTAAGACTATCTGCTTCAGTGACAGCAGGCTAACATACTGTACTGATCTGTTCCCTGTTTCAAATTGAATTCCAAGATTCTCTCTGTCTTAATGGCTGGGAAATCCACTGCGTGCATTTTTACATTTTTTCTTATTTTCTGGAACAATGACAGTAAATGGTCAGATCTGTTTTCAAAAGCATTTGATTATTTTTGCATTCCTTTTCATCACTACATAGTTTAAACCATCCAAAATATTTCATCACATCCCATTTCCACTATTCCCCTTCTACAACTGAGTTTATTAAAATAGCCTTATACAAATCATTTCCATAAGTTTTGCTCTGCAATAATGTACATCATTACCCCACTTTACAGAAATTGCCATGTGCCCAGGCATTCCTAACCATGGGGATTTTTCTTTTAATGGATACAATCATGAGGACAGATTTTAAGGTTAAAAAACCTTCACAAATGTTATTATTTTTAAGCGTGAGTAATATAATAACACTGCACATATACAGTGGTCTGTATCCGGTAAAACCTTAGTGTGAACAGTTCTGTTTGTGCTAGGGGATGTCTCTGATTTCCACCAACCTCCCTATTTTGTTTAAGGCCCTGATACACCACATTGCATGCTATTCTGGAGGCATTCCACAATCTTCAGGTACAATTTTTTGGAGTAGCCAAAAGAAACGGCAAGGAAATCCCATTCTGTGAGTAGAACTCCATTTGCAGTTCTTAGGATCCAAACTAGTGTTTCCTAATGTGCTGCTCATAGAATTATAAGGTCACCACTAATACCAGCAACAGCTGGAAAATTTATTTTCAGTATAGGAACTACATGGATGGAACTAGAGCATAGAATGTAGTGCTGCTGTCCCATTATTTACACAAGACATTACTTGAGCGCCTTCCTCTTGTGGCAGGAGCTAAGCCCATTCCAAATGCAATAAACTATAGCAGGCGCACTATGCAAGGAGTATTTTAAAGGTGTGCCACCACCGGTCCTTGGCACACTTGACTTTGACAAAACATTGTATCTACCCTTGTGTTGAGCTCCATATCCCATGGAGCTTGCATTAGGACAGTGTTCTTCAACATTGGTTTTCTAGATATTATTGAAGTACAACCCCACCAACCCAAGCTGAGGTAAGGCATGATGGGAATTGTAGTTCAACAACATCTGGAGACCCAAGTTGGAAAATGGCTAGTCTACAAAGACAGACTGATTGCCTGGACTGTAACACAATGTTTAAAATATACATCAGAACTACTGTCATGCAATGAGTGAGATTTTTTTTTTCTGGGAAAGAATGTTAACCATACCCTTTTAGCTGAACAGGCAAATACTATTGCGCAGTTTTGTCCGTTTCTTCCTTGAAATATATCAAATGTTCAAGACAGCATGAAACAACAGTTACCTCATTGTCAGTTCCCACATCAAGCATAACAGGCAGACACTCCTGGGGCTTCATTCCTCCACATGCTGTGTAAAGTGCTAGTTTACCCACTGGGATGCCCATTCCATAACAACCAAGGTCTCCAAGGCCAAGAATACGTTCTCCATCAGTCACCACAATAGCCTAGAGGGAAAGTAGTATAAGCAGTGTAAAATTGAAAACGTGTCCTAAGCTCTTTTCATGTCCGTTCGTAAATAGGTTGATTCAAATTAAGAACAGTGGCAAAGCATTCCATACTGCTTTGGTGTGTTACATTTTCTTTAGGGCTGTTATCTGAGCAAACAAATCTTTAGTTTATTGTAACTGCATGAGTCGTAGTTGATTAATGGATCCATTATATTTGCATATGAGAAACAAATAGATGCAAAGTGGGGGGAGGGGGAGACACTGAGTTATGCAGATCTAGGTCTCATCCAAGTCTTGAAGAGAGACTGCCAGAGAATCCCATGTATGCTGTTTTGAGTTCCATGTTAAAGAAAAAAGGTGGGATAGAAATGTCGTAAATAAATAAATTTGCCCTGCCATTCATGGAAGGGTGTTTGATCTAACAGAGGTTTCCACAAATGGAAGGGAGAAGGCGATTTTCACCATTTCACTCTTGCAGACCCCCATTCCTGGCCCACCTCCACATTATTTTAGATGGTTCTCTACTCCCCTAGTGCAGATATTGGGGGGGGGGGGCACAAGAGGCTGCAGGTGCAGCTTCCCCCTTCCACTTGCAGAATCATCCAATAGATAAAAGACACTTCTGTGAATGGAAGTGGAACCGTTGGTTAAAATTTCTCAGTATTCTTAGGTGATGCAAATATGTGCTGCAGCAAAGTAATGTTAGAAAAGGTAATCTGGCCAAGTTCTCTCACACATAATACAATGCCTCTTTTAAAACAGTAGCTGCCATTTGTTTCTATTTATATATATTTTTAAATTGCTCCCCAAGAAATTGGTGCAGCATTTTTAATTGAACAGTTCCACCCACCAAAAAAATCAGATACTCTAATTAATTGCTCAAACATTGATACTGAATCAGCTTATGTGATTGAAATAGAAAGAAAGCTTGGCACCCTGATCCTAAACACTTGCACCAATGCATGACTAACATACTGCTATAACATGTCTGAATAATTACACTGTACTGGTCTAGCAACTCATATTTTCCAATTTAAGGATTATTTTGCTGACAAAGGAAGTCTGGGTTTGTCTTCTGGCTAAATGTTTAAAAAACTGTATAAGATAAGGTTACCATATTTTTTTCAATGAATCCAGGGACACTTTTCAATTTCCTACTAAATAGATGGATTTTGTCAGGGGACTGATTTGTAAATCCAGGGACTGTCCCAGGGAAACGGGGACGTCTGGTAACCTTAGTATAAGATGATGTGAACAAGAAAATTGCTTAAATATCAGAGAAGACATTAGACGTTGTTACTGGTGAAAAAGAAGGGGACCAGGCACGTTAAGGCCCAGGAAATTACAATCTCTATGCTCTTTGTGTACAGCTTTATGTGCTATAGTTTCAGTTTCTTTTAATGAACTTTTCTTCTGCTGAATTCTTGAGGAATGCAGTCATAGTTATTTAAAAACTAGGTATTCGGTGCTGCATTCCATAGAAAATTTTCTGTTCTATTCTGTTCCGGCTCCACAAGGAAACAACATATAAGTTCGAAAGAGGTGTAAGACCCATTGGCTATTGTCATTACTACCTCCCAGTAGCCAGAACATGTAGCCAGATGCACTAGTTAATGTCGCTGGAGGCACAAGTGACTTCAGTGGCTAGCAGAACATTTTATAAGCGTTGGCTGGTGTGCCAAGCAGCTACCACTCTGGCCTAGCAACAGTGACCCACATGTTGGCAACCCAAAGACTGGATTATTGTAATATGCTCTGTGCACAGCTTCTCTTGAAACTGGTTCAAACTGAGGCAGCTAGGCTGCCAAGTGGGGCAACTACCATGATCATATTACACCATTCTTGAAGGAAATGCACTGGCTGCCAAATTGCTGCCAAGCCAATTTTAAGACGACACATATGCCCCTGTACAGCAGCTTGGTGCCCTCATGTGCTGAGATATTCATGGGAGGCTCTGTTGGTTGTACCACTGCCTGCTGAGGCAAATTATGCAGCATCCTGGGGGATGGAGTTTCCCTTAGTGATACCAGGCCTGTGGAATTCCCTTCCCTCTAAAATAAGGCAGGCAAAAAAATTGAGTTTTTAGTGTCTGTTTAACTCATCTTTTCACCCAAGTGTTGCTGGCTCTTAATTCCTTGTTTGGTTCTAACTATTGGCTACAGTGGTTTGAATTTTATTATGTTTTTCAATATTTTAATATGTGGATTTTATTGCATTAGGTGCATATATTGTAAATCACTCTGGTATCATTTAGGTGAAGAGTGGTATATAAATATTTTAAATAAACAAATAAATTGTTAGCGAATGTGTATATATTACAGTGACCTCAATTCCAATAGTGAAAAGAAAAAAGTGAGGGAGGTCCATGTTAAAGATTTAAGGCATAAAAAACCACAGTAAAATGACTACTGTGGAAACTAGTATTCTGCATAGATCAGTAACTATCTACTATTTGAGGTGGCCACTTTTTATGAATATTTCATGTGTAGTAGTAAGGGACTTGTGGCAAACTTGTAATAGATTAGATTTTCAATTTACTTCCAATGATTCATAACATACATTTGGATTAACACTGTATTTTTGTTTGGTGGTATTCAAATATACAGTCCTCTTCCTACTCACAATGTACACCAGATCATTCTGCTAATCATATAGTTAAGCTCTGACTTATATTACTGGTATTATTTTAGTTATCCAGAGACCGACACATATTACTTGTAACTAAAGAACCTACCTTGATGACAGCTTCAGGCCATGCTTTAAGCAGTGTTTCAACATGTCCTCGATCATGGGGAGTGATGAAGAGTCCTCTGTAAGAAAATAATTTAAATATTTTTAATATTTATTTTAATATTTTAATATTTTAAATATTTAAATTAAAATGAATAAATAAATTAAACTAGCCTTTTCAGGCATGAAGCTTTCTCTTTTTAAATCATTGGCATCATATACACGCACAAACATGCTGGAAACACAACCAGCCAGCCAGCCAACCAAGAACCGAGGATAGGGCTAAGCAGACTTTATTGTCACTGGTGGGGGGGGGGGGTCAACAGAATATCACTAGAGTCAGAGGATGAATTTAGACACATGTACATCTAGGTTTTTTCTCCCATATAAGTGAGTGGTTGGCACTCCTATGTGGAAAAGCTAAGCATAGCAAGCAGGGACAGTACTGCAGTAAGGGATAGCCCAGCCTAACACTGTCAGGAATTCTGTAGCGGGGATGTGACTGTGCAGATCACACAGAAATGCATTTCATGTCTACCTATTTTTCCTATACACATACCCACACATCATGACAATAGGCTACAGACGTCACACAAGTTCCCAACATTCCATCCCACAACATGACCAAAAAATGGAACCCAGGATGGGGTTACACATACTAAGGATGGCATGTTTCCCTGTGAATTTCATTGAGTTCCATGGACAACATAAAAGAAACTGTAATCTGAGACACAGCTAAGGCAATATTTGCTTCTTACTTCAGGCACTGAGATCACCAGAAGAGAAATAGGTTTAGCCTGTACCCCAGAAGTGTACCCCTTTACTTTTACATATGTGAATGGCTATCATAGTGTGCTGAACTTAGGAACAACTTTGCTACAAGAGCAAACCAGCCCATGACACTTGGTGACATGGAGAAACCCTGAAAAGCAATCCCCCTCTTCTGAAAGAAAGAGCCAATATGATTCTGAAACTTCCTCTCATCCCACAAAAACAGGATTAGAGAGTGGCAAGAAGCAAGGAGAGTGGCAAGAAGCAAGGAAGGCAATGTAAAACAGATATACCGGTAAATGCTCCCACATATTCCCATACTCTACAGTGCAGGAAAAAGCTTTGGCTAACAATGCAATCCAGTATATGACTCCTCAGAAATAAACCCTATTGATGTGAGTATAGGATTGCAGCCTAAATATGACTTTTAGTGTGGTTTTTCCAGATACAGATCTTATCTTCATTATATTTATTTTTTAAAGCTATTTATATGCATTTGTCAGGAGTGATGGGGGAATGCTGCTAATTCTCTTGCAAACTCTCTGGGTTTTTGATGCCAATGACTGTGTCCAGACTGGATCCACTTAAAGAGTTCTTAAAGAATTCAAATCTGAAATTGCTGATCTTCTAACAAAAATATACCCGAGGACTGGAAAGTAGCCAATGTAATACCAATTTTTAAACGGGGGTCCATGGAAGCAGTAGCCATTAATATCTTAGCAGGGTAGTAACACTTTTGTTGTTTTTTGTAGGATACTAATATTTGCAGACTTATTTCAGCCTTGTGCTAGAAATGGAGAACCTAAACCATATTAGGATATGTTCATGTTCAAGACATTCTCATGGGAACATTCCCATGCATCTTATTAGACTGTCTAAGTAAGTCATAGCAATAAATATAATTTATCACTACAGCATCATAATGTGAGTATTTACTGCAGGATCGTCTAAAATTCATAAGATTTTCTTAGGTATTTAAAATTAAACTTCTCATGACCTCGATTTTTAACCCAAATTGTTACAATGAAATTATTAGGTTTTTTAAAAAAACGAAAGAGGGGCAGAATCACACTGTCCAGCATAGCTGTCAAGTCTCCCGTTTTTCGCGGGAGACCCCCGGATTTAAATCCGTTTCCCGCTGGTCTCCCGAATTGAAAAATATCCCGTAAATCCCCCAGATTTGCAGCTCCTGCCAGTGCCGGCAGCCATGTCCCGGCTCCCGGCTGGCTGCTCACTCACTTGGCTTCGGAAATCACCTCTGTGCATGCCCGAGCATGCGCAGAAGCAATTTCTGCTGCCCAGACATGCAGACACGGGTCTGGACATGCACAGAACCGATTTCCGTTGCCGCTCTGCCCATGTCTGGGCACCGGAAGTCACTTCTACGCATGTCTGGACATGCACAGAAGCGACTTCCGGTGCCGCGCTGCCGCTGATCCCTTATTTTACCTTATTTTCCTATCTGGAAGTTGACGCCTATGCTGTCCAGACACTACTGAAGTCTTATATGAAATATAGTGTCCTGTTTGAGACACTCATTTAATAAAGATGAATTCAAACCCAAACAAGTATAAAACTTTTCATTTATGTAAAATATGAAATATATCCTCCAGTAATTGATAATCTATTTTATGAAAAGAGGTTAAAACAATGCAACCCATTTAGCTAGGAAAAAAGTCAAGCTGGCAGTAGAATTAAAATGCGCTAGAGATGAGGTAATCATTTTAGATACAACATTCCAAGGATCAAATAAAGAACATTTTTAATGTCTGATGTTTTATTTTTGTTTTTATATATGCTGCTATAAGCCACCCAAATTGGCTAAGGAAACCCAGCCAGATGGGCGGGGTATAAATAAAATCATCATCATCATCCACACACACAAATTGCTTGGATGCTAGTAAGGAAAAAATAATTATCTTGGTTCTTGAACTCAATCTGTTCTGGAAGTCCGTTTGACTTCTAAAGCGTTCGAAAACCAAGGCATTAGCCCCAGAAACCATGCCAACAGCCAAAATGGACATTTGGCTTCCGAAAAACGTTCACAAACCGGAACACTTACTTCCGGGTTTGCAGTGTTTGGGAGCCAATTTGTTGGTCAATGAAGCCGTTTGGAAACCAAGGTACCACTGTATAAGAAATGTGATGAAAAAATAGCTATTTGAAATACAGTGGTACCTCTACTTACGTGCCTCTCTTGTTACGTATCCTTTGGGATATGCACGTGGCAAACCTGGAAGTATATTTCCGGGTTTCTTAGCACGCGCGTGCGCAGAATTGCTCTACCGTGCTGCATGCATGCACAGAATAGGTACCTCCGGTTGCGGAAACCTTGGGATCCAACCGGACCTCTGGAATGGATCCTAGCCGCAACCGGAGGTAACACTGTACCGTAGTTATGAAAGCCATAGCTCAGTGGTGGCAGAGCATGTTCTTTGCACAAAAGATCCCAGGTTTGATACCCAACATCTCCAAGTAGGGCTAGGAAAAACTTCTGCACAAGACCCTATGGAGAAGTCTATGCTAGATGGCTCAATGGTCTGGCTTGGTATAAGGCAGTTTCCTATGTTCTTTTAGTATCTAACAGTTTCCCAAATGCAGTGGGTTTTTTCAAACAAAAAAATCCATAGCATCAGTTGGTGCTCACTGGAGTCACAACTTCAGACAGGACATGGGCCCTCTGTATACACTTGTGAGGGAGGAGAGTTAAGTGTCTTATTGTCTCAGGATCAAAAATTGCCACAATATTATAATAACTGTTTTTGAAAATTTGATATCAAGATTGTCAAACCACATTTGCCTCCACTCATAAATACTTCTTATAATCTATGCTCTGTCTCTGGCTCCTAATTTGGAAATTACATGTATCTATCATAAACACACCAAACACATGTTTCTCATGAAATGGATTCTAGTCCACAAAAACATGCCTTAATAAACTTGTTAATCCTTAAAGTGTTATAGGATTCTTTGTCGTTTTGAGATTATTTTCAGAATATTCCACTGGAAGTAAAACTGTTCTGTCCTCTAGATTAACAAATGAGCTTTGGGCAGCTCTTGGGAAAAGAGAATCCCAGACAACTCCTGTAACATTTTAGCCTGCATTAGCACACAAAAGCTCATACCAAAATAAAAACTTAGTTAGTCTTTAAGGTGCTACTGAAGGAATTTTTTTTTTTAATCCGGAGAAGACTTTTCAGGTTGGAATTTAAAAAACAAACAACCTCAAAATGAGCCAAATAGGTCATTTACATGGAAGGTGATGATAAACTGATGATAATTTATCATTTTCCAGTGTATTTTTTACTCTTAGTTTTGTTTCTAATCAATTATCTTGTTCTAGCTATTAGTATTAATACTTTTATGGTATGGCTGGGGTCACTTGTAGTTATTTATACTTGTCAGCAGATCATTGTAATCAATTCATTTTGTCATGAGAAGGAACAAACAATCTTGGCATAGAGAGAAGATAACTGCTCTTGCACTTTATGCTGTGGTAGATCTCCTAATACGATAATTGCACTAAAAAAGGAGCAGGACATCAGTGCTGTTGAAATATCCTTGGAACCTTTCTTTCTGGCACCTCTAGAACTTGAGTCTGATTTATGCATTACCTGGAAGGCAGTACTGCTGAGAGAAGTAACAAAGTTATTTGCCTGTTCCATCTACACAGCATACAACCCAGCCACAAGAAAATGGATCCCATGATGCAATAAAAAAGAAAAAAAATCAATCCATTGAAAGCTAAACAATGTTAGTCCACTTGACAGTAATAATACATAAGATAGGGCTACTAGTCTTCAAACCTAAACATATTTACTAAGAAACCTGTTCTACTGTTCACTGAAGAATACATATTTTTAGGACTGAATCAAAAGAAGAACTGTGAACATTCCCTGTAGCATACACCTGTTGGTTCAGAACTTTATTCTAACACAGAAAACAAAAACAAAAAACCTATTTTGCAATTTAAGTAAAAACATATTTTTCAATATATTTTAGAAATAAAATTTGAGCTCCAAATTAAACAAGTCTGATCACTTTTGGGTCAAACACTGTTATTACATTTTGTTCCAGTAGCATCAAACCTGGGCACCAGATAGAAACAACACTTTGTGTTTGATTAATTTTTACATTGCGAAGCTGTGGTATGTGACATAATTATGAGGAAGGTTTAGAACAATCCATCTCTTTTGTTTGCTCATCAGTGGCAATAAGCAAGATGGACACAGAGACAAAGTACTGGAACCCCCAAGCAATACTGGAAAGACCAATCTGATTCAAAATAGTAAACTTGGTACTTGAAAACAGTGAATACTAACAATTCATTATTAACTGGCAAAGCCGTTCCATAATGGACAGACTCAAGACAACCTTTTTGCAATGGAACACTATTAGAATATGAGCTCCCAGAGGCAGGCACAAAGTAAACACTGACTGGGGGGTGACTGGAGATAAAGGAAATCAGACAGATTGAGGAGCAGGGGCTTCCTTGGCACATCTAGACTCATGATGTTAAGGTGGGGGGACTTTTGTCTTTAAAAGAAAAAGAAAAGGACAGACTCTGATGCTTGCTTTTCCAAGGAGGAGGGGGTGAGGCTATTAAGAGAGGTTGCAGGAACTAGTGCTGACAGGTCTTGGAGTTTGGCCCAGATTGCTAGGACCTTTCTCTACTACAGAGGCTCATTGGAAATCTTCCAAGCTGCTGAGGACCTGGGGCAACCCCTGGAGTGAGAGTCTGAGAATGTGCTGACAGCTGAATCCAGAACTCTATGTGCTGCTGAGGGCCTGAGTGGATAATCTTGGAAGTTAGGGACACTATCGGAAGGCTGAACAGAGACAGCAAAAAGACCCCACTGGCAAATAAGAACATGGGGATAGAGTAGCAGATAAAGGACTCTGGAACAGCATTATTAGCTCTTTCTCCTGTAACCTCGGGTTACAGACACTTCAGGTTACAGACTCCGCTAACCCGGAAGTAGTACCTCGGGTTGAGAACTTTACCTCAGGATGAGAACGGAAATGGCGCAGCGGCAGCGGAAGACCCCATTAGCTAAAGTGGTGCCTCAGGTTAAGAACACTTTCAGGTTAAGAACAGACCTCCAGAACGAATTAAGTTTGTAACCAGAAGTACCACTGTACAACAATGTAAGCTATGGCAATGATACAAGCAAATAAATTATCCTGAAACTACAAAAGCACAGAGAAGGAACCTCTGGCCTCTGCCATCAAAAGCAAATGGAACAAGGGCTGCTGGATGGGTCCTGTTTCATTTTGCATTGTAATGTGTTGCAAACTGGCATTGGAGATCATTTGAGGTTAGCCCAGAAGTATGTTGCCTCTGCTACTTGACCTAGCCCAGTCATAAGGGTAAGAGGGACAGTCTAAGGAAGAGCTTCTCTCCATTGCTTGCCTTATGGATTATTCCTTCTGAAATATGAATGACAGAGTAGACAACAGCATGCATGGGGGCAGATGTGTAATGTATGCAACACTTAGCGTATGTAAAAAGTTATAGAAATAAATCAGTCCTAAACTTTATGCTTGGGTGTTAAGAGCACCCCACATATTATTACAGAGACAATATGTCAGCATGACAAGTAAATATGTCAGGGCAAAAACTTTGAACTTTTGTCTACATTCACAATTTAATGCCATCCTATCAGTTGCCTTCATTTTAATCTTTAACTCACAGTAAAATTACTAATCTATTCAGGATGCCATCCACCAACTACTGCTCCTTCAGAGGCATTTATAAAAACATTCAATCTTCTGGAATCACACTGAGCCACTGATGAATATTCAAGATTCTGCAGTCCTGTTTCCTTCACATAATTCCCCTTATCCACCTAATATGTGTAACGTGAGCAGGTAGAAAATTCTATGAATTGTATAAATTATTTCATTTTATTGCTGATTTTTATGCTGGCTATCACACAGAGTCTATTTTAATTATGACTTCATTAAAATATATTAGTGAGTCTTTGACCTAATAGACTGTCAAAACCTTGCCATGGAAATTTTAAAAAATAAATTGGATGAATTCCTAAGGTAACATTTGAAAGGACTAAGCATCTGGACTTTATCTGGCCCAGAGTCAATAAAAAATCAACCCTAATTCATTAGAGAATATAATGTACTTATACTCCATACTTTTCCAAATAAATTTCCAAACATCTCTCTATATATAGTCTTCATCTGTACCTACCACAAACATTTGATGAAAACTGAAAAATATCAACCATCACACTCATCCCCTATAACCAGGTGCAACAAAATATCAGAAAACAAAAAGGGAAATAACAAAGCTGAGATAAGGAAGCTGTGGCCCTCCAAATATTGAACTCAAACTCCTGTTAACCCTTGTCAACATGGACAATTGTCATGGATGATGGGAGTTGTAGTCCAAAGTCTGGAGAGCCATAGGTTCCCTATCCCTTTAACAAAGATGCCTCATGCAGTGTTTTTTATTTGACTTGTAATTATATTCTAACAATGCAATCCTAAGCAGCATGCCACTTGTTCACATTAAACCATAGTTTTATTTTAGCCATGGTTTAATGTGACATGCAAACCAGGCCTGTGTATTTTGATGCAATAATTTATGCAAAATGCACACAAACATTCCCAAATTGCCTTTTCAGGGAGGGGAAGAGAGACCTAGCCACATGATACATCCCAAAAGTCATGTTACCTTGTCAGGCTTCTCAGAATGCAGGGTGACATTAAAATATGATTGCCCACTTATGCAACAGAAATCCACTTGTGCAACAGGTCTTTCCATTTTTCTTCTCTCCCCCTTCCAGCCCACATGTCCCCAAAATCTGCTCCAGAGGGTCCCCACTCTCCCCAAGTTGTTTGGGCAGAACAAGTGGAGGCTGTAGTAGGGAAGAGAGGAAGGAGAAGCCCCATGCATTGCACTACATGGGGTCTCATCTAATGGCAATGATACATTAAACAAGACAACATAGATCAAGCCTAAGAAATTATACTGCACTCATTCATCAGTCCAAGATGCAATTCTCTCTCACTTTTGTATGCAGTATGATAAGGAACAGATACTAGCCTTTAATTCAGACATGTATATAAGGTGATTCCCTAACTGAAATATACCACATTTATTTGAACATAGGATCACCTCCTACAAAATACAATAGAAACCCCTCTTTCTAGGAGAGGAAATTTGTGAACCACATATCTGCTCCTGATCTTACCAGAATTTGGACAGGGAAGGGAAGGCAGAACATGCTCTATCTTTTGGTTTACAGTCTACAGATTCACACTCAGTAAATGCAGAAAGTATTAAATATAAAATTTAAGGATTATTCTAAAATGGAATATATTTTCTTCAGTAGTGTAAGTTCCAAATGATGGTAGTTTCCCTCTGCCCTGATGATTTCCAATTATTGCTCAAGATTTCGTTGGTGCAAACAATTGAACTTGCTTTCCATATTACAAATGGAAATGCAATCCTAATGTTTAGCCTCCTCACTTTTCAGAAGTTTCCAAAACTAAGCAATGGAATACTTGGTCATGATTTTTCCTTACACTGAGCTTGCTAATCAACTTGAAACACCTGGGTGTTCCACAGACGGGGCAAAGAAGTTGTTTTTGGCATCTTAACGAAAAAGTTCCATTGAACTTTCCCACACCTAAACTTGCAGCTTGAAAAAGGTGGTGGTGGAGAGACTCCCTCAAAGAGCTGCTATTTTATAGGGGAATTCTTTTCTCGCCTCCCCACCCCCAACTTGATTTATGGCAAAGGTAACCTTTTAATAAGGCAACAAGAATTGTCCCACACATGACAGCATTTCTTATATCACTGTACGTTGGAAATTTCAGTTACAATAGCTAGTATTTTTGCATTTTTCAGACCAGATACATGTTTAAATACATGATCCTTCTCTTCTATACTCTGCCAGCTCAAACTACTGCGCAATTCTACAGTAGCAATATCATTCATGTGCAGCTAAATGAGGCACCCCATTTAAATATATATCAAAATGCTAAAGTTAGATGCCTCCTGTTCAGAGTTTCAGTCATTCAACCATGCCCTTTTCCAGGATATTACATTTCATTTCTCCAGTCCTCCAGTTTTCACACATACACACACACAGGCTCAGGCCTCCAACAGTCAGCCAGCATCCTGTGGTCACAATGCATGCTCAGTCCTTTTAGGACATTCTTGGGTTTTCTTCCCCTTCATGTGTTTTCCCCAAAAGATTTTTGTACATTTGTAAACCTGTGACTTCCTCCAAGCCTTCAAATACCCTCCCTCTTATACTCAGATCATGTCATTTTGGCTACATGAGCATCTGCACTCATACGAAGTTATGAGTCCACAATTAGTACGGTATATAGGAATCTAAAAGGAATTTTGCAATAATCTTATTTTCACACAGAAAACACACAACAACTCTTCTGGAGTTCCTTGATACTCCACAAAATTGTGCGGTGGTGGTGGTAAATCACCCCAGCTATTTCCAACCATCTATATATATAAAAATGTAGGCATTGCACGTGCGGAGGTCACAGCCTTTCTCCATAACTGCTAAACCGTAATGTAACAAATTTGGCCACAACGTTCCATGCCCATCAGGGCACCTTTCATGCCTAAAATAATGATTAAACACATGTGTTAAAATAATGATTAAACACAAAAAAAACACCGGGATGAGGCACAAAAAAGGGAAGGAGGGGAAACACATAGCCATGGGGAGGAAGGAATAACCCTGAGTCAGCCAAAGCAGGGGGGGGGGGTTGGGACAGGGAAAACTGAGTAGGCCACAACACTGCCCAGTAGGCCACAGGCAAAAACAAACAGAATATGGGCCTTTCACAGGGTGGGGGAATCACAGGGATGAGGCACAACAACGGGGGAGGGGGCTCACAGGGATGAGGCACAACAAAGGGAGGAGGGAAACACATAGCCATGGGGGGAGGTAGGACCCTGAGTTAGCCAAAGCAGTAGGGGGTGGGGACATTTTCAGGAACACGCGTAGGTGGGGGAGTCTTACTTTTAAAACTTACAGTAGGGGAGTCAGGGTTGGGACAGGGCAGGTGAGGGGACTCTAAAGGGAGACTCTGAAGGTCCATTTAACAGAAAAAGGTCCATTTAACACAAAAACCCACAGCAACACGTGGCCAAGCCAGCTAGTTTTTATATAGAAGTTTAAGTAGGAGCCACTAGTGCTGTTCACATGCTCCATAATACTGAGGTACACATAATACATGTGCCACTATCAGTTGATTGTGCCATGGAGACAATAATGTTTTATTGGCATATCAAGAGAGGCAAGTCCAAGAAGGTCAGTCTATCACAATAATAAGTACCGGTGTAGGAATATGCTTGGTTTTCCTCAGGCAGAATATCTGCAGCTATGCAAAAGATTACAGAGGCAAAGGTTTTACTCACCTCAGAAACAAATGATCACTCATAAGTTATTCAAACTGATCTTGCCCATCAGCAACACCTTCCCCAAAGAAGAAAAAGAAACTCTATAGGCTTCTTTCCTCCTGACTTTTCTCAGCAAAAGTTTTTCTTTATTATTTCCAGTTACATAAACAGAGCAGCAGAAGCATTTTACCTGATGGCAGCATGACAATTTCTCTTGAAGGGAACATAGCTCAACTTGTAGGTTTAGCTACTATACACAAGCTAGCTGCCCTTAGGTGTGTACTTAAGTGAACAAAAATAACCTACAACCCAGGAACTGGTGGATATGGGGTTGCTTTCGACTTCCATTTTATATCATAAAAATAATCACAACTCTTCATCTTAGGGTCATGGGCAAAAGATTCCTGCATTGCAGGGGCTGGACTAGATGACACTTGTGGGAAGGATCTCCTTGCAAGCCTGAGGGGCAGCAGAGCTTTGCTGAGGCTACAAAGCGGCAACGGCTGCATTACCCCATGTGTCAGCTGTTAGGCAGGGGGGCTGAGCAGCCTCAACAAAGCTTTGCGGGGGCCCTGAACATAACTCATGCGTAAGTGGGGAGTTGCCTGTACTCTAAGAGTACAGTACTATGCTTTTCAGACTATTAGCAGGATATACCTTTGAGCATGAATTACCAGCAAATATTTGTTTAAAAAACAAAAACTTGGCTTATATTTCTCAATACTGACAAGACTGTATTTTAAGTTAGCTGACATCTCTCTCCCCTGCTTCGTACCACTGAAATTAGAAAGTATAGCTTTCTACGAGACCAGCATCAATTTATAAACACAAAGGATATGTTGTCTGGCAGGTGCATACTAACACTTTGGTGGTACAACTGGTTTTAATCTCCTTTAAACAAATCATGTAGAACCTTAATTGGAACAAAATCAGTTATTTGTGTTTGAAATATACCCAGGTTGTACTATGAAAGCTCATTCACTGTGACAGAGAGTCCATGGGATTTCTGGTTTGTAACCAGAGAGCTGTGTGTTTTTTAAAATCATGTCATTACTGACAATCAAGATGCTGAAACCAACAGCTGTGGGAACTCTATATACCGTAGTAGACCACACACAGAAACAGAGGTAGTGCATTGTATACTGGGGGGGAAACAGTTTGTACTGTGCGTTATGAGAAATGTTAAGGCTACTGACCTGTTGAGGTATCATGTAATAACTACCCAGTGATTATCAATGGGACCATTCACATTGAAAGATGCTTTCAAAGTAAAAACAGAATTGACAAAATACAAAGCTCTACAGTCACTCAGTAAATATTTCGAGGGTGAGGAGGCCATAGTCAGGTATTAGCATTGATATAGTTCTCTCACAAAACACAGAAATTTGAAATGTGGTTCAGAATAGTCCAAGACACAATGGGGGGATCATAAAGTAAGACATCTTATACCTTTCACTCAAAACTTGGAACACAAAATCTACCTCATAATAGCGGCTAGCACTTTGGCAGAGAACAAGCAGAAAGCTATACATGGGGAAATGAAGGACTGTAGGAGTCCCTTGTTCACACACTAGGCTCAGAATATGGTATTGGGATGATGGATTTGCAGTAGTCAGAAATGCATTCATGCTTGCAGAAATAAAGCTGTGATTGCTAGTAAACTATAGAAGCACCTTACAACAGGGACAAGTTCAGCACTATAGGTCTGGGTCTTGATAGAGATGAAATTAAATGCCTGTATCTTTCTTTAGTCAAAGAAATGCATGTATATTAAGGACCCCTGACCATTTGGTCCAGTCGTGACCGATTATGGGGTTGCGGCGCTCATCTCGCGTTATTGGCCGAGGGAGCCAGTGTACAGCTTCCAGGTCATGGGGCCAGCATGACAAAGCCGCTTCTAGCAAACCAGAGCAGCACACGGAAACACCGTTTACCTTCCTGCTGTAGCGGTACCTATTTATCTACTTGCACTTTGACGTGCTTTCGAGCTGCTAGGTTGGCAGGAGCTGGGACCAAGCAACAGGAGCTCACCCCGTCGCGGGGATTCAAACCGCTGACCTTCCAATCAGCAAGCCCTAGGCTCAGGGATTTAACCCACAGCGCCACCCACATGTATATTAACATCTAGAAAAAGTAAAATACAACAAAGCTGCTTCTGATCTTACATTTCCTTGCTTAACGACATGAGAAAGGAGCTGAAAAGAACACATGTGAAAGTGTCCTGCCAAACTCCCCCACGCAAACCTTTAAGATGCAACTGTTATCAGTATATTTTATGTTAAAGGCATCATAATTCACTGGGTAGTGTACAGCAGTGATTATGGTCCCCTTCCTGCAGGTTTACAACTTAAAAAGAAAAAAAAGCTAAAGGAAATCACAGAACAATACTGTTAGATGCACTCCTATGAGGATCTTTTATAGTGTTAAAATAAAGCTACATATGCAAACCACATTGTGAAGGAAACAAAGAAAGCTAGCCTGTCTTTGATGAACTTACTGCATGTTTCATACCGTATCTAAGAATTCACTGCAATTCAAGAATATAAAATAAACATTATATCAAAAAACTTCAGATGGAAAGAATCTAGTGCAGAAGTCTGCATCTATAATTTTGTCTGGCAGCTTTGGAGAGGTAAGTCAGGAAGCTACCAATTGAACATCCTGTAAGGATATTTAATTAAGCTAAGTGTTACGCCTACATCTTTAAACCATTTGAGAGGAAGAACTATTGAATACTTGTGGCGGAGAGGAAACTTAAGAGACACAACAGAGGCTGTTTTCCCTTTTATATGTGCAACACACTAAAATATTAGAGAGAATGGGATACATGTGAATGCCTTCCATATTCCTATGTAACCCAATTTGAGTGGTTACACATCTTATTTTGTATAGGAGAGTCCTCTTTTTTATCTTTAAACCAGACTGCCCATTCAAGTAAGAAGAGCCCTGAACTTGCCCATCAACAGTTAGGACCTGCACAGCAGACAGGTCACAGTCTATATAAACTATAGCAATTATTTTTAAAGGTTTGTATATATATACATACATATACATATTATATATATATATTTGTGTGTGTGTGTGTGTGTGTGTGAATCTGTGCACATGCAAATTTTATGCACACCTCTTTTTTAGCATCACATTTTCTCTCTTTTTTACTGATGTGCAATTAGCTACCCTAACCCCCATTCGCTGTTAGGCTACTTGGAACACCTTTTGGTGTGGGTCCCAAGGTGTTTGATCAGCGACAGTGTCAGGTGAACAGAAGCTTGCAGCAGGCCTCCCATTCCCTGCAATGGCCTGTCACAGTGGTGACATGCAGACCAAGAACGAAGTGAAGAAAGCAGGGCTTGGCTGTTCCTGCATGGAGACAGACTGTGTCCCATAAATGAAGTGGGAGTGTGGAATGGTCCTCCTTCCATAGCAGATTTCATTTCATTAGATCACAACTGCATTTGTACCAGACTGAGCACATCAAAATTGTAAAGAATTACAAATATTATATGACCTGGCCTAAACGGGTTTTTTTTTTAAAAAAAAAAAAAAGCTTAACAAGCAAGGGAAGGGAATGTAACTGTAATCTAGTGTAACATTACACCCCTTGTCATTTGTTGGGTTTGGAAAATCTGGCTCAAAACACAGCACATATGTAGTTATCATAACTGTAATTATGCATAGATGGGGAAAATACCTAAGTTTATTGTTGATTTGTGATATAATCATTTTTTAATGAAACACAGGGAAAGCAGGAATTAACCTCAATATCAGATAAGTTACCAGTGCAAAATCTATAAAGAGTTGTGGATCTGCTGGGATACTAATACCAGAAATACCACAGCAATTCCCAAGTTAGAGGCTTTCTAATGACATAACTATGCTATTCTGTCATTTTTATACTATATTTTACACTATTTTCCTGAAACACTAATACAGAAAGGAAATGGCTTATGTTTCCATTTTAGTAAGATGGGGTCCCCCCCTTCAAATAAGACTTCAAGAAAAAGCTAGACAACCTATTATGCCCATTTGGTAACATCAATTTACTCTATTCGGAGGTAATTAAGTAATGCTGAGGACGGACTTCAGTTTTATTATACTGGTTTATGGGATGGGCAGTTAAAACAGGTCCATGAGAAGGGGGAAATAATATTTAAAAAATAATATGGGCATGAGGCAAAAGCTGGAAATAAATTCTATTACAGTACGTCAAAAGCCCTCAATAAAGCTAAATGCTCAGGAACATGCTAGTACCTAACCTGTATTTTCAGTTAAACACTACATATGCAGCTTCATTCACATTTTGAATGACATAACACACCATAATTGATTATATAAAAACTCAGTGTACAACTGTAACACAATTGACAGATTTGCACAGCATGATATTAACCTGACCTAATTCACATGGCTATTGTGAGGATAAAATGGAGATGGAGAAGAATCATGTACACCACCTTGAGCTCCTTGGAGGAAAGGTGGGGTATAAATATAATAATAAATGATAATAATCCTAGTTAAGCACAGGTGGTAGCCCTGGGAAAGGAAAAGTCCATTGTCCTCTTTGAAATACACAATCATGCTCTAGTCTGATGACCTCAGATATCTGAGTACCAGTACTTGCTCCACAGAAGTCATTTCCTTGGAGCAGAAAGCAGTGCTATTTTACTAGAAAAAAGAGGTGCCAGAACTCACCATGAACACCTCCCTTGTTCTCTTATAATGGCAATGGCACCCATCTGAGAGCTGCCAGAACCAAGTTCCAGCTGGGAAAAAAGCCCTAGCAGAAAGTACAGCCTTTTGCAATCTCTCACTATCAGGACTGGGATGGGAGTTTAGCCTGAAATACGTTGTCTCTGTGCAAATCAACATAATACTGGGAGATATAGTGGCTGTGGGTACTGTAGTTTAACATCATAAGGTTCAATGGAAGATATTCAACTCAAAGAAGCAGACAAATGAGAGCTGGTGACTTCAAAAAGAGGAAGAGAAAAGCACTACCTATTCCACACCACATCCAGATCCTGATCATGGGGTGGAAATCTGACTGTCTCCAAGGTCCTATCCAATCCTGGTTCAGATGGACCAGGAAAGTGCTTCCTCATAGGCTTCCTGCTCCTTCCAATGCCAATAATGTACAAAATGTTGGGAGCCTGCCACTCCAGAAACACAAGCTCGCAGAGCTGGCCTGGATCTTGGTACTCCTTTCCCTTCATCAGTGATGTGGGGCAGAAAGGTGTTCTTAACCAGAATATTTTTCAGTGCTGGAAAGTACCTACTCCATGTGGCACTTTTTTCTTCTCAAAGAAGCATAAAATGCTCCAAATCTGTGCCCTCATCCACCCAACTATCAAATTATTGCTATCACAGCATTTAAAACAAGAATACATATTTATCCAGGACAATATAGTGCAAATTATGCAAATTATTTTAACACAATAATATCACACACATCACTGGAATTCAACTGATTCAGGTTGCCAAGCAGATGGTCAAAAATGAAAGGGTCCTTTGTAGGGTTGTTTCCCTCATATTTCTAGCATTAATACAACAATTGCAAAACCCTGATAAGGGCTGTGGAATTACAATTACCATTAGTATTGTGGATTCACTTATTTTCAGAAGTGATTATCAATTTATAAACAGCAGCAGATCTTTCCCTTTAAGATGAAGTCTAAAAATATTAACTTCTGAGCATTTTACGCATTGTGTTGCTCAAACATTTCAGTAATGGAGTTTATAGCCCCTTAAAAGAGAACCAAGGGAATCACTGTAAACAGTGATACTGTATAAATATACTATGAGAAAACTCTGATAAAATGAAAGAAAGAAAAAACTTGGCTACCAACACAACTGGAAGGAAAATAAATGTGAACTGCAGAGACTGCCTGATGTTGCCAAGGGCAATAATAGCATCTTAAAGTGATTTAAAGAGTTCTTATTTCAACATTTTTAGAGAAAAATAAATTACAAAAATCAGACCTTTGTAATTTTTATTTTGAAACTGTAATCCACCTTTGATATTAACAGTGCTAATATTTTTCAAATTATTAAATCAATGTTGGATATTTTATTTTACCTTTTATTAACATACAATATTGGTTCTTCCACAAATCTAGTTCAATTAGGCAATGTTAAAAATAATTAGGAATTATTAAAACGCTGAAGTACCACCAGTTTATTTTTGTAGTGCTACACAACTTGCAGTTTACCTATGCTAAAAGTACACTTAATGTAGTTTGAACTATCCTAATGATTCGAGTTTTGGATTACACTCAACTATCCGGGGGGGGGGGGTAGCAGAAACCAGCCAAGAGGAAGAAAGATACAATTACTTGTATGTGAAGGATAACCTTACATACCTTGGCCTCCGAAATGCTATACCATATTGTTGGCATGCCAGACCCACAGTGGGAGTATAAACAATAGGCATGAATCTTTCAATATCAGAAGTCAGCACTTTATAGAATAGTTTTTCATTTCGATCCTGAAGGCTCATCAGCAGAATATATCTGTGAAAAATGAATTATATAATTATACAGTCATCTATATATAAACCAAAAGTGAATTAGATATAAATAGGTATTTTTTCAATTAAAGGTATTTTTCATCTCTGAAAGGATGTCTCTTTCAAGTCCAAGGCACATTAACTATACCATATCACCACCAGACTTGAAATAAAAAAACACATATTGAAAGCACGCGGGTATCCGGGCAGCCCCCCGGGCAGTGTGGCGGCACCGGGCGGCCCGCTGCCCATGACCCCGTTTGCGGTCTGGGAGGTGGACAGCTCCGGCCCCAGCTGCGTCCCACGGTTAGTCCCGCCTTCCTTGCGCTCGCTCCGGCGGGCCCTGCCGCCCCGTCGAGGCTCCGCCTTCTGCCGCCCCGTCGAGGATCCGCCTTCTGCCGCCCCAGCCGGGATGCTCACCCTCCGGGAGGCGTGGACGTAAACCACGCCTCCTGGGGGGATCCCGGCCACGTCATTGCCAGCCAGCCAATTGGGTGGCTGGGGGGCGTGGCCGGGCCCCATGGCTTGCCTGCCCCCCCTAGTTTTGATCCTGGGTACGCCCATGTGGCTGGAGCTGGTAGCAGTTGCAATCCCACAATATCTGGAAGGTCACAGGTTAGCCACCCCTGGAAACTATAATTTGTGTCTACTGCTCTGCTAAGTTTGATAAGGTTGCTAAGATGACTTTGCTATCTCTTTTTTTATCCCCCCCCCCCAACTAATATTTAAGTCTATTCAGTTTCAAACATAAATGCTTTGGAGAAAAAGAGGCAATAAAAATGGTTTCAAAGATCCCAGTGCACATACAAACACTTTTCAGCAGTCATAATGGAGTTTCTACTTACCCTGACCCCCCGTCCCCCGTACATCACCCTCAGTTCTTCAGGCTGCTGGAGAAGTTGCTCCAAAAGGTCCTGAGACTTTCTGAAGCAACCTGTTAGCAGTGCTTGGCAGCTGTTATCAAAAGGAAGGTCTCTAAAGCTTCTCTTTCATTTGCTTTATTCACTGATTACATTTTCTCCCACCTTTCTCCAAGAGAATTTAAGGTGACGAGTGCATAGGCTTCTCATGTGGTCCCCCATCAGACAATGATCAGACCCAAACCCATTTATGTTCAGGATGCTGCATGTATTTCTGTGCCTTGCATATCATATCCATTGCAAATGCAGAAGCTCCTTTGGACACTGGCCAGACGTGTCAGATAATAAAGGTATACAATTGCAGTGTATAATTTCCATTATAAACATTTTATCCATCAAATGGGAAAATAACTAACATTTTGCACATTCATTTTTTCCTAGGTATTTTCAGAATTGCTTGCCAGATGTGCATTATTTCATGTCCAATGAATACTTTCACCTCCTCTCCATCTCTGTCTTAGACACATTTGAAATCCAGGAGGGTTTCCCTCTCTAAAGTAACCAAGTTCATAATCTTTCATTCTGAACGATATATAGTTTTTCTGGATGAACCTTTTGGACACACCATTTCATTTCTATAGGAAAATGACAGGTGGAGAATGTATTATGCATAACCTAATGCAGACTATGCCAGACAGTTCAGGCATGCATAGCAGCCAGAGGAGAGGGCTGAAACACAGTCTTTTTCTGAACAGTTGCCCACTTTCATTTTATTTCTTCATTTTCCAAAACCAGCTGCTTCTATTTAAACCCCTAAGAATATTTCATTCTCCTGTGCATTTCTTTAGGAAAAAAACCGGGACTGCAGAGCCTGCAAAAGTGATCTTTTCAGCAAAGTATGTGGAAAAGACTAGTGGAATTCTTTTTTCTTGCTTGCTTGCTTGCTTTTTTAGGGAATATCCTTTAAAAATGTAAATGCAAGAAAAGCTTGAATTTTTGTCCCATATCTCATTTGCCACCAAATAAAAAATAAGCAAGCAACTATAGAAATTAAGTGACACCCAACACAATGTTAGCACAAGAAGGTTTAGAGTTGAAGTTGATGTGCACAGCTTAACTGCCACCAATATAATTATACGAGTTGTGCCAAGTGGTCATGAAACATCTTTCACAAGCACAAAACTCCCACTGGATTTGGTTGGTTCACTAAACCAAAAATTCCCACTTATGAAACCACTGTTGAACAAGCAGGCTGCCACAAATGGATATAGTCCTTCACGTTAAGAACATAAGCAAACCTGACTCTAATTTAAATGGTTCAGTACTGGTGCTGTGTCTATCACAAACACCCTCTACTAGTAAAGCTGATGTGCTGCATGGAGAAAAAGAGGATGGGTCAGGTGTCTTCTACTCCCAGTGGGTGGGGCGTATGAAGGAACTTGTGGGAAACATCATCCCCTTCAAAATCACAGGAATCAATAGTTACATGTGCATGTTACTCCAAGGCTACTACCAAATGATGGCAGCAGAGAGCAGTGAGCAGCTTAATGCAAAACTGGTGTAGCCTGTCAATTAAGCTAAAGGGGAACAGCCTCACATAGAATCAAGCACAGAGTAAATAGGGTGCACTTCCATATCCATTGTGGATGCTATATCTGCACTGCAGTACATTCAATGAAATGTACCCCTGTATTTATATGTAACAAAGAGTGTATTCTACTGAAAACACTGCAATGCAGACAGACAGTATCTACACTAGATTGGGCATCAGGATGTACCCTTTACAGGCATGTCAAAGATTTTACATGCCTATACTTCTTACATTTATACTAGCAATATAAAAAACACCTCCAAACAAGCCACTACATGCTTTTTGATTCCATAATTAAGTATTTCACAAATATTTTTCAATTATGCTTACTTTTTTTAGTGCAAACACCAGTTCTGTCAACTGCTCAACAAAATTATCAATGTTTAGACTTAAATTACCATATAATTGGCTACAAATCAGGATGAGTGGCTGTTTGTGCACATACAATTCCATGCTCAGAGTAGTGTTCTTGTTCAGAAAGAGGTGCTCAGCACACTCTTTGGAAAATGCCCAAGCATGCAGTGCTTCTCTCTGTTCCTATCATGTTGCTCTTTTCAACCTCCTCAAACAGTCCATTGTGCTGAAGAACTGCATAATTATCAAGTTAACATGAGGACACTGGCCACTGTGATTTGTTAATCAAATGTCTGTATATGCAGATTACACTGTCAACGACCTGGTACCGTAATTATGGCAACATAAATCATTGTTTAAATTCGTTTGTGTGAGGCCAAGGTGTTGAGATGAACACCCAATGAATTTTTTCAGTCCTTGTTTAGCTATGCTGATGAAAGAGAGGCTGTTTTTATAAATGTGCAGAAAGTGAAGGCCTCCTTTAATTTATCTTGCATTATATTTGTAGAAACTATAAACAAAGGGTGTTATCTCTCAGTTGCACATGAGGCCAATATGGATAACTGAAGTATGAAGAAATTTACTGTATTGGCCCAAACATGTCACACCCAAATATAAGCTGCACATTTAAACCTCAAGGGGGAAAAGAAAAAAAGACAATACCCGAATATAAGCCACTCCCTTCCTCGCTCTCTCCCTTCCTGGCCTTGGTACTACCCTGCGTTGCCGTGCTCCTGGTGCTGTTTGCCCCACGCTCCTGGCAGCATACTGGATAATTTTGTACGGTTGCAAATATAAGCCGCACTTTAACTTTTCATGGTCGGAGTTTGGGGGAAAATTGTGGCTTATATTCAGGCCAATACAGTACAGTATAACTGGTTGAATCTCAGCATTTGTCATATTTTCCCTAAAAGCACTTTTTAAAAACAAATATCTGAGTCCCTTAAAAATGATTCAAGTTCAAGACTTTACCTGTCCAGGTCTGATGCTTGTCTTTCAAAGTTTCTAAGAACCCTTAAAACTTGAACGTCTTGACTAAGAAAACAAGGAGGTAGCAGTCCATGAATATTCAGCTGTTGTCTCTCTTGCAGGGTGAAAGCCAGACCCTTTAAAGAGAAGAGAAAAGTGTTTATTGAAAAGAAGATACATTTAAAATGCAGTGATAGTTAGTTTGTTAGAGAGAACCACAATACACAACATACATACATACATCTCTATATACTCATAAGTTTTAAAAATCTTTTTTTTATAATTATTTTTATTAGTTTTACAAACAAAAAGCAATAATCTTTCATTTTACACAATAAGATACAGCAAGACATACATTTCATATTTTCACGCCCTCTTCCACCCCACCCCCCCAGGCCCCCTCCTGCCACGAGAGGTTCCTATGAAGGCTGGACGGTCGAAGGCGTTTCATTTCTATAGCCGGGCTTATCTCCTCCCCCCTTCCCCCCCTTCCCCCCCTTCCCCCCCAGAGCCCACCCCTGCCACCAGTGCGCCCCAGGTCGATGAGGGAAGACAGAGGAGGGCAACCGCCCAACTATCTACCCAAACATGTCTTTTGACCTAAGACAGAAATGAAAAAAAAGAAAAAGAAAAAACAAAACAAAAAGGGGGTGACTTCCCCCCGGCTCTCCCCCTTGATTATCATGGTTTCTCAAAATCATTACATACAGTTTCATTGCAAAGAAAAAAAGAGAATTCCAACTTATCATCATTAAACTTACATCATACCATTATCAAAATTCATAAAAACATTTTTTAACAGATATCATATTTTAATTCCCTAGCCTGATCTTCTTCCCACAAGGATTTTTCATAATATTACTCCTTTCCTTTATTACTTCCTCCTCTCTCCTGAACTCCTTCCCCCATTTGATACAGCGATTCCAAAATAAATCCAAATTCCAAACTCAAATTCCATAAACCCAATCCCAATTCCATAACCATTTTTTCCTTTTCTAGCCTACTTTTAGGTCAAAATAACCTCATCCCACTCCCAATGTATCCCATTTTGCCACCCAAGCATTTGCCCTCCCCTCTCTCTACCGCTCTATCATACCACACTCTTTCCCTTGCCTATGTGCATTTTCCCACATTTCCCATGAAATCAGTCCCACTTCTTGTTGCTCCACTTCTTGTTGCTCCAATTCAGAGGTAACAAGGCATTCACATAAATCCTGCTCAGTCTTTTCTCCTAGCTGGGCTTTCCCTTCTTCCTCTTCTATGTAATCTTGCACTTTATCTTCAGATGTTGATTTCCCATTATCAATCCCGTTATGGATAACTTTATTCAGTTCCTGACATTGTTCCCTAATGTCTCTTAGCTGTGCATTGAGCTGTTGTTGCCCAGTTACAATGTCTCCAAGAAGTTTTAACACTGTCCTCTGAAAAACAGATGTTCCGGATGTTGACATTCTCACACAAAGGCAGAAGAGAGATAAGAGGACAAAGAGCCATGGAGGGTCTGAATTCCCAAGCAAAAAAGATCCAATATGGCTGAAAAGTAATTTCCCAAAGTTCTTATAATACAGTCACTGTATCTCTTTTCTTTTCATCGCAAATCGTTTAGCCTTTATTGTTGACAGCTGTCAACCTTCCCTCTCGTAAGCACCTCGCTGCTTCTCCTGGGGTACCGAGTCCCGGGTTGAGAAGGGATTTCTTACTAAAAACTTTCCTTTGGGCTTTTAGTTCTCTATATTCCTTTTCTTCTGGCTTCGGGCTAAAACACTGCCCCTGATTGCTCAAAGGGTAGAGACTGACTCCCGGTTTTTTGGTTTTTTTTGGTCTCTTCCCTTAAGCCAATTGTCCAAATCAAATTCCAAATTAAAGTCCAGACTTACTTTGACATTTTATTTTCTTGGGAGAATCCGCCGCTTACCGGGTAAGGACTCGGAGCTTCGCTTCTAGGAGGTAAGTTGGAACCCAAAATGGCTCCCGCGACTCCACTCCGCTGGTTCTCGATCGCTCTACTGAGCTCTCGGGCAGCGGAGGAATCGCAAACGGAGCAACCGCTGGGTGCTTTAGTCACCGGGACGCTCTTCCCGATGTTTTTGTGGGGAGTCCGCTCGCTCTGCGGACTTCCCCCCCTCCGCGAGGCCAGGGACTTCGGAGCGCGAAGTCCCTGCATCCTTCTTCACCGGCGCGGCGGACCGGAAGCCCCAAGTTTTAAAAATCTTAAACCAACAAATTTTTATATATTATTAAACTTGCTTCATGATATGAACTTATAATGCATCATTTCAAAAGTATATTCCCCCCTTAATACAGTATTGTATAAAAATGTTTCCTCCAAACTTATAGAAATGAATCCTTTTTGCAGTTTAAATGTGTCCACATAATATAATGAAACTACTAAGATATAAAAGATCTATTATAAAGCACAGCTGACACCTACCTGTAAAAATTTACCCCTTCTGTTGTAAAACAGGTAATTCTGTTGTATGCCAGACAGAAACTGTCAAGGTACCATGGAAAAGTGCATACAATCCTACCCTGCTTTAACTACATAAAGCTGCAATGGGTAAAGGTAAAGGTACCTCTGACTGTTAGGTCCAGTCGCAGACGACTCTGGGATCGCTGCGCTCATCTCGCTTTACTGGCCAAGGGAGCTGGCGTACAGCTTCGAGGTCATATGGTCAGCATTACTAAGCTGCTTCTGGTGAAACCAGAGCAGCGAATGGAAACGCTGTTTACCTTCCCGCTGGAGTGGTACCTATTTATCTACTTGACGTGCTTTCAAACTGCTAGGTTGGCAGGAGCAGGGACTGAGCAACGGGAGCTCACCCCGTCGCGGGGGATTCAAACCGTCGACCTTCTGATCAGCAAGCCCTAGGCTCTGTGGTTTAGACCACAGCGCCACCCACGTCCCAAAGCTGCAATACTTATGCATAATTGACATGCTGCACGGATGCTGCTTGTCAGGCTCTAATTCAGAACTGAATACACTCACATGCATCATTCACAATGTTTCCACAGCACAAGAAATAATGAAATATGGATAGTTCCATTTGTTTTCCAAAACAAAGTATGATAGAATCCAAGTTACAAAAAGGGATTTTTGTCCAATGAGTTGGAACATTGCTAATTTTACTTTTAAAAATACTATAGTCTCTATAGGCAGGTGATTACTAACGGCTCCTATTTACTGAAGTGTCATCTCGATTTCCTTTCACAAAGCTTGTGCAGAGAATAGATTATTGCCAGTTTTATTAGCCATTCGTTTTGATTTGTTTGTGGGGATGTTATGTGACAATGATCATTTTTCCTGCATTTATTCTGCTTTGCTTGCAGGAATTCACACGTTTCCTTTTAGTCATTCATTCATCTCACAATTTTCAATGCCTTTTCCCTTCATTTTTCTGAACTACAAGAATTTTGAGAACCCCTGATCAAATTGTAAGCATACAGTTTCTCTCTCCCTCTTTTTATTCCTTTGGAGAAGATTAGGCTGCTGCAGAGATCCACTTTAGCTATGGTTGCACAAATCTTTTGCATTTGCAGCTTGTAAGATGAAGACCAAGATTCTCAAAAACATTTTTTTAAATCATCATTTTAGAATAAACTACTGGCTTAAGGCTGTTGTAGCAATACAACTGATAAAAACGTTCATATCAATACAAAACATCTGGAATATCAAAATAGTTTTCTTATCTTTTGATTTCATGGTTTTTTCAAGCATCGCAAAGATGACCAAGTATTGAAAATGGAAAGAATGTGAAAATTTCAGATATTAAAATTATTTAGCAGAGTTTTAATAATCACATATTTTTAAAACTCTTTTAGGAAATTATATTTTAACTCCTGGAGTATGACAGACGTTCACACCACAGGCAGCCAAAACATGTTATTAAAAAATACTCAGAGGTCTCAGAGGTGAACATATTTTCCACATATCACTGCAGTTATTATGTCAAGTGTTCAATTATTTCAGTCAGCTCCAGACAGACTTTAAATCTGCATACTGTACTGTATGTGGAACAGGAGCACCTTATTACTTGGCCTGCACATTTTTTACTTTCACATCATCACATTTTTAATGAATATGGGGAACTTAATAACTTGAGATATACATTGCTTTTGCTTCTGAGATTCTGCATAAAAATGTGTGTGTAAATAGTATGAATTTTCTTCTTGTAAAGCTTGATGAATGCTTTACTACCTATTGAGAGATTATATGAACTTGGCTGTTTCCAAACTGTTGCTGGAAATTCATATACGAGCAAATATAGGCTGTGCAATTAAAGTGGATTTGATGCACTTGTGCAACGAACCCACTTTTTAAAAAAGTGGTAATAAGAAAAGTGATAGGGAAATGTGTAGGGAAGTGTGGAACAATAACAACATCAGATGGCATTATATAGCCTCAGTGCAATGAAGAAATGTTATATAAACAGCAACATCACATAATCTACAAACAAAGAATGCGGACACAAGTCATGATGAATGCTCAATAAACAGCTTGTCTGGAACAGGACTAATGAGAGGGAAAATGGCAAAGGTTCAGTCCTAAAAAGCATTGCTCCATTATCATTCCCATTCTTAATTTTCCCCAGAATGCCTCTAGGCCCTACATCTTCAGGGCATTATGAGGGAAAGTAGTAGGTGGGTAACTGCAGTCTTGGCAATACACCACAGCCATAGTAAAAATGAGCAAAAGAACCAAAAAAAGACTCACAGCCCACCACCACCTCTGACAAACCTGGTAACTGAGCTACTAGGGTAATGCAGAGAACCCACCAGGTTGGTACAGGGTTCGCTCAGAAGGGATCTTAACCTCCTCAAACCAAGTTTTGGCCCTTCTAGAAACCAACTACATTAATATGTAAAAACACATTAATAATGATAATATAATTTAATATTATGGTCAGAGACCAGTTTGTAAAACACATAATGGGATTGCACTCCCAAAAGCAAAGGAGACATTTAAAACAATATACAGCAATGGCTTACATATTTAAAAAATACGCTAAACGCGTAAACACATAAAAATCTTTAGGAAAAACTACCATAGAAAATTGGCCCAGAGTCACCGTATGGAGATTTTCTTGACGGACTAATTTGTATCGGGGGATGGTCTGTGCCTACAGATCTGTAGACAGAATCCTGCGACCATCCGGGTCGTCTTATGATCTTTGCCTAAAAGGAGATTGAATTTGTGTTTTTCCGGG
This sequence comes from Zootoca vivipara, assembly GCF_963506605.1. NCBI lineage: Eukaryota > Metazoa > Chordata > Lepidosauria > Squamata > Lacertidae > Zootoca > Zootoca vivipara. The sequence continues at coordinate 39,197,030 of NC_083278.1, forward strand.
AGGTCAGCAACCCTCTTCAGCAAGTGGTCAATAGTATCTCATTATAGAAAGGACATCTAAAAAATAGATGTTCGGGGCTTCCTATATTCCCCAATGGTTTCTCTTCAGGTCGTATAAACACAATTAAATATATCCCCACACTGCCTCATTTTTTTGCCATTTTAAAAGCATCACTTTAATACAGCAATGGTCGATAGGCACACTTTTATGAAAAAGACAATTATGTTCTCTCTCTAATCTAGCATCTAGCATTTCTTCTCCAATTCTACTCCCCACAGATTGAAGTGCTCAACGTACGAGTGGGCACTGAACATTCCAAGCCACCTACATCGTACATAAATTAGATTTGGTCAGCAACTAAAGAAAACATATTTATGGAAGTCTTCTGGTAAACAAATACTGCATATACAAATACCATTCAATTATTAAAAAGTGACTTGTGTAACATTCATATTTCACTAGAAACATGCATCCATAAATTGTACAGAACCAACAACAGCATGACAACCTACATGGTTAAAGTGTAGTCACATATCCATCAATCTTTTATAAGACATGTTTCCTGATTTAAGCATAAAGTAATATTCTGACACTGAAAATTATGGGTGGGGGGGATTACAAAAATTGAGAGACAAAAATTCAGTAATAACCCTTCCAAGAGCACAGCAGCAATTGAAGCAAAAGAGCATTTTACATATTTTACATATGAAACAAAAGGATAAATGGGTCAGATCTAGACTGTTAGCTGCATGTCACTCCCACTGAAGTCTGTTGAACAAGTCACACCATAACATGTCACATTTATATCAATTGGAGAAATTTATCATTACAAATGTACAAAACAATTTTGGAGTGGGGTGGGGTGGAGGAGAAATTCAAATAAAAACAATTCTGAAGTTTTTTAAAATGTACTTTTTGTGGAATTCTCTAAACACAATGAGTTGGATCCAAAAGTTTTGTTCTTTGAATGGAATGAGAGGAGCTTCCCTTTGCAGAAGCAAGGTTTTGCTCACATAAGGCCTTTACAACACAGAGAAACCAAATCAGGTTGCTATATTTTTACAAGATAGATTCAACTTTATATTTCATCTGAGTTTGAAGTTCTTGCAGAAGATGATGCTTAGTATCTGAAAAATAAACCATTTATATTGCCTATAAAAGGGACCAACAGCCCAACCTGAGTCTTTATACATCAGTATTATGTGCTTAGGGACCCAGGTGGCACTGTGGGTTAAACCACAGAGTCTAGGGCTTGCTGATCAGAAGGTCGGCAGTTCGAATCCCTGCAAAGGGGTGAGCTCCCGTTGCTCGGTCCCAGCTCCTGCCCACCTAGCAGTTTGAAAGCACATCAAAGTGCAAGTAGATAAATAGGGACCGCTCCGGCGGGAAGGTAAACGGTGTTTCCGTGCGCTGCTCTGGTTCGCCAGAAGCAGCTTTGTCATGCTGGCCACATGACCCGGAAGCTGTCTGCGGACAAACGCCGGCTCCCTCGGCCTATAGAGCGAAATGAGCGCCGCAACCCCAGAGTCGGACACGACTGGACCTGATGGTCAGGGGCCCCTTTACCTTTACCCTTTATTATGTGCTTAGGATGAAAAGATAACATAAGGATGTCATGAAAACTACTAGTTGCTCTATAGGCTCTGCCACAAGCAAATCTGCCAATGCGATTTGCTGATCAGGGTGCAAACAGTTTGTGCAAGACAAGCAGCATCCTACAGAATACAGACAAAATAAATGGGATACAGCAAGCTACCACTGATGTGAGAATAAATCTGTAAGCTAGTATCTTGGCTTCTATACTATTTATTGGAAAGCAGGATGGAAATCGTTACATTGCCACATATCCCACTCAATCTTTGTGTTCTTTATCACGAGTTGATTATGATTTCCAAAACTGCAGCTATTTTCAACATAAACAAAAAACTTTGGAAGTATAAACCTGGGAGAACCCTTGAATTTTCAAAAATGTTTCTTTCCAAAGGCTATTTGAGTAATAGAGAAAAGAGGAACATAAACAAGTTGAAATTAGAACTTTTAGGTATTTTCTGTTCACAGGAAGGCATGTTGGTACATGGTAACAAAATATTTGATTCTGCCAAGGGTTTAATGGTGCTACTTGAGCACATCAACTACAATAATGACAAATTCAAGAGAGGTAGTCACACATTCATCAGCTGCAGAAAATAAAAGTCTTATGGCACCTTAAAGACTGACACAACTTAGGATAAACTAGGTATGTGTCTTGTGCTGATATACACAACTAAAAATATAGAGCCCCTATATGCAGGAATATGCAGTTGTCCCTTATGGGGATCAAACCTGCAACCTTGGCATTATCAGCACCATGCTCCAACCAACACTGTAGAAGGGCTCCTTGAACACCAGGACTATAATATTTTTTGTAACTATGACAGTGTGACTCAATTTTAAAATCTCAGATTATTCGTGTTAAACCAGAACACTAATAATCAACACATTACAATGTAACTATTCTCATATTCAGCTAGCTACCAGAGTGTTAATGTTATGTTTAGTAACAGTTAGTTTGTTCAAAGGAATGGCTGTGGGGCTTGAGCTTGAACAAATGAGTAAACTGTGTATACTTGGTAATGTGCGGAAGGCACTTTGAACAAACTGCTCTTTGCATGTCCCAGGGTTTAGCAATGGCCTGAAAGCAGGTTCTGGGCAAGACCTTGGTGAGCTCTGAAACGAAAGATGTATTAGCCATACATGAAGCTTTCTTGGCCCCACTGGTGGTGAATGTTTTTCAAGACCAGCAGAGAGCCCACCACCCAAACAGTGCAACGATTTCCCCTTTGTACAGAGCACACAAGATCAGATATAGCCTAAGATTATCAGTTTGCAGGTCTGTCTCTTCAAGGTTAAGTGGGCCCACTGAGGGTGCTATCCCCAAGAGTCCCTGATATCACATAACCAGCACTGAAGCTTTTTAAGCCTCTCACCAACAAGGGACAAAATGTAGACATTCCAATTGGTGAGTGGCTTGACCTTATTCAAGTTTGGAGCATGCAACCTTGTTTCCCTGGTCAACTTCCTAACAGTCACACCATTATCTGTCTATGAACAGCTGTTCTGGATAGGGTAACCTGTTGAAATCTATAATATGGTTCAGCTTGTCATAAACTCAGAATCTTCAAACATGCAAATATACACCTTGCTTATTTTTAATTTATCTGCTATGATGAGAGAGAGAAATGAAAGGGAAGAACAAAATGGGGGGGCAATAATTTTATTGTTTTCTCATAAATAAAGATAAACATAACATAAACATACTCGTATATCCCAGATTACAAATTTAGGGATATCTCTTCAAAATACAAAATAACCATTAAATCTGTTCTGCCGAACTTGACTTCCCCCTTACTTCATCTTTGGTTTTATTTGTTAATTTTTAAATTCCACGCTTTATTTCCATACTCTATTTTTTGTATACTTTATCTTCATCTGTACAAACTCTATTTCTACTATTGTAGACATTACATCATTCCTGTTAGTGTTTTTACTGTTTTACAATACGTCTTAAGATATTCCAAAAATTTACTCCATTCTTTTTGAGTTTTCTGGTCTTTTTGTTCTCTTACCCTTCCAGTCAATTTAGCCAATTCTATATACTCTGTCATTTTACCTCTCCATTCTTCTACTGATGGAATCTCTGTTGTTTTCCACCTCTGTGCCAATAACATTCTGGCCGCTGTGGTGGCGTACATAAATATTCTTTTTTTTTTTTTGAACAAAATAGGATTCCATTTGAATGAAAACAAAAAACTGCCTTGGTAAATATTTAAGTTCCCAGCTGGGGCATCTGTCTTCTCTGAACTAAGTATTCAAAAGCAGAGTATGTTTCCTTATTTCAGGGTTTCCCCCACCCATTTCGAAGGAATGCGGGATAGCTTAAAACCACATTTAAATATTCAATATTTTAAATATCCATATTTAAGGAGTTACAGCTTAATATTCCAGACACACACTGTCCTAGATGCTTATCCTTAGCTATGAAATGCCTGCATGCATAGAAGGCATTTGCAATATTTTTAAAAGGCCAGAAAGGTTGAACTAAGAAATATAAAAGGAATTTGCAAATAGAAGCCCATCACTGACAATCTGTGTGTTTCACAGCGGATAATATTGGATGACCTGTAGTATCTTTAGCAAGGTATCCAAGGCAAAGCTTAGAGCGGTCATAAAAAGAGGAACTTTAAGTATAATCTCCCCATTCAGCACATTGCAAGGGCAGGGACAGAACACTCTCGCCAAATGTCTGAACTGATTACTTGTAGAGGGCTTTTGGAACTAGACTGCATGAAATTATGCTGGGGGTCATGTACAGAACCTGGGCCTAGAAAACATTTTTGGGGGAGAGGAGGCAAAGGAATTGCAGACCATTATTGGAGGGAGGGAGACTTTCATTAGTGCAATATAAAGGTAAAGGGACCCCTGACAATTAGGTCCAGTCGTGACCGACTCTAGGGTTGCGCGCTCATCTCGCATTATTGGCCGAGGGAGCCGGCGTATAGCTTCCTGTAGCAAGAAACATTTGCAAGGGAGCATCTGTTAGCCCTTGGAATTATCTTTGTGTGGTGTAAAACAAGACCCTGCCCTTTCCCCAAGTCCTGTGTGCTGGTTTCCTTTTTCATGGGGCTTTGGAAAAGCAGAAAGTAAGAGCAGCATGAGTCTTCATGCTGCTTTTGCCTCTCTAGTGCAAAGGAAAACAGACTCCTCCACTTCTTCTCCACAGGGGCAGATTGCATGAAATGGGATGGGGGGGGGGGAAACATTGCTGACACTGGCAATTTGACATAGGAAGTTGTGGAGCCCTGGCCCTACAAAAATGGATCCATTTTTGTATTTTTGAAATACTTGTCTTGTAAGTTACTCTAAGAATAAAATTTGGAGATCACAACACTTCAAACATGTTTCTATTTAAACAAAGCAAAGAATAATATCACATACACCTATTTATCTGTTTCACAGTAAGAAATAGATTTAGAGAATTGTTATATTTTGTGGTTCGTTTACACTTCTCTATCCAGAAAAACATGTTCAACAAGAAATATTTTTACTTAGCAACAGCCATTGTAAAAATCACCTATGAGAACATGCTCTGGGTAACATTACACTTGAGGTTACTTGCCGTATGTGTTTAACCAGGTTCCAGATGTGAAGTCGAAATGTAATGCAAGAATTATACTATTAATAGCTTAGAAAAAGATTATAGTCCTCGTGGGGCAGAGGTGTATTTCATAAATCTAACAAATAGCAGCATTTACTTTGGTGGCCTGCAGTACTCTGTGTGCCAAGCCTTTTCAAGTGAAACAAACTTACCATGGGTGAGTGGTCTTGTTTAATAAATATGGTATACACACACAATTATGGTACATATGCCCATTTTCAATCAGTACCCAGCGCACTCCCACAGCTGGTTTGTGAAATTATGTACACATATTAGCCACAAATTCAATCCACATCTATCCTGTACTTTGAGAAATACTGCATTTGATGTGTTTTCCACCTAACAAGTTTCAATCCAATTTAAAAATATAAGTCACACCCATGGGCGTGGCCAGGGATTTTGTTGAGGGTGGGCAGGCCTTTGGTTAAGGGGGACAGAACCTCAGTTGGCTATTTATTTATATTGATTTTTATTGATTGGGAGGGCAGCTGCCCCTCCCTGCCTCTCCGGCTACGCCCATAGCCACAAACCCTCTCTGCTCACTAGTTTGGACAGACAGCAGGCAACTAAGAAACACATCCAACCATGCCGATGTGTAAAATGACATACAACATAGCTGCCAAGTTTTCCCTTTTCTCGTGAGGAGGCCTATTCAGCATAAGGGAAAATCCCTTTAAAAAAGGGATAACTTGGCAGCTATGACATACAAATGCATTTGAAACACATTATTCACTGTGCTTTAAGGTTATGATATGTACACAACCATAGTCTCTACACTTCCCATATAGTTGCTGATGTCATGTGTCACTGTGCAGAATCTGAAATATAGATAGGCAGATAGATGCCTAACTAGAAACTGTACAACTGGTCAGGTTAAAAGTTTATTCTAATAGCAGCCTTGGTAGATTATATGCAGGAGGCAAATTCACGTTTATGTGTCATATTTATATTGCTTAATTTAATTGACGTCTACTTCTGCTTCATTGACTATGCAAAAGCCTTTGACTGTGTCGACCACAGCAAACTATGGCAAGTTCTTAAAGAAATGGGAGTGCCTGATCACCTCATCTGTCTCCTGAGAAATCTCTATGTGGGACAAGAAGCTACAGTTAGAACTGGATATGGAACAACTGAGTGGTTCAAAATTGGGAAAGGAGTACGACAAGGTTGTATATTGTCTCCCTGCTTATTTAACTTATATGCAGAATTCATCATGCGAAAGGCTGGACTAGATGAATCCCAAGCCGGAATTAAGATTGCCGGAAGAAATATCAACAACCTCAGATATGCAGATGACACAACCTTGATGGCAGAAAGCGAAGAGGAATTAAAGAACCTTTTAATGAGGGTGAAAGAGGAGAGCGCAAAATATGGTCTGAAGCTCAACATCAAAAAAACCAAGATCATGGCCACTGGTCCCATCACCTCCTGGCAAATAGAAGGGGAAGAAATGGAGGCAGTGAGAGATTTCACCTTCTTGGGCTCCTTGATCACTGCAGATGGTGACAGCAGTCACGAAATTAAAAGACGCCTGCTTCTTGGGAGAAAAGCAATGACAAACCTAGACAGCATCTTAAAAAGCAGAGACATCACCTTGCCGACAAAGGTCCGTATAGTTAAAGCTATGGTTTTCCCAGTAATGATGTATGGAAGTGAGAGCTGGACCATAAAGAAGGCTGATCGCCGAAGAATTGATGCTTTTGAATTATGGTGCTGGAGGAGATTCTTGAGAGTCCCATGGACTGCAAGAAGATCAAACCTATCCATTCTGAAGGAAATCAGCCCTGAGTGCTCATTGGAAGGACAGATCGTGAAGCTGAGGCTCCAATACTTTGGCCACCTCATGAGAAGAGAAGAATCCTTGGAAAAGACCCTGATGTTGGGAAAGATTGAGGGCACTAGGAGAAGGGGACGTCAGAGGACAAGATGGTTGGACAGTGTTCTCGAAGCTACGAACATGAGTTTGACCAAACTGCGGGAGGCAGTGCAAGACAGGAGTGCCTGGCGTGCTATGGTCCATGGGGTCACGAAGAGTTGGACACGACTAAACGACTAAACAAAAATTTAATTGAAAACCACAGTAAGGAATGTAAATGAATAAAATATTAAGTGTTAAGACTCCACGGCAATATAAGTTCTCTATAATGATATAACAAGCTACCGTAGTTGCTCACAAATTATTATCATTTGCTTCTTTAATCTATTTTTTAATATAAGGAACCTGAACATTTTTAAAGGACACATAGTACAAGTCCAGAAACTGAAGTCAAGGTAAAAAAGTTAATTAAAATTTCATCTCTTCCAGTTCTCAGCTCTCATCCAACTAGTAAACATCTCATCCAACACATGTGGCGAGAGAAAGGTTTATCTGTAAGCATCCCTCAGGAGCTGCTCATAGACTAGTTCCAGACATCTTTTAAAGGCCAAATCTGCTTTATGTTCACACTAATAATCTCCATGTGCAGTGTTTTGTTTTGGTTTTTTCCTGAAATCAAATCAGCTGATTCACTATTTTCATAAGTGCTGCCTGGTTTTTTTCTTGTTTGTTGTACTGTCTGGAAATCAAGGTCTATAATAAAAAATAGCAGCAGTGGACATCAGAATTATTAATAAGGAAACCCTACCAACTGAAACTATCTGATGTATCTCAATTATCATATAATCAGATGGCTATACTGTCTGTACTGCTGTAAAACTTTGAGAAGCAAATAAATCAAAGGTTGAACTAGCTGGCTCACAACGGCCTGGTTCACAAGTAACACCAACTATGAAAAAGTATGGACAAACAAGCATGCTAGAGTCTAGACTCTCTAGACTCTAGAGCAAAAAATATGGCTACTTCACTCCTTCCCTGCTCCTGCTCCTGGAAGCAGCTAACCCATGCTTTGGCTTAGTGTTACAGTATATGCAAACCCGGGCTCATCAACTACAGTACAGCAATTTGCATGATCACCCAGTTCACATATAACACAACAAAAAGCTAAAGAATGACTTTGTGCAAACAAACCTATCAGTTCCTGGAGAGATTGCAACTGCTGCACAACCATTGGGCTAAGTAAGCTATGGTTTGGCTTGGTACTATGTTGAACTAGTCAGAATGAAAGCAAATAAGTGGCTTAGTTTGCACATCATGCATAAAATGTGAATTTGCAGGCTCCAGGAGAAGAGACTGCAGCCACATTGTTTTTTCCCAGTTGTTCCGCTGCTGTGCTGAGCTAAGTCATGGATTGGCATGTCATCCAAGTCCAGGCTCAATGTTTAGTTCTCTCCACACTAACCATGAACAATGTGTTTGTCCTATGGTTTACACTTCTTGGTTTGTCTGGGAGAGTTAAATCATGAACCTGGGTTCACACAACACAAAGCATGGCTTAGCACAGCACAACATAGGAGTAGTATAACCAGGTTTGAGCAAAGTGGACACAATCTCTTCTCTTGGCCCCACATGTTCATGATTAGCCAGTTTGTCTCAACATGATGCGCAAAACAGTCCACTATGTTTCAGACCAGCTATAGTTATAAGTATTAAGTTAGCACTAAGCCTCAACAAGCTTTTATTTTCATTTAACACCTTGTCATTTTTCCTGAATCACTAAAGGATGTTTAACTTAATGGACTAAACACATAGGAGCTAAAGCAGGCATCCCCAAACTTTGGCCCTCCAGATATTTTGGATTACAATTCCCATCTTCCCCGACCACTGGTTCTGTTAGCTAGGGATCATGGGAGTTGTGGGCCAAAACATCTGGAGGGCCGCAGTTTGGGGATGCCTGAGCTAAAGGAAGGGCAATAAGTACAAAAATCAATTTTTCGTCTGATGTTTTAAGAGGGCAAAATCAAGGAAAGCCTAAACAGCAGATTGGAAAGGTATTTGTAACTATGCGGCATTTCTAATTTGAGAGTATACTAATTGGATTTGTTATCTGTTCTGTTAGATCAGATTAAAATCTTACAGAACAGTGTACATTCCTGTATTAGGACACAAAGTACTGAACATATATTATAAGCATCACCGAAAGTTCAATAGTAGATCAAACATTTACATATGTACACCTTGTGAAATGTCTTGATGGAGAAGGAGTTGTCCGTCTCTTATAAGGGCCCCAACAACTAACCATCAGGGGGTCTAAAAATCTGCTTGGTTGACAATGAATCAGGCAAGGGTCCAAGAAGTATTTTGGGATCTGCAATATAAAAAAACTGAAGAACTTCATTGCCAGAGTAGCTCTTTCTGCAGTCTCTCATAAAACTATCCTGAAGTGTATGTTTAAAACTAGCAGAGAAAATCTCTGCTGCCGTAGTTCTTTCCAGTTACATATATCTCTGTATTGGTTTTATTCACTGAATTTATTTACTCAGTATTTATTCATTAGTCACCATATAAAGAAGACAGTGCAATTAAACAAGAACAAATTGCATATAGCACCAGCACTTTGGAAATCCATGCCTATTGATATCAGGCAGGCACCTTCACTGTACTCTTTCTGATGGTTCCGGAAGACATTCCCATTTAGACAAGCCTATCCAGGTGTTTTGAAAGAATCTGTAGGAGTTTAAGGTATTCATGCGGGGGGCAGGCAAACATCTTTGGGAAGAGCATTCCCTAGGTGCTGCAGCTGCAGTCACTGCTCAGAAAGCCTTTTCTTTCGCCACCTGCCAAATTTATGCTGATCACCAATCCTTCTTTTTCAATTCCACGTATAAAAGAAATTTTACTACAGTTTGGGTAGAAAAACAGTAAACCCACTCTCCACACTGACAAATTCCTGTTTAGGGTATATTATGCAAATCTTCCATATGATTATGTCCTCCTTAAGATATATGTGTAAAATAATGGAAATCAATCTAGACATACTCTCTTAGCCTCTGATTTCCATCAGAGATGGGAATAAAAGGTTTGCCATCAACATAAACAGCTATATAAAGAAGGCCATATAAATTAGAGATGAATTCATGTTTCTTAATAGCAACAAAATTAGAAATGCCATATACTGGGAGATAATAGCACATCTTTGTTTCTGAATGGTTTTTATAAGATTTGGGACACAGCTGTAATGCATAAACTAACATATTATATTTAGTCCTATGTGTATCATGTGTTACAGCAATTCCATATGAGTTTCTTCATTCCCAGCAGTGGCCACATGGAGCAAGAAAATAATAATGCTAATGCTTTGTTTATAACTTTTAATGTCCCTGTAAATTAAATCTGAATTATTATCACTCTATCGCAGAAGGTGGATAAGGCTGAGTGAATGTCTTGTATAATACCAACTAGTGATAATACTAGTGGTGTCCTGATTCATAGATCAGTCTCTTAGTCACTGTTGTCTGATGGAAATGACAAAGAAGTGATTTTGACACGTGTGGAGAAATGGCTGGATAGATTTGCAGAGCTGAACAACTACTATTCCATTTACATTTAGTTTTGGAAATATTTTATTAACAACAGATCTGGTCCAGTCTTTTTCTCCTTCCATAGTAAATCCAATTCCCTTGGCCACCTCTTGCTCTTTCTTGAGCATTCTGACTTTATTTTGCCCCACAGTGTGCTAGATTATTATTATTTTTTTAAGCATAGTTGCAATCTTTGGTCCCAGCATTTTCTGACCTCTATTTTGGCGCAGCTCATTAAAGTCAGCTACCGTCTGTGTAGTCAATGTTACGGTAATATCACAAAAGGGGATGAGACTTGATAGCATTGAATCTCTTCCAACTGTATGACTCTGTATGCCATTCTTAGTAAGATGATGTGGGGCAAGCAGGAGCCAAAGTTAGATCATCCTATTATATCTTCAGAGAGTTGACAAAGAACTAAAAAAGTTGAAAGACTATTATTTTGAACAAATGTTTTCGACTAACTTTGAGAATGCTTTGGCAGTGGAAAGGCAGGATATAAGCTTTCTTATTAGATAAGTAACTAAATAAGCAATGGAGCTATTAATCTAAATGGTGTATCTTCAGTTCATAAAATATTATTTAGCCATTTTCCCCAGTGCTGTTAAATAGAGATGAGAATATCCTTCAGTTTTGATGATGATTTTTCAAAGTGGGTAAAGTTTTTCTCATGTTAGTGTTAAATGTTTCTTTGAAATAAACAGATGTTTGCAAAGAAAAGTCACAGAATCATAGAATTGTTGAGTTGTAAGGGACCCCAGGGGCATCTAGTCCGACCCCCTGCAATGCAGGCATCTCAATATGCAGTGCACCATCCAATTTGAAACCATACTGGACCCTGCTTAGCTTTGCAAATGTGCTAGCAGTTTTATTGCTGCACCACTAAGAGAACTACTGGTAGTTACCAGTAGAAACTGTTATGAGAGGGTGAGGGAACCCATAAAAAGCTTGGCTCCAGCCTAAGAGCAGTATTTTAAGGTGTGTCTGTACCATAGGTCAGATGTACTGTATTGTTGGATAGTACATGTTTGTTAAGGTAGAACAGGGATTAATTTCTCATTATCGCTAACATCCTGGCTGGAGTTCATTGTGGAGAGCACCATTTTGGGTATCTCTGATTTAGTGGGAATTCTAGTTTCTGTTAGTGTGTAGATGTTGCAATGTGTAGAGAAATATATTAGCTATGTAGCCAATCTTTTCACATTTAATATCTTTGACTATTGTACAGTTTTTTAAAATCTTGAAATACGTCACTGTGTGTGTGTTGTTAGAGTTTGTAGTGAAATTGTGCTGCTGCTGCTGCTGCTGCTGCTGCTGCTACTGCTACTGCTACTGCTACTGCTACTGCTACTGCTACTGCTACAGCAGTGTATTCTAGTGGCTAAATTTTTGGATTTGTACTTGTACAGCCGAATTTCAAGTCTCCACTCAGCCAAAAAGATTGCTGAAAATTGCTGGGCTGCTTATTGCTGGTTGTTGTAAAGATAAAATTGGAGATAAGGAAATCATGTATGCCACTTGAGCTCTGTGGCACCCATCTTTCAAACTGAAATGGCTCAAGATATTTTTAAGGGCAGTTTTTTTCTGCTTTCTGTACTTTTGCTCACCTCTTGTTATGTAGTAGAATTAAGGTTCTACTTGCTGCAGCCAGAGAGGTGGGCAAGAAAAGTGGCAGACCCCTAAATTTCAAACAGCTTGTAAGGACTCATGAGTGTTCTTCCTGCCCCTGCCTAGAAAATTATTATATTTTTAAGAGAATGTCCAGTCCCTTCTTTTTGCCTTTTTAAGGGACTTTTGGTGTTTAGGTTGTGTACATGTGGCAATTTAAAATGGATTTGTGTGCATGTTTATCATGACATTATGTCCTCATCTAAGTGGCAGACTGCACACACACACACACACACACACACACACACCCTTTCATTTTTGTTTTTTCCTGTTCTGTGGATAGAAAAAATAAAATGTAAAATTGGCCCTTTTGAGTACTCTTTAATTACCCCTCACACACACCAAATTACTTTAAGGGGTCTAAGTAGGAATAAATTGGTCAGATTAACCAGTTGGAATAAATGGTTATTGTTATGTAAGTGGTAGCTGTCGTCACATATTGGAATATATGGTAGCTTCTCAGCCGTTTTATATCTGGTATGATTTACCATATTGAAGACCCAAGTGGCATCTAAAAACTATGTCAAAATTATGTAGAAAATAAAGCCACTTCAGGAAACTGAAGGCTGTTTGAGATGCAGGCATCTGGAATCTAGGTCAGTCCGCAATCACATAGAACAAATTCCTGGCCACTTTGGTAATATTGTTTTAAACAGCATAGGGAAACAAATGAGAAAAACCAAGGCTTATTTTAAGTTTTTCTCAAAGTTGTCAGACAGTACTCTCCAACTCTCTAGTCTGTGTCACTTGAATAGTCCATTCTTCCATGTCTACACACAGAGGGGTCATCACCCCACAAATTACAAACTTGTAGTGTATTACAGGCCAACATAAGAGGCATGAGTTATTGTAGCTCATTATTCTATTCCATTTTTAAAATTAATAATGTATATGTATACACACAAATAATTAAAAACCAATACTACACATTCTACCGCATTCTTAAAAATTCAGATGCAGTAACATCTTAACAAACCTAGAGTAATTTATTAGACATAAACAGAGAATATGATGGCATATAATCACTTAATTTATCATTCAAAAAATGAAATAATGTTCATTTATCAACAAACTAATTTTCATACACACAATTTTTACAAGACCAAATATAATGTATGATTGGAAACATGCCTTGTAGAAGCAGCTAGGGCATGGATAAAGTAATAGCCAAACTAGTTCCAGGTAGTGGACAGTCAGAAAGTGTGAGAATCATTTCTCATCCTTAGCTGACCTTCTGTAGTGGCAATACAACAAAGCAGTGTTGTGGCCACCAGGGCCACTGCTGGGGGTAGATCTTAAGAAGAGGAAACTCAGTTATTACTCAGATTTTCCAGTTCCCTGTGATTAAGATACAGGAGAGAAGCAATATTTAATCGTAGGATGGGTCAGATGCTAGTCTTACACATCTGGCAAAACCAGATATCACATTTGGGTAAGAGCACTCCCAAACAGCTGTCTGCAAGATATTATTGCTAGCCGCCTTCTTCCTGCTTTCCTACATGAACCTCAAAAAGTTAAGACCCAAGCTACTGTATTTGAGAGTGATAATTACACAAAAATTGTATGACCACAATCATTTTTACTAGCCTCCTGCCTGTGTTATGGCTCTTTGTAGCATGTTCACAGTGTGAATAAATCACTGAGCATTTATATAATGCTTTTGGTGTTTATTGCATTTCACATGCATCTTCTCAGTAATCCCTACAGTAACCTTGTAAGGTATTTGGGGATTTTGTTTCTTATGAACCTGTGGCCCTCCATATGTTGTTGTTGGGACTGCACCTGCCATCAGCCCCAGCCAGCATGGCCAATAGTCATGGCTGATGCAACTTATAGTTTATCAACATTTGGAAAGTTCCTTAACCGCATCCCAATTTTAGAGCTTCAGTAATACTGGAATCTGTAGCATCAATTGTAGCTCTGGCATCAATGATTCATGGCCCATTTCACACTCTTGAGAATGATGAAGACAGAAAACCAAAGCCAATATAGTGACTGAAATTGCAGTTTCTTGTTAACTATGACCCTGAACAGGGTTTAGGCGGATGATCCTCAAAGAGAAAAAGTCATTATTTTATGTTCATTAAGAAAACCTGGAAGGTTAGGTTTGTTTTGCTTTTTCTCTCCTTCACACATAATACAACTGAAATAAAACATGCACAGTGTCCCATGCAGTTTTAATTTTTGATACCCCTGCTCTGAAACATTTTCAGGAGACATAAAATAAGCACTCACTTCCAAAAGAAACAGAAGCTACAATACCACTTCAACAGCATTTTTTTGAAGCAGTATCACACTACTTTCCTGTTATTCCCAAAAGGAAATAGAGTTCTCCTTGAACATTGTCTGTCTTAAGAAATTACTGAAGTCCGGGCTCCCTTCCTGCCTGAAGAAGCATGAGCCAGCTCAGCATATCTAACATTTACCGGTAGATTCCCCCTGAAAAATAGGCATTTTACAAAGAGGTTAAGAAGATTAGGTCCCACTCTGCAGAGCTTTTGGTTTACATATTGACATTCTGTCTAGACCTGGGATTGTCAGACTCTGTAAACCTTCCCCAATTTTTTTTTTTATACTGACCCTCCCCCTAAGTTCAACCAAGGGCTGCTGCTCATATTACCTTAGGACAGATACACAGTACTGTAGATAGATTCTATTCTCATATTTCATATGAACATCATAAAGTATGGACAACTTCATCCTCCATCTTAAAAAAAGGGGGGGGTAAAGTCTTACAGACAAAACCTAGAAAAAATTTTTATCTCAACCTGGCAGCTAGCAAAGATAAACAGAGAAAGTAGAGATGAATCAGTATATGAAGATCCTAGGGAGGGTCTTAGAAGAAAGAAAAAAATGAGAAAATAGGCTACTTCCTATCCTCCAATACTGATAAATTATATTTAGGCCAACACATCCACATGGATCACTAGCCTTATGTTCACCTTTTTCATTTCCCCCACAGGCAAATTTACAACTGCTGTGGATCCAGCCTGAAACTTCCAAGTGAAAAAAGGTAAAAGGGGAGATTTCAAGGGGAAAGCAGCAAGTCAGAAAGGTCTAACCACCTGCTCATACTCAGGCTTCTTGTTTACTTCCCTGTCCAAGCCCACTTTGGAAAAGCAGTATTGTAGTTAATATTACATATGGTTACTATGAATATGTAAATTGACCCTAATAATGGGGCCTACAAAGATATGGCACTATAATAATCCAATAAAGAACAACTTCACAAGTTAATGTGGAATTGTAAGAGGCAGTAATGTTTTAGCAAAACATTTGAAGAGGAAACATCCACATTATCCCAAGGTAAGGTCCACAGATTTTAAGGCACCTGTAACTTATACAGTGGTACCTTGGTTCTCAGACTTAATCCGTTCCAGAAGTCTGTTCCAAAACCAAAGCGTTCCAAAACCAAGGTGTGCTTTCCCATAGAAAGTAATGCAAAATGGATTACTCCATTCCAGACAATTAAAAACAACCCCTAAAACAGCAATTGAACATGAATTTTATTATCTAACGAGACCATTGATCCATAAAATGAAATCAGTAGACCAGGCTGCAATCTACTACCCAGTAAAATAAACTGGCAGTGATCTACCCATTACCACTGGAGGGATGAGCACGGGGTGCGTGAAGGAGGAGTTCAAGGGGGGGAAGGAAAGGGAGGCAAAAGTTCTCTCTCTGAGGAGCCACTCGGCTTCTCTCCCCACCCCACCCGGCCAGCCTTTCTGGATCCTTTCCCCCACACACATAGTGCCCCTTCCTCACCTTCTTCAGGGCTGTCAATCAATTATTTGTGGATGTGGCAATGGCTGCTTTGGATTGGCTGCTGCTTTGTCAAATGGACAGGTTATTAGCGGATGTAGCAAAGGCTGCTTTGGATTGGCTGCCACTTTGGGAATTTTGCTTGCATCCCCCCATTTTCTTAAATTTGAGCCCCCCCAAATAGGGGGGAACTTATACTTGAGGGTGTCTTGTAGACAGAAAAATACGGTATATCAAATAAATCACTTCTATAAACAAAAATTAAACAGAGCCCAGAATTTCATAACTGCCCTCCAGTCTAACATACAAACTCTGCAGGTGTGCTCTTCACAAAGACTTTCAGCTGAAATAACTCCCTTTCATGCAATAGCTTCCCATATTAAACTGCACATAAATAGAATTCCGTTTTACTTCTTAGATCAAGAGTTTTACCACCATCTACTTTTTTAAGAGAAATTTTTAAATGGCCAGTTTTCATCAATTTTCTACTGGATACTGGTTTGTTATTTCTACTTTTCCTTACCCTCCAAAACCCTCAGTCAGGGCTAAATGACTGGCAGCTCATTATCTTCTTGGGAACAACCAGTATCCAATGTTCTTTCCTTTGTCATGAGCTAATGAACCCACAACAAATAGCTAAAATGGTAACTGTTTGTATCTTACACAGAGGTCTTTTCTAGAAAACAGCAACATCTGATTTTATCTTAACTGCCATAGTAGAGCAAGCTCTAATCCAAACTAGTCAGCGTTTGCCCAAGGTATTTTCCTGCATAAGCCCAAGCAGCAAATGGTTTCACGCCCCAGTCAACCAGTCAAGTTATTTTGGCTCCCAAGATGGAAAATTCTAGAAATGCCTTTTCCTTGCAGTAAAAATATAGTACAGTACTGTAATAATAAATCAAATTAAAAATTGGCCATCTTTTCATGACACTAAAATCAGTTCGAATCCCTGCGACGGGGTGAGCTCCCGTTGCTCGGTCCCAGCTCCTGCCAACCTAGCAGTTTGAAAGCATGTCAAAGTGCAAGTAGACCTGGAAGCTGTACGCCGGCTCCTTTGGCCAATAATGCAAGATGAGCGCTGCAACCCCAGAGTTGGTCACGACTGGACGTAATGGTCAGGAGTCCCTTTACCTTTATCTTTATTCTATATTCTATTCTATTCTATTCTATTAATTATATTATATTCGGCATCCCCATGGAAAGAGTAAACTGGTTTGAGGTTTTATTACAATCAAGTGGCATATAAATGTTGTGAAATAAGAAAAAACTTCTGATGGGTCAGCGGAGGTCCTGTCAGCGCATGACCCCAACCTCACCACCAGTCTGTCCCTATAGTCATGATAGTGCTATGATTTGAGATTACCATGCAAATCTGCACATGCTCAAAGTATATCTTTCTTATCAGGGTTGATAAACTTTTGTTTGGTTGGTTCTAACATATTTGGACTTTAGAAGCAGTTGTAAAGCACAGAATGGGTATACGACATCTGTGCTTCACAACTCACTTTGCCATGCATTAGGAGCATAGGAAACTGCCTTACACCAAGTCAGATCATTAGTCCATCTACCGGTAGCTTGCTATCGTCCAGGCATGTCCAACTCCCAAGAGACTGGCAGTGATCTACCCATTGTGATTGGAGGGAGGAGGAGCATGCGTGGGGTGGGTGGATTGCCCAGAGTCGTTGAGATTTTTTTAGGAGGGAAGTGCCCAGAGTTTTTTTGGGGGGGGGGATTGCACAAGAGTTTTTTTTAGCTTTCCCCCCATAACTTTTTGTACACAATAAGGATCCCACGATCTACTAGGATCAGCCAGGGATCTACCAGTAGATCACAATCTACTGGTTGGACACCCCTGGACTCTACTCTAACTGGAAGCAGCTCTCCAGGGTTTCAGACAGGAGACATTCCTAGTCCAATCTGAAACAAAAGAACCTTGGACCTTCAGCATGCAAGCAGACACTCTACCACTGAGCTTCAGTTCCAGCCCTTCCAAAAGCCATGCACATAGTTGTCTAAAAACAGAAGGGGGACATAAGACTAGTAAGTCGAGGGTCTAAAACTATCTAGTTGAACTATTGACTTCCAAGAAAACATGCAGAGGTTATGTTGATAATCCTAATTCCCACCACCTTGAAGTAATGCACAAAGCTGGCCCCAAGGTAACTCCCAAAGTACTCCATATTCAATGGGAATATATTTCTTTTCTTCCTCACCCCCCCCTTTTTTTTACAATCCATGTGCTGTTACCCATCTTTTCCTGAGTAATAATTTCCTTTATGGTGCTTTTCTAAATGTTTTAGACAAGTTTAAGACTTTTGAAAAGATATTTAACTTCTTGATTGATAAAACAGCTAGGTTGGACTTGATTCTCTCTTCCTTTTGTAACGTCCTAATCTTCTGCTTCCGTGCATTTCATACTCTTCTCTTTGCACACACGCACCCAAAAATAAGGATATCAGAGAAGCATATCCTTTTAGCGATTTCACACCCCATGTATCACCCCATACATCTTTAAAACAATTCTCTCTTTCTGTAAGTTGTTCAGTTTAGAACAAGTTTAGAACTTACCCGACAACTGTGACCATTCATATCCAATGGGCTGGTGGAGCTGGAGCCACAGTATCCTACAGTGTTGCCTGGAAGGCAGTAGGTAATGGAGAGAAATGGCACAGGGATTTTTTATGTGAGTCTCCTATTAAATAGTGTGGTCTGACTCTGGAAAGGCAATAGCACCACTTGATCATGACAGAGGCACTCACAGATTTTGCTTAAAGAGTCAAGTTTTACTGCCAGGAACAGACAGCTGACTAGAGCCAAACTGCTGCTCCACATGAGGAGATCACGTTGTGGCCAGTAGCCCTAACAGCCTGGCTGTTGGAAAGGAACAAGGTGCTTGTGCCCTAAGGGTCAGGGCAGACACCTCTTCCAATATTTGAAGTGGCTGTCCCTTGAACAGCAGTTTGCTCTGCCAGAGAACCATCGCCCTGCTGATTGCAGCACCTATCATAAACCTGTCAAGGACAGAGAAGCAAACTGGGGCGGTTGCTGTTGGACCAGTTGGCAACCCTGCGGGAGCGTAGACAATTATGAAACTTTCTGACCAGTTGAGCACCGTGTTTGTGTGTGTGTGTGTACAGATTATAAGGCATAAGCAAACAGCACCACCGCACCATGTCCAGCTTGCATTTGAACATGAGATGGGGAGTGAGAAGATTAAAGGGACGAATAACTCGGCATAAAACTCCCCGGGGGCTCCAGCGTGGCTTTGGGCTTTCGCGCGCAGAGAGAGGAGGGTGTTTTGCTGACCCGCTTCGCTTTCTCTCCCTACGGCTGCAGGAAAAGGCCAGAGCCGAGCGCTGGGGCGGAGCCAAGGCAGAAAAGGCCAACCGGCTCGGTTACAGCGACGGAGAGGGAAAGCGAGCGTGGAGGGGGGAAAACAACAACACCACAAACCTCCCTCAGCCGGCGAAAACTTCCCGACGCTGCGCTTGCAAGCACTGCAAACTGCCAGGGAAGCCTACTAAACCCAGCACGATTCACTTCCGAGGGAGAGGGGGAATATATATCGTGCATAAAGAGTGTGGGGTGGCGGGAAGATGTGTAAGTTGACGCCGGTCCCCTCATGACTTTTCGCGCCTCTCCTCGTTAACCGACCCTCCGACACAAGCACCCCACAGGCCGACTCCATTTAAGGTATACCTTATTGAGAATGGGGTCCCTCATCACCTCGTAGCCCCTCTTCTGAGTCCACACTGGGGGCAGGGCTTCCCCCTCACAGGGAGGACTCCTGGCGGCGGCGGCGGTGGCGGCTCCTTCCATCCCTGGGGTCGGTCAGTCAGTCAACGGGAGGCGGGAAGGAAGAGCTGTTGGCCGGGCGGTTAGCGGTGACGCCTGTTGCTCGTGCTGGGTGCTCACTTGTGGCTGCTGCTGCCGCCTCCTCCTCCTGTGGCCTGCGAACGCCTCTTGGGAGGACAGGCTGTGGGGGAGAGGAGGAGAAAGAAGGAAAGAGGAGGAGGAGAATTATTGCCTTCGCAAGCCGCCTCCTCGCAGGGGTCAGCGGGGCACGGGAAACCGCTGAGTCACGCTGAGGGCGCGGGGGAGCTGAGCGAGGCTGAGCGTGGGGGCCTGTGGGGTAAATCGGGTCGGGTCAGCTCAGAAAGACCGTGCGGGGACGGTCGTGTCCTGTGAGGGTATGTGGTAAAGCAGGCCTCTCCCTCCTCCTCCTCCTCGCCCGTTTATGGCAACGCACTGCTGCTGGCCCCCTTTTGGACATGGACCGAAATCAAGTGGCGAGGCCTCGCCCGGGCTAGGCCCATCTCAGGCAGGGGTTTTGATTCCTGCCACATGAGGTCAATGCCAACAGCATGCACTGGGAGCACGGCTTGGAGGCAGGCAGAAGGTTCCAGCGTCAGCCCCGTGCATGTAGCTCCTACTTGGAGAGAGAGGAGTCTCATAGACTGGCGTTTATTGTGAGATCATGCACGTTTGCTTTTTTATTTGTTTGTTTTTCAGCATCAATGCCACACCAAAGATATCAAAATGATAGCACACATCCCCCCCCCATTTAATGCAGGAGTACCAACTTGGTCCCATGGGTGCCTGAGGCCATGGGTGCCATGCAGCGTGCATTGCCCTGGCACAGGAATTTGTGGGTGCCTGGCTCCTTCATGGGTGCTGGGGCAGTGGTGCCAACTGCTGTGTAAAATCAGATCGTTAAAAAAAAAAGTTGCCAACATCTGTTCTGTGATATCTGAAAGATCTGTTCAGATATTATGGGCTTCCATACAGGACCCTGTTAACAATCAATTAAATATCACAAAAACAGCAGCAGTTATTTTAAACACATTTTTAATGAGATTTTTCCAAATCAAATTAAATTGGGGGTCAGGAAAAGTGGATACTTTCAAAAACAACAACAACAACCGTGCATCCTCACCCCACTCCACAATCTCTTTCAACTTGTAATTCCCAGCATCATGAATTTATGCATCATGATGTGTAGTCATTTGTAGCCTTCTCTGCCATGAATTGGTCTAATCCTTTTCTAAAGCCATTCGAATTTCTAGCTATCACTACTTCATAAGAGGGAGGTTATCCATAGTTTAAAGAAGTACTTGCTTTTGACTATCCGGAATCTTGCAATATTCAGCACAGAAGTATTTTGAGACAGAGCAATGTACTTTAATAATTAACTGCCTTTAATTCACACCCTGAATGTGGAAATCATTGGTCCTTTATGAATTGCCTGTAAATACACTTTCATGATGGTACAATGACGTTTCTGTGTAAATTGAGCAATTAATCTATAGTTTTCCTGATTAGCATTAGCAAAAAAGAAGGAGAGTATTGATCGATTGAGCGTTTCTACAGAATAGATTTGCATTTTTATAAAGTGCCTTACCTGTTTGGCAGCTTTCTTAAGAGAACAGCATTGGCAGCAACGTGAGACACTAAGAATGCTTCAGGAGAGCTGTTTGTCCCAGTGACGGTGGTACTTTTGCTAATGACCAGCAAGCTTAGTCAGCAAGCCTGACACCCTCAGGCCACACAAGGACAGTGTGAGTGCCCACACTCATCACTGCCAGTCCACTGACAGTAGCAGTAAATGGTTTGTATCTGCAGCATCAGGAAAGCAGCAAACAGCTGAAAACAATCTTGTGCAATCATCAGAAGCAGTAATTGAATCTTGTACTCCAGTAATGGGAGACCTGTGGCCCTCCAGATGTTCTTGGACTTGAGATCCCATCATCCCAAGCCAACACCATAGGTCAACGACTGATGGGATTTGTAGTCCAGCAACATCTGGAGGGTTATGGACTACCCCCCATTCCTGTTGTGCCCAGAAATTTTGCTGCTTATCCATTGAGCCATGAAAATCAAAGGTAGCTGACCATATCAGGTTCTTTGCACAGTTGTTCATATGTTGTCAAACATTTCCTGCATCAGCACATTGTACAGACTTTAACCTTTAAGTATAATAAAACAAAGTGTTTTCTCTTTTTTATGACAGTGTTTTCAGACAATTTTGCACAGTTCTGCACAAATATATCTGCAGATCCAGACCATAGCTGTCCTGAGCAACCCCTTTGGTATTCACCTGCATTCCTAATAGGTCCAGGAATTTGTCTACATAGATTTCATCTGAAGAATTGGCTTCTACATTTTTAATCCTGCAATGTCAATTCAAGTGCAATATATAATAGCAATAAAAGCTAATCTTCCTCAGGGGAGCTAATGTTAAAAAGTGTTTACATAAAGTAAGAAGAAACAATACGCAACATCACCAAAAATCCTCAAATGTGCTAGTATGTTAAGCTACTGCAAGGCCCAGAATTAGGGAAGCAGATGACATATCAGGAACCAGAATTGAGATCTCCCGACTCACCAGTGTTGCACCACCAATAAGGCACCTTGGGGATACTTAAGCCAAAAGAAAGCTAGTAGGCTGGCACATTTCTGAGGCTGCACACTTACCTGGGAGCAAGTCTTATTGAACTCCATGGGACTTTCTTCTTAAGTAGTCATGTGTAGGATTACACTGTCAATATTCCACGTCTAAAAACTTGATTAGACTTTTTTATGATTAAAGGGGGGGGGGGTGTATCAGGCAGTTAGCATGGCTGGTGCAAAATAACAAGCATGAGATACTGTTACTGCTGTCCCTGCCCATTTTCCAGACAAAGTTGAATGCAAAGGAAAGCAGATGTTCCTTACACTTCTGCCTACATTGTAGGAAAATACCACTTTTCCAAAATTCAAACCACACTTCTCTAGTGATGGCCTAAAAAGGTGCCCTGAGATTAAACTACTTTTCCTTTCTCCTAAATTTTTTTCTCTCAGAAAAGAAATGGCTATCCCATACGATCTTGGCCTACAGTTTTCAGACCGTATCTCCCTGTGTGAGTTCCCATAGCAGCTGTGCTCTGCAGGTTAGGCCTTGCCCCAAGTGCCTCTGCTTTCAGAGGTAAGGGCACTGTGAAGACCCACCCAAGTTTCACAGGGTTACTAGCAATAAAAAGATAGTAGAAATAATGGAATTCAGAATGGGACTACTGCTTTTCCTAAGAGAAGTATAGCAGATCTTTTCAAATGCAACATCCTCTTGATTATTATTTGTTGCATGGCTGTGGAATAGCCTTCCCCCACTTCAAGATAGAAACAAATAGAAATTAGGACGAGTTAAATCTGTGGGACTGTGTAGGCAGTCACTGGAGAGATGAATAATCCTGGGTTGGCCATAGAGATGTGCTTGTAGAATGTTTTGCTTTTTAACATTTAGCCACTTTGCATTAGGCATGATAAACAATAGTTCTATTAATTATATAATGTAGCAACCCTAAAATTATGCTTTCATATTACGTTTCATGCAACTTTTTAGAACAGCAGAATATAATTTTAAATAAATAAATAAATAAAAGAAATGGGCTACATGGGAAATTGTCCTTGGAAAATAACAATCCATTTGTCTTATTTGTTTAAGAGCAAGATTTGCACAAGACCTTTACAACATCTCTTTGGACTTTTAATTTGAGCAGTGTTAAATGTCTTTCATCTTTCTGTGTTGACCTCATTATGTCAGTGAAGCTGAAAGCCTATACTTACTAAAATATAAACTTTCATAATGAAGCAAGTCAGGATATGCATTCTACATACTCTAGCCACCTGAAGAACAATACTTGAATAATATTGTTTGCATTTGCTTGTAAAGAATAAATACTCGAAAAGAAATAAAGTTGCACTTGCTTGTATCAAGAATAAATACTTGAAAAGAAATAAAGTAGCATGGAGGCTACTAAAATAGACATGTTCTTTGCCTTACCTCACGCAAGAAGTGTTTTAAAGAAATAATAATTTTTATTTCAACCTTAAATACCATTTACAAAGAAGGACTGAGCTCAGTTGTGGTTTACTTCCAAATTAAGTGAATTTATTAGTAGAGACTTAGATCCACCCCCACTCTTTGTTTTGTTTTGTTTTTTATTATTTAGTGAGTTATAATAATTTATAATGATAATTTATTATTTATACCCCGCCCATCTGGCCGGGTTCCCCCAGCCACTCTGGGTGGCTTCCAACAAAATATTAAAATACAGAAATCCATAATAATAATAATAATTTATTATTTATACCCCGCCCATCTGGCTGGGTTTCCCCAGCCATCAAACATTAAAAGCTTCCCTAAACAGGGCTGCCTTGAGATGCCTTCTCAAGGTCTGGTAATTGTTGTTCTCTTTGACCTCTGGTGGGAGGGCATTCCACAGGGTGGGTGCCACTACCGAGAAGGCACTCTCTGCCTGGTTCCCTGTAACTTGGCTTCTCGTAGCGAGGGAACTGCCAGGAGGCTCTCGGCACTGGACCTCAGAACGATGGGGGTGGAGACGCTCCTTCAGGTATACTGGACCGAGGCCGTTTAGGGCTTTAAAGGTCAGCACCAACACTTTGAATTGTGCTCAGAAACGTACTGGGAGCCAATGTAGGCTTTCAGGACCAGTGTTATGTGGTCTCGGCGGCCGCTTCCAGTCACCAGTCTAGCTGCCGCATTCTGAGTTAGTTGTAGTTTCCGGGTCACCTTCAAAGGTAGCCCCACATAGAGCGCATGCACCACGCTGGCGAGACAGTCCGCGGGCAGATAGGGTCTCAGCCTGTGTACCAGATGGAGCTGATAAACAGCTGCCCTGGACACAGAATTGACCTGTGCCTCCATGGACAGCTGTGAGTCCAAAATGATTCCCAGGCTGCGCACCTGGTCCTTCAGGGGCACAGTTACCCCATTCAGGACCAGGGAGTCCTCCACACCTGCCCGTCTCCTGTCCCTCCAAAACAGTACTACTGTCTTGTCAGGATTCAACCTCAATCTGTTAGCCGCCATCCATCCTCCAAGCACCTCCAGACACTCACACAGCACCTTCACTGGTTCTGATTTGAAAGAGGTAGAGCTGGGTATCATCCGCATATTGAGGAACATCCAGCCCAAACCCCCTGATGATCTCTCCCAGCGGCTGCATATAGATGTTAAAGAGCATGGGGGAGAGGACAGAACCCTGAGGCACCCCACAAGTGAGAACCCAGGGGTCTGAACACTCATCCCCCACCACCACTTTCTGAACACGGCCCAGGAGGAAAGAGCGGAACCACTGTATGACTGTGCACCCAGCTCCCAAGCCAGACGGTCCAGAAGGATGTTATGGTCGATGATGTCAAAAGCCGCTGAGAGATCCAGCAGAACTAGGAAACAGCTCTCACCTTTATCCCTAGCCCACCGGAGATCATCAACCAGTGTGACTAAGGCAGTTTCAGTCCCATGAAGAGGCCTGAATCCCGACTGGAAGGGAGTTATTTGTGAGTTTGGGGTTTTGTTTGTTTTGCTGTGATACTATCTCACTTCATAGTTAAGGAGTCCAGTGACTTTAAAAGTCATTCTTATGCAATCCTGAGGCTGCTCAATCAGGATTCGGATGCCTTTTTCTGCCAAATAGCTGTGCTGGTTCATCTTGCTTGCCTTGTTTTGAAGGAAATGTGACTACCAGCTGACAGGGGAGGGGGAGCTTGTCTTGCTACTTTGGCAGTACAATTTCCATTATATGGAACAAGATAAAAATAGGTTTCTAAAATGGTTACTGATAACTATTTACCCCCATAATGAGTTACTTGTTCCTTGGTATGGAAAACTGGTTTTGAAAGGCATTTTATGACACACCTGGTTTCCATACAGTATTTTGCTTGGGTGCAAGTGGATAAAAATCATCCTACCATACGCTTAGGTCTTGCTTCTCATATGGTATCATGTACACTGTGGTAAATAATCATAGGATTAATGGTTGTTTATAGTCACTCAGTATTATGAGCTGCTTTTGTAAACTCCCAAATTAAGTTTTGCTCCCTTTGTGCTCCAAAATAGCATCAGTTAACAAAGATAAGAGTATAGAGATCTTCAACTTCTAGTGCCAGTCATGCACATGCAGATACATTTCTTATGAAATTTAATATATTTGTTTACTGCACACCCATAATCTGGATAATCCTTTGATACGTAATGTGATGTGTAAACTAGCACATGAAAAGAATACTCAGTAATAACATAAGAACGTAAGTATAGCCTGGTGGATCAGGCCAATGGTTAATCAACACATATTTACACCTGCATATAGATTGAGAGGGTCCAGAGCATTCACATCAGAAGAGAGTCCTTTGTTGCCCTCCTAAGAGCAGCCAGCCCAGCTGCACAAGCAGATCAATCAGCTATACACTGCCCGTGCCTCGTGGTGATGGCTTCCTCAGCCCTGCATGGTGTTCAGCCCACTTCCTGCTTCTTCCCCAAAACCCTTGCCAAACTGCAACTTCCCCTTCCACTTAAATCACCGCCGGCTGTAACCCTGGCAATGCCTGAATTTCTCGCCATTCAGAGAATTGGCAGGAGCATAACAATACGGCTGTTCCATTCTTCCTTTACATGCTTCTTGTCAGTAATATTGCATGCACTGCTGTTTTATGGTTCAAGGCCTCTATTCTACAGTGACATTTGTTCCCAGAATCTTGCAGAGGTAAGGCACCCACCTTCTCCGCTCCAGTGTATGACCACCTGACATTCTTAGTGGAATATGGACCCTGGGTTGCTTCCCCCCCCCAGAGACAATATAAGGCAGAAGGGGATTTCAACTGGATTACTTCATACTGAACCAGAGGATTACTTTCCAAGAAACACACAAGCTAAGTAAATAGGCATAGGATCAAGCTGTAGAAGATATAGGAGTTTAAAAACATCTAACTGTGAAAAGGGTTTAAAAGGACAAGCAGAACTATTTAAAGCTAACAAAAACTAGAAGGGGAAATCCCCACCCTGCTTTCCCTTTAAAACCTTTTTCATAGGGTAGCTCACTGAAAAAAGGACAAGGCCTTCTACTTTTTATGCTCGATCTATGTTTAACCTGCTCCCGCCCTAAGTTTTAACTGACTTATTTATTTGCATCATTTGAGAGGGATGAAACCATTACTAAACTGAATATACCTCTAGTTGTTTTGCTTATGAGGACAGCTCAGGAGCCAAAAATTTGATATGTTCTGTAGCGGCACCCAATAAGTCTGTATGTATTTTACATGGTTTCCTTCCCAAGCAGAAGACCTTCTCGGTAGTGGTGCCCACCCTGTGAAATGCCCTTCCATTAAGGAGATAAGTAGCAACCTTTAGAAGACATCTGAAGTCAGTCCTGTATAGGGAAGTTTTTAATGTTTAATATTTTATTATGTTTTTGTATGTGCTGGAAACTGCCCAGACTGGCTGGGGCAAGCCAGTCAGATGGGCGGGTACAATTATTATTATTATTATTATTATTATTATTATTATTATTATCATCATCATCACCACTACTACTACTACTATTACCTATGTCATCTGCAATTTGATGCTATACGTATTTTACTCAGAAGGTACAGAACTCAATTGTAAGTGCGCATAGGCTTGCACCTGTAGTGTTTTAGTAATCCCATGGATTGACCACTCTTTTAAAAATGAATCTGCAGCTTCATTTGGAGACACTAGCTGGTGATAATCCTTTTCTCAACACTGTGAAAGTGTCACCCATCAGCTGAGCAATTGAACTGAGCAGATTAGCAGTCTTGCAATATCAAGAAACCTATGATTATCCTTACCCAAACCTAACAACTTTCACTTGGCTAACACTGTTCCCATTTGAAGTATTTCACAAACGTAATCATTCCATGGTGGAAAGCAATTGGTAATGTACTGAGTTCTGCACCTCAGAGGCTACACCCATGATTACAGATTGTGCAATGAAGAGACACAGGCTTGCACCATACACTAAGGTTGCCAGACGTCCCCATTTCCTGGGGATAGTCCCCGGATTTACTAATCGGTCCCCGTACAAAATCCATTGACGTTGAAAAGTGTCCCCAGATTCACTGAAAAAAATCTGGTAACCTTACCATACACTGAAGTTATTTTTGACATTTCCCTATTAGTAGTTCCTACAGCAGATATCCAAACTGCTGAGTTTTAAACTGATGTTTGGCTTGAGAGCTGCTGATCAGGAAGTAGCCTTTGTACACAAAAAGAGTCTTTATTTGTGTGTACAGGAGTATTGCTAAGTACTTAAAGGAGTCAGGGCATATGTCCATGACACAGATTGTGTATGCTATTTTATATCTGTAAATAAGATTTTATTGTACTAGCCAAAGGCCATGACAAAGCTGCTATTTTAATTGTACAATTGTCTCTGGGCAAACTAATGTGAAAGGTGGCATGGGTAAGTGTCACTTTACAGAGCTGCTCCAAACAACCTGTTTATTCAGCATTCATCCTAATTTGCTTACACAAAGCTTAGCAGTGGTAGACTAGAATTGTGTCCAGCCTGTCAGTATTTTGCAGGGACAGAAGCAAGTGCATACCAGAACTCGAGGTTTGTGCAATTAAAGTGGATTAAAGGGCTTTATCACCCTAGCACAACAAATCCACTTTTAAGTAAAAGTTGAATTTTTGCAGTTGGGAAAGTGACAGAAAGATGAATTGAAAAGTGTGGGATGAGCAAATGACTAACACGAAGACATGTAAGCAACCTGCAAGCAAGTGAATGCTCACAGTCATATAACTCCTTTCAAACAAATCAAAATGTATGCTCAATAAAGACTGGATCTAATCTAACTTCTGCTATATATTTTTTTTTATGGGGCAGGTACTGACAATGAAAATCCTGCATTCATCCGTTTGCTTGTGGGTATCCATGTACAACCCAGTTCACATGTAATGTTTCTTGATGTAGTTGTGGGAACTCATGAGGCCAATGCCAATGACCGCAGAGAAATGGCAAATTGGCCCCCAAATGGTGAAAAAAGCAACCTCATTATACTATGTGCAAAGATTTCATAACATATCAACAACACGCAGTATCTCCGGAGTTTAAAAATGTATCACAGGGATTACAGACCCTGCCACCGCTGTTGAGATACACAACCTTTCATTTTAAACTGTATGTAAATAGAACACCCATGCTGAATGATGTAGGCAAGATAATGAGTGAAGTGGTTGAAATCAATTTCATTTCAAGAGAATTTAAATTTCCATGTATAGCTGATTCAAGAAAACACATTAAAGGTCATTGAGATAATTTTCAACTCTTCTAAGGAGGCCCAGGAGAAAGTATTAATGGAGTTGTAAAGGAAACAAACCAGAAGTTGGCCAAGAGACAGGGTGTGGAGACCTCTAGAGCTGTCCAATATTTGTACACACCTCCATGCAAATCTGTGTGGGAACATACCATCAGTGCACAGGCAACCTTTAGTTATTTTAAACATTTATTTCTCAACCAACATATTTCACTGAGGCATATGTGCAGTACAAGCACATTTCACAAGGTGTAATTATTTGTGTTAAACAAATGCAATGCAAATAATACTCAAACTTTTTTTCCTAGTTGAGCTATAGCGGGGTGGGTGTTTAATACATTGTTTTAAAACAAACACAATTTTCTGTTTGTACTGTCCTAATTCTAGGTATTAGTTACACTTCAGTATACAAATATAATCTCCTGCATGGTTTTAGATCTGTGTTGGTGGGACTGGTTGTGTGAGAAATCCAGTTGCCAAGTGTGTGTGTGCTTTATGGCACATCATGGCTAAAATACTGTAATACTAATAACTTCTGTATTGTATTTATTATCTACTATAAATTTTGGAAAGTGGTTTGTCTGCTTCTTCTCTATAGGTTTGGCCACCTCTTGGGAGATCATTGCCAAACTCCACACGAGATTTCCTGAGATGGGTATCACTAAATTTGACACGATGGTTTCAGCTTGTGCCAATTTGGACAGCTCTGAATATACTGTTGCCCAATTTAGCATGACTGTTCGAACCTGCACTAATTTGAATGCTTCTTGAGATACCATCTCTAAACTCTACATGAGGGTTCCCATGGTGAAGGTGGCACTCTTCGTGCAGGGAGTGGGGACAGTATCATGTGTGCACACACACGGGCCTAAAACTCACAATTTACACTATCCATTTAAAAATCACATTTTTTTTAGGTTTCTTTGAATTTCTGGGCAGCACCGAGCACTTCCTGTTAGTATAATATATATTATAAAATTGCACATAGTTCAGTGTTTCTAAACCAGTTTCTAAACCCTCCAGATGTTGTTGAACTTCCAATGCCCACCAACCATTTCTAAACCCTAAAGGCTGGAGAACCCATGACTCTCCCATGCTGCTTGAGGCTTATGGGAGTTGTAGTCCAGCAACCCTGAGGGACACAGGTTCCCTGCCCCAATATATCACAACATTATATTCCTCAGAGGGCTATTTCCAGGCTCATGGTATGATAATTTTGCATTTGTCCTGAGAGAACAAGACAATGTTATTGAAATATTTGTGATGATTATATTTTACAGCCGAAGCTGCCAGATCCCAAGGCACATGGACTTTTTGTACTCTCAAGTTCTTAAGTATAATTGCCAACTAAAATAAAAAATAAAATATTATGCTAGTCTGTCCCTGTGTTGTCAACAGAAATGAGAAGTGCAGGCCCTCATCCACAAGGAAATCCTGAATGAGTTGTGATTCATTGTGGCAGGCAGGCCTGGCCTTCCACAGCAACACCACTAGGCTGACAGCATCATATATTGCCAGCCCCACAACCTTGGAGATGGCAGCACCACCCCCACCCCCAACCATAAGAACCCAGGTACATCTTCTCTGAAACCGACCAATGATCAAAAATCGCAAATGCACTGGTTTCTCCCAGCACTGCAAATACAGTATCACCCTCAATACATATAAAAAGGATCTAACCAATCCTCTCTTGTTGGTGAGGAGACGACACAATCACCAGCCATTGGAGCTGTCCACCTGGAGGCACTAGCACTAGTCAGTCAAACCTCTCCTCCCTCCCAATTTCAACCTCCAAAAAGGTTCAGGTTTGACCCCCACCTAAAGCTCTCACCCAGGAGCAGTTATGTTCCAATTCCACAACAAACCAGCACAGCCTCCCACCTTGGCTTTCTTGGGCTTCCTCCCAGGACCAGCCTCTTTAAGGAAGGACCACCTGGCCCCTTCTCTGTGATCTTTTCAGCACCACAGGTAGAGCGTTTTATCCACTCAGAGAAAATATACATAATATTTATTTGCGGTATATCCTGTTTTTAATGGCATTCATGATGTCTCTGTTGGAATTATCGCTTTTTAATTTAATTTTAACCAGTACACACACACACACACACACACACACACACACACACACACACAGCATTGTTTGTTTGTAAGCCACATGTTCAGTGCTAATTTTTTATTCTTTTTTTGTCAGGAGACTGTTGTCCTCTAGAGCCTAATGCTCTAAGACAGGGGTCAGCAACCTAAGGCCCATGGGCCAGAAGTGGCCCATGGAGGTCTTTGACCAGCCCACGAGCCGCCCCCGAACTGAGTTGCCCGCTTGCGCGCGCGGCGCAACATGGGGAGTCGCTTCCCTGGCACCAGAAGTCACGTCTGCTCATGCGCGTGTGTGATCCAGCCCATGGAGGGATCTCCGCAGGACTGATAAACCTTGTTGTCCCCTGCTCTAAGAAGAGGATCATAACACTGCTTTTGCAGTATCTATTTCTGCTGCTTGCAACTTTCATTGATGGAGATTCTCCAAAAAAAAGAAGTTTTTTTTATTCATGTATATGTTTTAGAATATGCTAACGTTTTAAACTTTTTACTATCTAGCATTGGACCTCTGCTGAAAGCATCTGACCCGCAAAAATAAAAAAAAATTGTTTAGCCTTGGTAAAAACTGGCCCACTGACAACCCTCCAGTTTTAAAGAGGTGCTAAAGTACTACAACAGACTGCTACAAAGTGTTGTTAAAAACAACAACAAAGGGTAAAAATGTAACCTTCACATACCCATATAGAACAATGTGTGATTTCTTTAACATTAAAGTTCCAATTAGATTTTACTAGTCACAATAAACTAGGCAAGCAATGTGGCCCACTTTACTGAAAAAAAATTATCTAAAGCTGGAAATGTTTCTGCTTTCAAAAAAACACATTATAGGTTCCCAACGCAAGTGTGAACTGAAACAGCTTTCAGATCTGCCTCACTTGG